>NC_052066.1:134454346-134776749 GCF_015852505.1 Tachyglossus aculeatus | reverse complement strand
CCCTTACAGTAGGGGTTCCTCAAGGGTCAATTCTTGGTCCCCTTCTGTTCTCCATCTATATTTTATCCCTTGACTTCACTCCCGAGGCTTCAACTATCATCTCTATGCTGATGACACCCAAATCTACATCTCCATCCCAGTTCTCCCTCCCTCCAGGCTCATATGTCCTCCTGCCCTCAGGACATCTCCACTTGGATGTCTGTCTGCCACCTAAAACTCAACATGTCCAAGACTGAGCTCCTTATCTTCCCTCTCAAACCCTGTCCTATTCCTGACTTTCCAGTCACTGTGGATGGCACTACCCTCCTTTCTGTCTCACAAGCCTGCAACCTTGGTGTCATCCTTGACTCCGCTCTCTCATTCATCCCACACATCCAATCTGTCACCGAAACCTGCTGGTCTCACTTCCACAACATTGTCAAGGTCTGCCCTTTCCTCTCCATCCAAACCACTACCTTACTGATTCAATCTTTCATCCTATCCCAACTCCTTTTTGATCTCCCATCCTCCTGTCTCTCCCCACTTTAGTCTATAGTTCACTCTGCTGCCCAGATTATCTTTCTACAGAAACACTATGGGCATGTTACTCCCCTCCTCAAAAATCTCCAGTGGTTGCTTATAAACCTCTGCATGAAGCAAAAACTCCTCACTATGGGTTTCAAAGCTCTCCATCAACTTGCCCCCTCCTACCTCACCTCCCTTCTCTCCTTCTACAGCCCAGCCCACACACTCCACTCCTCTGCCACTAACCTCCTCACTGTGCCTCATAATAGCCTGTCCCACTGTTGACCCCGGTCCACATCCTACCTCTGGCCTGGAATGCCCTCCCTCCACACACCCACCAAACTAGCTCTCTTCCTCCCTTCAAAGTGCTTCTGAGAGCTCACCTCCTCCAGGAGGCCTTCCCAGAATGAGCTCCCCCACTTATCCTCTGCTCCTCCTCCCCTCCCAATCACCCCCACTCCTTCCCTCTGCCCTCCCCCCTTCCCCTCCCCACAGCACTTGTGCATATCTGTACATATTTATTACTCCATTTATTTTATTAATGATGCATATATATCTGTAATTCTATTTATTTTGATGGTATTGACACCTGTCTACTTGTTTTGTTTTGCTTTCTGTCTCCCCCCTTCTAGACTGTGAGCCTGTTGTTGGGTAGGGGCTGTCTCTATATGTTGCCAAATTGCACTTTCCAAGCACTTAGTACAGTGCTCTGCACACAGTAAGCACTCAGTAAATACAATTGAATGAATGAATGATTACCCCAGAACTTAGAACAGCGCTTGGCACATAGTAAGCACCTAACATATTCCATCATTATTATAAGGCTTCAGAATGAGATAATTCAGGAGCTTGCTCTAAAAGTGCAGGGCACTTGGATTGTTCGACAGCTAGGTGGTATGGCAGACGGGCCAAAGGGCAAGTGGTCCAGGTTGCCCCACCACGTGGACAATCATGAGGTAGGGACATGGCAGTGCTCAGCATTTGCGTATCAGGTGAAAGGATATAAGAAACCAGACTGACCTGTGCTCCTCTTAGCCACTGCACAGGAGATACCAGCTGGTCTGGGCCTGGTACAATTTACCCACCATGACAGAGGATGCCCACACTGAGATCAACCCAAGCTGGAATGTGGAACTCAGGGGGTCAGTAAACGTCGGAGCCGTGAATGTCGAACTACTGTACTGAACTTGCCCCACAATATGCCATAGAATGGCTATAGGAGCTTGTGGCTCAATATGACTAAAGACTAGCTCCTGGGAACTAAGTGGAAGACCTTTGACTTGGTGTTTATCTACTTGGACTGGTATTTGTGTCCAATAAATTCTTATCCACTGTGCCACATGATAATAATAACATTAATAATAACAATAATAATAATGATGATAGCATTTATTAAGTGCTTACTATGTGCACAGCAGTGTTCTAAGTGCTGTGAAGATTACAAGGTGATTGGGTTGTCCCACGGGGGGCTCACAGTCTTAATCCCCATTTTACAGATGAGGTAACTGAGGCCCAGAGCAGTTAAGTGACTTGCCCAAAGTCACCCAGCTGACAATTGGTGGAGCTGGGATTTGAACCTACAACCTCTGACTTCAAAGCCCATGCTCTTTCCACTGAGCCACACTGCTTCTCTAATAATAATGATAATAATAATAATAATAGTTCTTGTTAAGTGCTTACTATATGCCAAGCATGGTTTTAAGCACTGGGATAGATACAAGTTCATCAGGTTGGACACAGGACCTGTCCCACATGGGACTCACAGTCTTAATCCTCATTTTACAGATGAGGGTACTGAGGCCCA
This sequence comes from Tachyglossus aculeatus, assembly GCF_015852505.1. Taxonomy (NCBI): domain Eukaryota; kingdom Metazoa; phylum Chordata; class Mammalia; order Monotremata; family Tachyglossidae; genus Tachyglossus; species Tachyglossus aculeatus. The sequence goes on along the minus strand of NC_052066.1, from coordinate 134,774,441 downwards.
GTGAAGTGAAGTGACTTGCCCAATGTCACACAACAGACAAGTGGTGGAGTCGGGATTAGAACACATATCTTTCTGACTCCCAGGCTTGTGCTCTATCCACTAGGCAACGCTGCTTCTCCTGGGTTGTCTCAACTATTCTTGACTCAGAATCCAAACAAATTCAGTCCCAACTCTGTCCCTCTGAGATTGATCGGTGACACCTTTAGAAATCAGTCCCTTCATTCTACTTCTCTATATATCTCCAGTTAAAAGGCTACTCCTCGCAACTGTTTTTGACAACTGGAAAATCTATCTTTCCTAAGAAAGGGAATCATTTTTACTTTGCTTATAAAAGAGGAATAGACCTAGGGTAACGTTTAGCATGTTCTGGCCAGATGGTACTCTCTTCAATGCTTAGCATACAGGCACTCAGTGTATACTTTTGGATGAATGCATGAGTATTTGCACTATGCCATGTACTACATAACCCAGTATTTCAAAAATGTGGAGTAAACCTTTTAAAGGAAATAGCTGTAGGAGAAGAACAATGGGAAAAATATCTATTTGTAAAATATGGTGCTATTTGGGTGCCTTTAAAATATATTTCTGTTGGTTAAAGTGGATTATTATCAGAGCAGGTACGATCTTCTTTCTCAAGAAAACATTTTCTGGAATTAGATTTTTCAATAAATTTGGGTAAAATGAAATTGCTAAAGAAAATGAGCAGAAAACTATTTCAGACAGGCTTTCCAGTAATTTTGGTGTGGCAGATTTTCAGGTATTTAATAGTCAATCTTTGTGAAACTGTAAATCATTGTATTTTGAGTCAACCTGGTTCATCTGGCTACCACGCTTTTGGAACAATTTGCACCTCTGTTCTAATGAATCCCCAAAGGGCTGATGTATGAAGAAGGAGCTAGTTGGTGTCTTCATTAGCTATGATAATGCATTCAAAACTGCCTTTCATTCTGAACTATAATGAGTTTCTGGTGAGAATTGACAGGGCTGATTCACATGGTAATAATCAGTCCTCCTTTTGGGAGTCAGAATGGGAATTGACTGGATCACTGAGTAAAGCTTTTGCTCCTTTAAAGCTCAATGATAAAAACTTAGCATGCCATCTCTTTGTCTCAGTCAATTTCAGAAGAGGCAAAAGGTTCTAATCAATTTGAACTAATGCTATTTCAAAAATGCTGTTATGTAATTGCCAACATTACAAAAGTTTTAGTATTTTCTTAATGACAATCTTGCAGGATCTACTTAACTATGCCAAAGGACAGTTCTTGCCAGACAGGTAGAAAAGAATGCTGATTTCATTGATGACCTAAATACATTAGGACTTGTGCATTATTTTACATGATTCTTATCTTTTAGGCTGACAAAATCTATTTAAGATGATGGGACTATAGAGAGTATCACACTTTTTCTCACTGATAATTTTTATCACTGAGTGTGTGCCCCATGGATTGGGAAGAATCTGAGTTTTGTTTTGAAGGCTATGTCAGTGTGTGACACTCTATGGTGTCATGGGCTATAATAATAATGGCATTTATTAAGTGCTTACTATGTGCAAAGCACTGTTCTAAGCACTGGGGAGGTTACAAGGTGATCAGGTTGTCCCATGTGGGGCTTACAATCTTAATCCCCATTTTACAGATGAGGTAACTGAGGCACAGAGAAGTTGTGACTTGCCCAAAGTCACACAGCTGACAATTGGTGGAGCCAGAATTTGAACCCATGACCTCTGACTCCAAAGCCCGTGCTCTTTCCACTGAGCCATGCTGCTTCTATGTCATTCCACCCCTGCCTTAGTATTGTGGGTACACATTCTGGAAGAGTCAGGGATTAAGGAAGAAAAGAAAGCCTGACCCATTTCCAAGGCTGTGTGGCAGGGATTGGGAAGCTGGAGCAGGGATTAGCCCTGCTGAGGAGGGTGCAAAATCGGGAATCTGGCAACACTAGACTGCAGAAAGATCTAGGGCCTAGGTACCCTCTCCCAGATCTTAGTACATCCAGCTCCACACATCCTCTCCACCCCTACCCTCTGGCTCCCATATTTGCCAGTTCCTCAGCTGGTGAGGCTGTTTTGGGATAGGAGGTCCCAATTAAAGGCCAAGTGTTCTTGGTGAGAAGGGTTGGACTGCACCCATGAGTCCCCGGGGGTAGGAGAGGACCAGTTTTCTTCCCCACAGAACCTAAGCACAGTGCTGAGATTGGAAAAGTGTATCCACACCTTATTCCATCCCTCAAACCTCGGCACAGTGAGAGAGTGATGACCTCTGAGTCCCTGTCCACAATTATTGTTGTGAAGTTAGTAAGGTTTCTAGTAGCACTGGGATTGGCGTTAGGGGAAAATTGGACCTCAGTGCCTCCTAGATTCCAGGTGCAGCCTGACCAACCCCTCCCTGTCCCAGAAAAATAAAAATAATTCTACTTGTTAAGTGCTTACTATGTGCCACTGTTCTAAGCACCGGGGAAAATACAAGTTAAGCAGGTTGTACACAATCCCTGTCCCATATGAGACACTCATGTTTAATCCCCATTTTACGGATGAGGTAACTGAGTCCCAGAGGAGTCAAGTGACTTGCCCAAGTTTACACAGCAGCCAAGTGGTGGAGGTGGGAATAGAACCCAGGTCCTTCTGACTCACAGGCCTGTGATCTTTCCACTAGGCCAGGCTGCTTCTCAACAAACTGTAGCCCTGCGAAAAGCAAATGGGGCTTGGCAGCACTGGGTCAGAAAGTTACCTGTTTCCATTCCCAGTGAATGAGGTTAAATGGGATGATGCATGGCCAGTTGAAGGGGTAAGGGACAGGGAATATATCTTCCAACTCCGTCGTGTGGTACTCTCTCAAGTGCTTTGTATAGTGCTAAGCACACAGGAAGTACCAATAAATACCACTGATTGATTGTTTGTTTGGAACAGCATCTGGTTTCCCAGTCCCAGCCACAGAACTAAAGAGAGTGAGCAAGGTCAGGGATAGGAAGTAACTTAGGGCCTCGACCTTCCCTGGAGATGGATATATTGCCTCAACCATCAGTAACTCATCAATCATTGGCTACCCAACCAACAGACTGTGAGCCCCGTGTGGGGCAAGGACTGTGTCCGACCCGATTAACCTCTATCTACCCCAGTGCTTAGAACAGGGCTTGACACACAAGTAAATGCTTAACAAATGCAGTAATAACAATTGGAGATTTCTCACCTTGGACAGCAGGGTTTTCATGCTGGCCCAGCTCCCCACAGAGATGCAAACTGCTTTAAGTTCTAGGTTTCAGTTCATTTGAAAGATGCAGTACAGTGTTAAAACATTTTAGAGATCAAAAATCTCCAGAACACAGCCACAGGATACAGCCACTTTTCACCCAGTTCATCTCCCATTATCCAGCTGATAGAAAAATGCCATACAATTTAGCATTTACATTTTCAGAGGGACATTGTGTTAATGCACCATTAGACTGTAATAAGTTTTATTAGACTGTAAGCTCCTTGAGAATGGGGAGTGTATCAGTTGTATTTTCTGATGTTTGTAGAATGATGCTCTGCCTTGGCAGACACTAAATGCATTTTACTGAATGAATGAATGAAAAAATCCTCATTGTTTACCAAAAGACTTAAGAAGTTTTTCTCCAATCCTTGCTGGGCAAATGCTTTGCTTCTTCAGATTACATACTTGTTTCTGTTCCTTTTAGAATATCCTCAGTGGTTAGGTTGACATGATATTATTATTGAAAGTATTTTGCTGTTAGCAAGGTCAGTGCTCTGAACAAAATGAGCCAGGGTGTTTTCTGAAATCCATTATCATCTAAAACTGGATTAGTTTTTGAGAGTGGTTTCAGAAGTTAATATTCTATTCTCTTCCCTTTACATTTTCCCAGTAGGAACGTTTTACTCCCTCCAGGTTCTTGGAAACCGCTGATAGTGAGAACCACATGATTCCACTTGAGATTTTCTTGTTGTAATTAAAAACTCAACAAATTTCTTGTGGGAAAAACCAAACTTCATGTGGAAGTAAAACATTGTCATTGTCCTCAGTTTGACAGGAAATAGCAGGATAATATCCTAGCAGGCCAACAATGTAACTTCATTGGACTCAGAATATCAATTAAAAAAGAATTAATCAATTTTTTTAAAAAATTTTAGTAGTTACTTCAATAATTCCAGGTGTGAGAATCCACCATGATATGAAATGTAAAGTTCCATATTGAAAGAGCAGGTCAATGTAGGTCAAAAAGTCATATTTGCTATGCTAAGTTTACTCTTGAAGTGTCCCTGAAAACTAAAGTTGAGTAGGAAATATTTTTAAAGCAAGAAAGACCTGGCAGAAGGCAAATTTACCGTTTTATAGTGAATATTTTTTGGTGTAAGATCAGATTTGGGGGCCTTATCAAAAAGGCAAGCAAATATTCATCTCTCTAAAATACCTTTGGATCTTGATTTCAAATCATTGAAAAGAACCTAATCAATCCTTCACTCATTCCCTAAGTCTCTGAAAAAGAAAGAAGAAAGATCAGGAGACTGGACAACATGCCAAATTATTTTTTAGCAAAATGCTTCATTGAAAAACCACAGCAGGGAGAGTAATTCCACTCTGCAGACAAGAGTCCGGAAATGATGATTGCTCAGCCCAGATATTCTATTATTGAGCATATGTTGAACTCCCACAGTGTGCTAATCACTGCTCTAAATTTGGAGCAAGCCACGGCCTCTTAGTCAAAGATCTGATTTTTCAAAAGGAAAGGGTCAAATCCCTAACAAGGAAAGGGAACATGCAGAAGCACTGGCATTTTCTCTATTATTATTTTCCCCTTTCTGTTTCATTGTGATGATGCCCAGAGAATTATAAGAGGAGGGAAAGAGCAAGAAGATTAGGGCAGAACTGAGAGGAAAGCACAAAAACTGAAGGAGTAAGTGTTGTGATGAAGAAAACAACAGCATAGCCTAGTAGAACAAAGTACAGGACTGGGAGCCAGAAGATCTGGGTTTTCATTCAATCGCATTTATTGAGTGTTTACTGTATGCAGAGCTCTGTACTAAGTGCTTGGGAAAGAACAATACAATAAACAGACAAATTCCCTGCCCGCGGTGAGCTTATGGTATAGAGGGTTTTACCAGCTCCTCTGCTTGCCTGCTGTGTGACCTTGGGCAAGTCACTTAATTTGTCTGTGCCTCAGTTTCCTCAACAGCAAAATGGGGATTCAATATCTGTTCTCCCTCCTACTTGGACTGTGAGCCCCACGTGGGATTCCATGCCTCCCTCCTAATCCCACCTCCTAGGAGATGGGATCTCCCTCCTAATTAAAATCCTAGGGATTAAAACTCATGACCTTCTGACTCCCAGCCCTGTGCTCTATCCACTACTCCACAGCTGAGAATTAGACACAGACCCTTTCCCTTGAGTGGCTCATAATCTATGAATATAGGTAGCGGGAGGTGAGTAGGAGGAGACAGGAGGCAGACACATTGGGAACAATGAAAAGCTGAAAAAAAAATAATGGCCAAGGGCAAACATGCCACATACAAAATAAAGACAAGAGGTAGCAAGAGGAGCTGGATTTCTCCTTGTGATTCAGAGTCTACAGTTGTGGCTGTGCAGCCACCAGCTTTTCTGAGATTAATCAATCAATTAATCAGTCATATTTGTTGAGTGCTTACTGTGTGCAGAGCACTGTACTAAGCTCTTGGGAGGTACAAGTTGGCAACATATACAGACGGTCCCTACCCAATAGTAGGCTCACAGTCTAGAAGGGGGAGACAGAGAACAAAACAAATTAACAAAATAAAATAAATAGAATAGATATGTACAAGTAGAATAAATAAATAGAGTAATAAATATGAACAAACATATATAAGACTAGGCTGTGAGCCCACTGTTGGGTAGGGACTGTCTCTATATGTTGCCAACTTGTACTTCCCAAGCGCTTAGTACAGTGCTCTGCACACAGTAAGCAGTCAATAAATACAATTGATTGATTGATATATTCATATGTACATCAGAATTGCCTAGTCTGGGTGGGCCACAGCCCACCAGCCCAGAGTTCAGGTGGTTCCTGCTCCCTAGGAAGCCAGGGCTACCGCAGCCCTCGGGAACTGCCCACAGAGAGCACAACAGGGTCACAAATGGGAAGTAGGAAAAAGAAAATTAGATGTGCCTGGATTTTAGAAAAAAGTTTTATTTACCACAATTTTTTTTTATTTCACCTTTTAAAAAAAAATGACAGCTGTAGAAGCAATGCCAAAATAGACCACCACAGACTTGACTGACACCACTGACATTTAAATAGAAGTACAGCCGTTTTTTTCCTCTAGTCATCCTGTGAGTTGGTCCATGTTTTCTTTATTCCTGTTGGCCAGATGAGCTTCAATGATTTCTGCAAACAGATTCCCCTTTAACAGATTATAGGCAAGAGGTAAGAGCTGCCCGACGACCTTGTGGAAATAGTGGAGCCGTAGCAGAAGAGGTCCAGAGATTATCTGAGGCCTCACACTGCAGGAACTTTTTTCATTTCCACCAGAGCATTCATTCATTCATTCAATCGTATTTATTGAGTGCTTACTGTGTGCAGTGCACTGTAGTAAGTGCTTGAAAAGTACAAGTCAGCAACATATAGGACAGTATAAAGCAGGACAGGATAGGGTCACTCTGATGGTGCAGAGGGGAGCTGATGCCGTCCTGGCTGGCAGAAAGGGAAGCCAGTGGTGAGGGGAACCAAGAGGATCCAGGAAACAGCTTGAGAAACAGCATGGAATAGTGAAAAGGCCTGGGAGTCAGAGGACCTAGGTTCTAATCCTGACTGTTTGCTGCATGACCTTGGGTAATTCACCCAACTTCTCTATGCCTCAGTTTCCTCAACTGTTAAATGGAGATTGAATGCCTCTTCTCCACCCAACTTAGACTGTGAGCTCTAGGTGAGACAGGGACTATATCTGACCTAATTAACTTATACCTACCCCAGAGCTTAGAACACTGTTTGACAGATATATATTTTATATCTAGTATAGTAAGTACTTAATTACCCTTAAAAAAAAGGCTGTAGATGTTAGGTATTTCATTTATGTCCAGAGGTCAAGAGAGGATGAGAAGGCATACAAGAGTGGCTTTTATACATAACTGATGGAGGTCCTTAGCTGTGGTGGAAAGGTTGAGGGCACTCTGGGGATGAATTTTGCTCAAATTTGATGGAAGAGAGGGGCCAAGGGGCATTTTCCTCAGATGCGATATCAGAGGGCTGAGGTTGCACAGGGGTTGAGGTTGCAATTACCTGATGTTTTTCTCAGCAGGAGGTGAAGAGGGTCCAAAGAGCAACAGCAGCAGCCTTAGAAAAGTGCTGTGCACATAGTAAGTGCTTAATAAATGCCATTATTATAGGGCTTGGGAGTCAGAAGACATGGGTTCTAATCCCAACTCCTCCACTTGTCTGCTGTGTGACCTTGGCCAAGCCACTTAACTTCTCTGTACCTCAGTTACCTCAACTGTAAAATGAGGATTAAGCCTGTGAGCCCCATGTGGGAAACCTGATTGCCAACTTGTACTTCCCAAGCGCTTAGTACAGTGCTCTGCACACAGTAAGCACTCAATAAATATGATTGAATGAATTACCCCAGCACTTAGTCCTTGGCACATAGTAAGTGCTTAACAAATGCCATAATAATAATAATTATATATACTGGCCTGGAGCTCACAGAGCCTGACGGAGATAATAAGAGAGCTTGACAGAAGCAGTGTGGGTATTTTGCTCAGCTATGATGCTTCATTTGCAAAAGCTAATAACTTATCCACTTATCAGGTGCTATTTGATGGAAGATAAGTCATTTTTAAATGACAGTGATGTAAGTAGTCAGTCCTCAGTAGACTTGGTGAGTGGTGAGAGGGAAATCAAAATGGGGGTGGGAGATGGTACTAATCAGTGAAATAAGGAAACAATTCCAATATTGGCTATATAGTAAAGATGGCTCATGCCACATCAGAGTCCCTTGCTAAATTTTTAGCCACAGGCCAATGGAGAAGTTAACATGGCCCTGATGGAACTATCTGTTCCTCTCGTGTGTGATCAGTATGTTTCCCAGACTAATGCTAGGGAACTGAGAAGGGGAGGATGGATTATAAAGAAATAGGAATTATTCTCATTAACTGCATTTATTGAGTGCTAATTTTGTGCAGAGCACCATCCTGAGAGCCTGCTGTGTACAGAGTGCTAAAATTCTCTCAGTGGTATTTACTGAGTGCTTACTGTGTGCTCTGCTCTGAAATGAGTGCCTACTGTGCATAAAGCAATGAACTGGAGGCTTGGGAGCACCTAATCAAAAAGACATGGTCCCTGCCCAAAGGAGTTGACAATCCTCTCTTAAAAGAAAGATACATATTTTTTGAAAAAGTTGATGCCAATGCAGACTTTAAAAGTAGAGGGGGAAGGGAGGACATGGAAAGAAACTTATAAAGGGAGGAAAAGGGATTTTTTTGATTATATTTTAATGTACATTCTAATATGCAGGCTGGTGTCCTCTATCATCCTTATCTGCTTGTAAAAATGCCAAAGCAACAAAGTTTAAGAATCAGGCCTAGTAAAGAATACACTCAGGTGTTACAAATGAGTGTGAAACACATGCTCTCTGCACAGGGACTCAAGAGATTGGTGGCTATCATATTAATGCACCTTTGCAGATAGGTTGAAGCAATTAGCCTTTTCCCACTGACTGTTGTCAGGGTGGTGATGCATTTGATGGCAGAAGCAGCAGTCACCTGAATGCTAATGCTGGATTTGATATTTTCAATTCCAATGAGAATTTTTACCTGGAAACAGCCTGTGATTTCCTTCCCTTTTCAGCCTAATTTCGTCCTCATCCAGCCATTCTGGACCCACATACTATGTTGCCTGGTTGGATTCCTGTTGGGAATGAACAGACTCCTAGACTGTGAGCCCGTCTTCTATCAATCAATCAATCAATCAATCAATCAATCGTATTTATTGAGCGCTTACTGTGTGCAGAGCACTGTACTAAGTGCTTGGGAAGTACAAGTTGGCAACATATAGAGACAGTCCCTACCCAACAGTGGGCTCACAGTCTAGAAGGGGGAGGTTCCCAGAAGTTCTAGAAGTTCCCAAGCACTGAGTATAGTTTTCTGTAGACAGTAAGCATTCAATAAATACCACTGATTGATTGATAAACCAAGGCACCCATTCCAAGTACCTGTGCAATAACTTGTAGCTACCCAGTGATGCTGGTCACCTGTGCAGGCCATCCAGCGACTCGGTTAGTCAATTTAAAGGCTAGCACAGTCACCATTCAACCTTCACTTTTACCCTTCTTTGTTGCAAATCGGTCAATCAGGCAGTGCCATTTATTACACCTACTGAATCCTAAGCACTGCATTAAGTGCTTATGAGAATATAATGATAATAACAATTATGGTATTTGTTAAATGCTTACTATGGACCAGAGAAAAATAATCAGGTCCCATATGGGGGGCTCTTATTCTAAGTAAGACTGTGCACAGGTTTTGAATCCCGATTTTGCAGATGACGGAAATGAGACAGAGAGAAGTTTAGTACCTTGCCCAACATCACATGCAGCAGGTAAGTGGCAGAGTTGGGATTAGAACACAGGCGTTTTGATTCCCAGGCGTATGCTCTTTCCATGAGACCACACAGCTTCCCTGGAATACAAGTCCCCTGACCACAAGGAGGTTGCGGTCTAATAGGGAGACAGACAAAAGTGATTTACAGATAGTTAAAGCTGGAGAAAAATAAGTGTAAAGCTGGAAGTAAGCCAGACTTACAAGGATGAAACAGCTAAAAAAAATCAAATGTAGAAGTAAATATCCAAAAAATATATAAAACAAATTAATGTTCATACTGTACATGAGTGCTGAGGATAGGCTTGATGTATGCAAGTGCTCAGGGGAGTGTAGATTTAATACAATTAAGGTGTGATTTGATTATCAGCCACTGCTTATTTTTGAGACTTTTTTAAACTCATTATTTAAGGTTTCAAAAATCAATTTCAGTCCTGGTAACATATACTCTTGGGATAGGAGTTGCAATTCTATATTGTTTCTAACACATTATTAGGTTTTAATAATTAAAAATCGAGTACTGTGCTGTGATAGAGTACTGGAATAGAACACTGTACTGTAATAACTGGCAGGAATATTCCCTTGCCCAGAATAAATTGTCTTTAAGCTGACAACCTAATGGATCCCTGAGTTGGAATGAAATTGAATGAAGACTAGCACTGAGAGGGAAAAAAAATCTAAGCAGGTTACACCAGACAACAATAATTTTTCCCTGTTAGAGAAGCACATTGCTGATGTTACTCCATTGGTTGCCAAGCACCCAGTGTGCCCCAATCAGAATGGATCCAGATAAAAAGCGATAATGGCAAATTTATGATTTATATCTAAAAGACAAAGAATTCTAGTTTCTCAAAGTTCTGACGATTAAAACTAGAATGCAATTGGTGGGTTTCTGGGGAAATTAAAGGAACAAAAACAAAACAGAGAAATGGAGGGCTTCCCCTGAAAATGTTGACATATTCATATACGTAAACTAAAAAGCTGTTTCTATTCAAGTCCTCTTCTGCATCCCTAAAATGGGACTTGCAGGCACTTATGTACATATTTGCAATAATAATGATGGTATTTGTTAAGCTCTTACTATGTGCCAGGCACCGTACTAAGCACTGGGGTGAATACAGCTAATTGGGTTGGACACAGTCCCTGTCCCAAGTAGGGCTCATGGTCTCAATCTCCATTTTACAGATGAGGCAACTGAGGCACAGAGAAGTAAAGTGACCTGCCCAAGATCACACAGCAAACAAGTAGTGGAGCCAGGATTAGAACCCATGACCTTCTGTCTCCCAGGCCTGGGATCTATCCACTAATGTCTTTCTCCCCTACCTCCTCCCCCAGACTGTGAGATCATTGTCTTGTCTTATGCCATCTAGTCGTTTCCGACCCATAGCGATACCACGGATACACCTCTCCCAGAACGTCCCACTCTCCATCTGCAATCATTCTGGTAGTATATCCATAGCGTTTTCTTGGTAAAGATCCAGAAGTGGTTTACCATTGCTGCCTTCCATGCAGTAAACTTAAGTCTCTGCCCTCGACTTTCTCCCATGCCACTGTTGCACAGCATGAATGAGTTTTGACTTGTAGGAGATTGCCTCCCATTCACTAGCCAACTGCCCAAGCTAGAAATGGAATGGATAGGCCTCAGCTTGACTCTCCCGCCTGTAGCCAAGACTGGTAGAGTACTGGAAACTCTTCAGGTCTGACCCTGAGAGAGGGTAAGCTCACTGTGGTCAGGGAATGTGTCTGTTTATTGTTGCACTCTCCCAAGCACTTAATATAGTGCTCTGCATACAGTAAATACTCAACAAATGCAAATACTGAATGCATGAACAAATGGCAAACCCTTAAGGGAGGATGCTGACAGGTTAATGGGGTATAACATCTGAACCACTGTGAAGCGAGCAGGAGGCCACAGTGACAGTTGCATCAGGTTTAGGCAATAGCTTGTAAACTTTCTCCTAGAAAAATGAATACACCTAAATAAGCCAAGTTCTTATAGACTCTGACAGCAGATTTGTTTTTCTGGGTGAGGAAGGATTGGTATAAGGGAAGAAAGATCCTCTATCATTTTTTATTGACAATAAGCCCTTTCCCATTGGAACAGCATTCTTTTTGTCAAACAAATCAATCAATAGTAGCTATTAAGCACTTACTATGTTGCAAAACTCTGTACTAAGCACTTGGGAGATTTAGTAAACATGATCCCTGCCCTCAAGAAGCCTTCTTATTCATAAAAGCAAGTAGTGGATTTTAAAGTTTACCATCCTGCAAGTACAATGGAACACAGGGTCATAAAGCACTCAAAGCACTATCACCTTTATCAGGGGTTTTCTGGACTTTCCCCCTATCATTCATTAGTTGGGAATGAAAACAAGCCCTCAGCAGCAGCAGCATCTTCTTTGTTGTTAATGGAGAGAAGATGACTCTTGCTGTTGTGTCCGTCCCCCGCCGCCCCCCGCCTACCCCAGCTACGTATCTTCCCTGTTGCCTCTGCCTTGTCTCCTTCTCATCTGCTTTCCTTCCCAACCTCCCTGTCTAAAGTTGCTACAGCAGCCAGGAAGCTGTGGAACACCAAGCTCCTACCATCCTCCGGCATCAGTTTCTGTCAGTCAATCGTATTTATTAAGTGCTTACTATGTGCAGAGCACTGTACTAAGTGCTTGGAAGAGTAATAGTAATGATGATGGTATTTGTTAAGTGCTTACTATGTGCCAAGCACTGTTCTAAGCACTGGGGTAGATACAAAGTTATCAGGTTGTCCCACATGGGGCTCACAGTCTTAATCCCCATTTTACAGGTGAGGTAACTGAGGCAAAGAGAAATTAAGTGACTTGCCCAAAGTCACACAGCTGACAAATGGCAGAGCCAAGATTAGAACCCACAACCTCTTACTACCAAGCCCATGCTCTTTCAAGTAAGCCACACTGCTTCTCAGTAGTACCAACAAATACAAGTACCAAACAGTAGATACATTCTCTGCCCACAACAAGCTTACAATCTAGAGGGGGAGATAAACATTAAAATAAACATATAGCAAATAAATAAATCACAGTCTCACTCACTGGCCCAGATCCCTGAGTGATACACATTTTCTGTACATGAACTAGGATGTTCTAACACATCTGTCTTGGAGTTTTATTTTTAAGGCAGCTGTTTACTAACCGCTATAAGATAGGGTTCAGAGCACCAGCAAGATATTTCTCCCTTGACCCAAAGAAAGTTAGCAAAATGAATGCCTAGTGGAAAGAGCACAGGCTTTGGAGTCAGAGGACCTGGGTTGTAATCCCAGCTCTGCCATTTGTCAGTTGGGTGCCCTTGGGCAATTCATTTATTCTCTGTGGCTCAGTTCCCTCCACCTGAGCCTCTGACTCCATTTCTTCACCCCTTATTCATTCATTCATTCATTCATTCAATTGTATTTATTGAGCACTTACTGTGTGCAGAGCACTGTACTAAGTGCTTGGGAAGTACAAGTTGGCAACATATAGAGACGGTCCCTACCCATCAATGGGATCACAGTCTAGAAGAGGGAGACAAGACAACAAAACAAAACATGTGGACAGGTGTCAAATCATTAGAATAAATAGAAGTAAAGCTAGATGCACAAATATCAGAGCACTTGTCCTCCTCCCTTCTTCTGTCCTTAATCACCATCATCAGCCATTTACTCTCCAATGGTTTTTTCCCCACTGCTTTCAAATATGCTCCTTGCTGACCTCTCAGCCTCCAGTTACTCTTTACTCCATGCCACACTTGACTCTACTACCCTGATCATTTTTGTAAAACAAGTTCAGTCCATGGTTCCTCACTCATTTAATCATATTTAATCATATTTAATCATATTAATCATATTTAATCATAATCCTCAACACGCTATCTGACCTTGGCTTCACAGACTCCGTCCTCTCCTGGTTCTCCTCTTATCTCTCTGGTCGTTCTTTCTCAGTCTCTTTTGCAGGCTCCTCCTCCCCCTCCCATCCTCTTACTGTGGGGGTTCCCCAAGGTTCAGTGCTTGGTCCCCTTCTGTTCTCAATCTACACTCACTCCCTTGGTGACCTCATTCGCTCCCACGGCTTCAACTATCATCTCTACACTGATGACACCCAGATCTACATCTCTGCCCCTGCTCTCTCCCCCTCCCTCCAGGCTCGCATCTCCTCCTGCCTTCAGGACATCTCCATCTGGATGTCCGCCCGCCACCTAAAGCTCAACATGTCGAAGACTGAGCTCCTTGTCTTCCCTCCCAAACCTTGTCCTCTCCCTGACTTTCCCATCTCTGTTGACGGCACTACCATCCTTCCCGTCTCACAAGCCCGCAACCTTGGTGTCATCCTCGACTCCGCTCTCTCATTCACCCCTCACATCCAAGCCGTCACCAAAACCTGCCGGTCTCAGCTCCGCAACATTGCCAAGATCCGCCCTTTCCTCTCCATCCAAACCGCTACCCTGCTCATTCAAGCTCTCATCCTATCCCATCTGGACTACTGCACCAGCCTTCTCTCTGATCTCCCATCCTCGTGTCTCTCTCCACTTCAATCCATACTTCATGCTGCTGCCCGGATTATCTTTGTCCAGAAACACTCTGGGCATATTACTCCCCTCCTCAAAAATCTCCAGTGGCTACCAATCAATCTGCGCATCAGGCAGAAACTCCTCACCCTGGGCTTCAAGGCTCTCCATCACCTCGCCCCCTCCTACCTCACCTCCCTTCTCTCCTTCTACAGCCCAGTCCGCACCCTCTGCTCCTCCACCGCTGATCTCCTCACCATAACTCACTCTCGCCTGTCCCGCCATCGACCCACGGCCCACGTCATCCCCCGGGCCTGGAATGCCCTCCCTCTGCCCATCCGCCAAGCTCGCTCTCTTCCTCCCTTCAAGGCCCTGCTGTGAGCTCACCTCCTCCAGGAGGCCTTCCCAGACTGAGCCCCTTCCTTCCTCTCCCCCTCGTCCCCCTCTCCATCCTCCCATCTTACCTCCTTCCCTTCCCCACAGCACCTGTATATATGTATATATGGTTGTACATATTTATTACTCTATTTACTTATTTATTTATTTATTTATTTATTTATTTATTTATTTTACTTGTACATTTCTATCCTATTTATTTTATTTTGTTGGTATGTTTGGTTCTGTTCTCTGTCTCCCCCTTTTAGACTGTGAGCCCACTGTTGGGTAGGGACTGTCTCTATGTGTTGCCAATTTGTACTTCCCAAGCGCTTAGTACAGTGCTCTGCACATAGTAAGCGCTCAATAAATATGATTGATTGATTGATTGATTGATTTAGTGAGGGCTTACTGTGTGCAGAGCACTGTACTTAGTGCTTTGAAAGTACAATTTAGGAATAGAGACAATCCCTGCCCACACTAGGCTTACAGTCTAGAAGGCTTACACTCCTAAAGAACCTCCGGTGGTTGCCCATCCACTTCTACATCAACTAGAAGTTCCTTACCATTGGCTTTAAAACACTTAATCACCTTAGCTCCTCCTCTCTTACCCTTCTAATTTCCTATTATTCATTCATTCATTCAATCGTATTTATTGAGTGCTTACTGTGTGCAGAGCACTGTACTAAGTGCTTGGGAAGTACAAGTTGGCAATATATAGAGATGGTCCCTACTCAACAACGGGCTCACAGTCTAGAAGTCTACTACAACCCAGCCCACCCACTTCACTCCTCTAACACCAATTTACTCACTGTTCTTCAATCTCTTCTATTTCGTGGCTGACCCCATCCCTCACTCACATGCTGCCGATAGCTGGAACTGCCTCCCCCTTCACATCCAACACTTCATCACTCTCCCCACTTTCAAAGACTTATTCGAATCACAACTCCTCATTCATTCATTCAATTATATTTATTGAGTGCTTACTGTATGCAGAAAACTGTACTAAGCGCTTTAGCCCAGGTTACTCACCCTGCCAGCCATGGTCTTTCTGATACACAGATTGCAATGAACAAGTAGGAAAGCATTTGTGCAGCAAAGTGCACATAAATTATGCATTGTTTCCAAGAGCAGCAGTTTCTGAGAAGGAAAAATGCAACACTGTGTGTGGAGTAAGGGATTCTTGCCCAGAGGGGTTTGCGGCCATCCAGTGGCTGGACAGAGCCATCACCAAGTTGCTCTGTAGAGGCGCTGATTGGGTGGCCATTTTCACGATACCACTTCTGGACACCAATATCAGAGCTAACGAATTTCTTAGCAGGGAGTAGATGAGGCCAAGGTGACCCCCCCTATCCCAGAGAATTACCTCAGGAAAAGACAGGTCCATCATTGGTATTTGTTGTGCACTTATTGTTTACAGAGTACTGTACTATGTACTTGTATTTAGAAAGTACAGTGAATTAAGAGGACACGATCACTGCCCTCAAGGAGTTACAGTCTAACAGGGGAGACATCCATAAAATAAATTATAGGTAGGGGAAGCAACTGAGATGACTGTGGCAGATGAAAAGTTTCCTTCCAAGTGAACTAGATTGGCTTAACAGACCAGGCAGATTGTCAGAGTGCTGCTATCTGAGCCTCCCATCAAGCTAGAAGGTGGTCCTGGTCTAGAATAACAGAAATTCTCCTCAAGGGGTGGAGCTGGAGAATACAAGTTCTTTTTATGCATTGTTAACCCAATTCAAGTAGGGAAGCTGAGGGGGTGTCAAGAGCTTTGTTGGAGCTGAATGACTGAGGAAGGTAGTCTGGGTCTTCCAACCAGCCAGATGGAAGTGTTATATAGACTCTGAATCCCATCTTTAGGAATTCACAATGCACAAGCATCAACTGCAGAGGATTTTGAACTTCCATCTTCTATTTTATGACTACAGTTAAAGTGGAATCACCCTGTAGATGTTGAAGGCAGGACCACTAGACTAATAATAATTGTGGTGTATTAGCGCTTACTATATGCCAGGCACTGTACTAAGCACTGAGGTAGATACAAGTAAATAGGGTTAAACACAGTCTCTGTCCCCAGATGGGGCTCTCAGTCTCCATCCCCATTTTACAAGTGAGGTAACTAAGGCTCAGAGGAGTGAAGTGACATGCCCATGATCACACAGCAGACAGGTGACAGGGTCAGGATTAGAACCCATGACTTTCTGATTCCTAAACCCATGCTCTATTCACTATGCCATATTGGCCAAGCAGTAGTTGAAGAGTGCCAGGGTGCCATGAGTTTCCAAGAACATAGGATTTCAGAAAACACAGTGCAGGTGTAGGACGTGCAATCAGTGCTCTTCATTTTTCTTGATTCTGTAACTAAGATTACTGAGATGAACAAGCTACTTAAAATTTGCTTTTACTTCATAGTTCCTCGGGCAGAATTATTTTTGTTGTTACTAATAATCTTTCACTCAGAGCTCAATTAGGTAAAATATTAGTAATAATAATAATGATGGCATTTATTAAGTGCTTACTATGTGCAAAGCACTGTTCTAAGCACTGGAGAGCTTACAAGCTTATCAGGTTGTCCCACGGTGGGGCTAACATTTTTAATCCCCATTTTACAGATGAAGTAATTGAGGCACAGAGAAGTTAAGTGACTTGCCCAACACAGCTGACAATTGGAGGAGCCGGAATTTGAACCCATGACCTCTGACTCCAAAGCCCAGGCTCTTATCACTGAGCCACACTGCTTCTCTTTGCTCTTCAATTGTCTATCCTGAGGGCAGGGAATATGTCTATTTATTGTGATATTGTACTTTCCCAAGCTCTTAGTACAGTGCTCTGCACACAGTAAACACACACAAAAAATGATAGAATGAATGATAATTTAGGTAGGGGTAGCCGGTGGGTGGAAATTTGGGTAAAGGATTCACCCAGCTGAATTAGAGGGAAGCAGCATGGTCTGGTGGAAAGAACCTGGGAGTCAGAGGACCTCGGTTCTAATTCTGGCTCTGCCCTGTACCTGCTGTGTGACCTTGCACAAGTCATTTACCTTGTGTGTATCTTAGTTCCTTCATCTGCTAAATGGGGATTCAATACCCACTTCCCCCTCTAACTCAGACTGTGAGCCCCATGTGGCACTTGAGTATTTTGTAAATACCCCAGCACCTAATACAGTGCTTGGCACATAGTAAGTGCTTAATAAATATCACAATTATTATTCTTCATATTATTATTGTAATCCTCATCATTATTAGAAAAAATACTTTTCTTTATAATGTTCAAGTCCCAGACTAACCTAGATATCCAATTATCTGGGTAAATAAATTCTGGAACTGTATCAAAGCAGAAACTTCAATAAAGATGGCTTGGCTGGAGGGGTGAGGAGATGAAGCATCTGTCAATCAAGAACAGGTTATTTTAATCTATTATAACACTGTTATCTGGTTACTTATTGTCCATAATTCAGTTTTATTTTTTTTATTCTACCCTAATTTAGACCATGAGTCCTATTTGTGACAGGGCCTATATTTAAATATCCTGAATTTACCCCTAATGATTAGCAAGGTGCTTAGCTCAGAGGAAATGCTCAATAAATATTGCAACTAATTAACAGGTAAAGTAGCTTGCTGAGGTTCCATGGAAGACCAACGTTCAGATATTTTTTTTTTCTGCTCTGATGAGGCCAGATACAAGGATATTTATGGATCCAAAAGGAGGTCGGAGAGCTTGGAGAAACATCTCTTTAGAAGGGCTTTGAAGCAGCAGAGGGTAGGGAGGAAGGAGTTTCGTATGGAGAATAGGCCTGCTCAATTAATTGGAAACAGAAGAGTATGAAGCGAGATACAGCTTGAAGGTTAGCCAGGAATGAGTCCTCTCCTGCAAACTCTTCTATTTTCAACTCAGACAGAGAGCCATGGGAGTTAAATGAGTGATGTCGTTGTATAGAGCTCTTTTTCATTCAGGGCTGGAAGGCCAGAAAGAGTGTAGCAAGAACTCAAGTGTTCTGGATTCATCCATCCAATTGGTCACTATCTGTGTCTGTTCTTTGGGCCATGAAATCTCTGATAATGGTCTCCAGACCCTTATATTTCATCCCAGCCAATTATTTTCCTGCTGACCTCACCATGAACTTTCAGTTCCCTTGCTCCCAACTGCCATTCCCATTCCTCACCTTCCCCTTCCCCTCTCCCACCCAGCTGTTTCCCTCCCTCTCACCCACCAAGACCACTCCCCCTCACCCCCTACCAAGGATTCCTCTGTACCAGCGCAGGTCCTCCGCCTCTCCCTCCCGGCCCCCTCCCTCCCCTTCTCCCTGCCCCCACCCCATCCCAGTTCTCCTTTCCCATCGCCACCCCCCTTCCCACTCTCCCCGCCCAGGCCCCCGCCAACTCATCCCTATCCAAACCCTCCCCACCCCTCGCACCCTTCCCCCTCCCTCCCCACCCTCGACAGCTGCTGCCAAGTGTGGCCTCTGGAACCCCCGCTCCGTTTTAAGTAAGACCCCTTTCATCCTGGACCTTTTCCTTTCCAGTTCTCTACTCCTCCTCGCCCTAACTGAAACATGGCTGTCGCCGGACGACACAGTCTCTTCTGCTGCTCTCTGCAGTGCAGGCCTCTTCTTCTCCCACTCCCCCAGACTCACTGGAAAAGGAGGAGGTGTCGGTTTCCTTCTCGCCCCCCAATGTCGCTTTCGCACTATCCCTCCTCCCCCTTCCCTTTCCTTCCCTTCCTTTGAAGCCCACATTATTCGCCTCTACCACCCCCTCCAGATTCTTGTAGCCGTCATCTACCGCCCTCCCGGTCCCACTTCCAACTTCTTTAACGACTTTGACCCCTTCCTCACCTTCCTTCTCTCCTTCTCCATGCCCACTCTGATCCTCGGAGACTTCAATATCCACATGTATATCCCTAACGACTCCTCTGCCGCCCGCCTTCTATCTCTCCTTGACGCTGCCAACCTCTTCCTCCACCCCACCTCACCCACTCACCAACTTGGTCATACCCTCGACCTCATCATCTCCTACCGCTGCACTGTGTCCACCCTCACCAACTCTGTAATCCCTCTCTCTGATCATAATCTTCTCACCTGCCTCCTCACTCACACTCCTTTCCCCTGTAAATCCGTAATACTCCCTCACAGAGATCTCCGCTCTCTTGACCCCACCCATCTTTCAGAGCGCCTCACACCCCACCTCACCGCCCTCTCCTCTCTACCCAGTCTTGATGATCAGATTACTGCTCTCAACTCTACCCTTTCTACTCAGCTAGACTCACTCGCTCCCCTTTCCCTTCGCCGCTCTCGCACCACTAACCCACAACCCTGGATCACTGCCACTGTCCGCCTCCTTCGCTCTTATGCTCGAGCTGCCGAACGCTGCTGGCGAAAGTCTAAACACCATGCCAACCTCGTTCACTTCAAGTTTATCCTTTCCTGTCTTAACTCAGCCCTCTCTTCTGCCAGACAAAACTATTTCTCCTCCCTTATTGACACCCATGCCCATCACCCCCGCCAGCTCTTCCGTACATTCAACTCCCTTCTCAGGCCCCCGGTTCCTCCCCCTCCTCCTTCCCTCACCCCCAACGATCTGGCCTCCTACTTCATTAACAAAATTAAATCCATCAGGTCCGACCTCCCCAAAGTCTCTTCCCCCCTTTCTCCATCCCCCCGGCTCTCAACACTCTCTGCTACTCTCCCATCCTTCCCAGCGGTATCCTCAGAGGAACTCTCCTCCCTCCTATCAAGTGCTACTCCGGCCACCTGTGCTTCCGACCCCATTCCCTCTCATCTTATGAAATCTCTCGCTCCATCCCTTCTCCCCTCCTTAACTTCCATCTTCAACCACTCACTCTCCACTGGTTCCTTCCCCTCTGCCTTCAAACATGCCCGTGTCTCTCCCATCCTAAAAAAACCCTCTCTTGACCCCACCTCACCTTCTAGTTATCGTCCCATATCCCTCCTACCATTCCTTTCCAAACTCCTTGAACGAGTTGTCTACACGCGCTGCCTAGAATTCCTCAACGACAACTCTCTCCTCGACCCCCTCCAGTCTGGCTTCCGTCCCCTTCATTCCACAGAAACTGCCCTCTCAAAGGTCACCAATGACCTCCTGCTTGCCAAATCCAACGGCTCATATTCTGTCCTAATCCTCCTCGACCTCTCAGCTGCCTTTGACACTGTGGACCACCCCCTTCTCCTCAACACGCTATCTGACCTTGGCTTCACAGACTCCGTCCTCTCCTGGTTCTCCTCTTATCTCTCCGGTCGTTCTTTCTCAGTCTCTTTTGCAGGCTCCTCCTCCCCCTCCCATCCCCTTACTGTGGGGGTTCCCCAAGGTTCAGTGCTTGGTCCCCTTCTGTTCTCAATCTACACTCACTCCCTTGGTGACCTCATTCGCTCCCACGGCTTCAACTATCATCTCTACGCTGATGACACCCAGATCTACATCTCTGCCCCTGCTCTCTCCCCCTCCCTCCAGGCTCGCATCTCCTCCTGCCTTCAGGACATCTCCATCTGGATGTCCGCCGCCACCTAAAGCTCAACATGTCGAAGACTGAGCTCCTTGTCTTCCCTCCCAAACCTTGTCCTCTCCCTGACTTTCCCATCTCTGTTGACGGCACTACCATCCTTCCCGTCTCACAAGCCCGCAACCTTGGTGTCATCCTCGACTCCGCTCTCTCATTCACCCCTCACATCCAAGCCGTCACCAAAACCTGCCGGTCTCAGCTCCGCAACATTGCCAAGATCCGCCCTTTCCTCTCCATCCAAACTGCTACCCTGCTCATTCAAGCTCTCATCCTATCCCGTCTGGACTACTGCACCAGCCTTCTCTCTGATCTCCCATCCTCGTGTCTCTCTCCACTTCAATCCATACTTCATGCTGCTGCCCGGATTATCTTTGTCCAGAAACGCTCTGGGCATATTACTCCCCTCCTCAAAAATCTCCAGTGGCTACCAATCAATCTGCGCATCAGGCAGAAACTCCTCACCCTGGGCTTCAAGGCTGTCCATCACCTCGCCCCCTCCTACCTCACCTCCCTTCTCTCCTTCTACTGCCCAGCCCGCAACCTCCGCTCCTCCACCGCTAATCTCCTCACTGTACCTCGTTCTCGCCTGTCCCGCCATCGACCCCCGGCCCACGTCATCCCCCGGGCCTGGAATGCCCTCCCTCTGCCCCTCCGCCAAGCTAGCTCTCTTCCTCCCTTCAAGGCCCTGCTGAGAGCTCACCTCCTCCAGGAGGTCTTCCCAGACTGAGCCCCTTCCTTCCTCTCCCCCTCATCCCCCTCTCTATCCCCCCATCTTACCTCCTTCCCTTCCCCATAGCACCTGTATATATGTATATATGGTTGTACATATTTATTACTCTATTTATTCATTTATTTATTTATTTATTTTACTTGTACATTTCTATCCTATTTTATTTTGTTGGTATGTTTGGTTCTGTTCTCTGTCTCCCCCTTTTAGACTGTGAGCCCACTGTTGGGTAGGGACTCTCTCTATGTGTTGCCAATCTGTACTTCCCAAGCGCTTAGTACAGTGCTCTGCACATAGTAAGCGCTCAATAAATACGATTGATTGATTGATTGATTGATTGATTGATTTTCCTCTCAGTTTCTCTATACGGGTCATGATCTTCGGAAGAAATTGGTTTTATCCTGGCCAGCCCCCTTTTCAAGCATCCCCTTCTCTTCTGATTGCCTGATAGACATTTTAAATTGTAAATCATTTTGACATTGTCAGAATCAGGTTATCTTCCACGTTTCAGGAGGTGGATATAATTGAGAGTGTTGAAAGTAAGAATTTTGCCTAGGGGTAGCCTTCATCTCCTGAAGCTGAATCTATTAAGGATATTGGTGCTCTTGCTGTTAGATGACCCTAAGTGATATGGACAACTTGACGGGTGAATAAACAATGTGGAAGGTTTCTGGAAACATTATTTCCTTCATAGACTACTTACTACAAAAAAATCCTATTGAGTAAATAAGGAAGTTTTAATACAATGGACAGCATTAATCTGTAGATATCATCCTATACCTTTGAGTCTGTCACATATTCATTGCAAGTAAATAATAATAATAATGGCACATATTAAGCACTTACTATGTGTGAAGCACTGTTCAAAGAGTTGGGGTAGATATATGCTAATCAGATTGGACACAGTCCCTTTCCCACATGGGGCTCACACTCAATCCCCATTTTACAGATGAGGTAATTGAGGCCCAGAAAAGTTAAGTGACTTACCCAAGGTCAGACAGCAGACATGTAACAGAGCCAGGATTAGAACCCAGGTTCTTCTGGTTCTAAGGCCCATGCTCTATCCACTTAGCCATGCTGAAATGATACATCCTATTCACAACTTTCAAAAAGAAGGGCCAGAAATATGATTATAGACACTACTAGGGTGTTTTGCTGTTCTCATCTGCTGGCCAAATCCTAATCATAGGTTTGTTGCACTGATTGTTAATGGACATCTGCAAACCACAAACTCCCAGAATTGTGATTCTGCTAACTTCCACATAGCACACTGGCTAGATCTTCACTGCATGTCAGAGGCATCCAAGTAGTGGCATGATCATCTCAATATTACTCTACCTATTTTCTGCAATCTTGCTTGAGAATGTACAACACACCAGGAAGCCAATGTCTGAGTATGCTTCAAATCCAAAAGCCAAGAATATTATCAAAACCATTAGAGACGATCACCCAGAAATTAGTAAATATTGATTGCTATGCTTTGCAAATGCCCACATGAGAAGATAGCGATATTATTAAAAATTGCTTTATTGGGTCAGTCTAGCTCTTTTGACTGGTAGAAAGCCTGAAGAAAATTAAATATGGGTACCCACTTTCATATGAGAAATGTTACATAGACCCAAAGTTTTTTGTCAGCATCACAGGGCTCGCTCCCCAGAATTTGGTATCTAGATAGTCCTCTCTTCAATAATGCCCTAAATTTACGAAGAAGTAGAGAGATTCATAAAGTCCAAATTTTCTTTGTGAAGCTGTATAATCAAGCTGAAAAATAACTGATCTTCTGAACAGTGGTGGTATCCAACCACCAACATGGCTGAGAGACCACTGCCGGCCTTCCTAATAGTGGAGTTAACCAATCTTCAGTATGGCTGTGATACCACCACTGTTCTCCAAACATTGGTCATGTTCTACTATAACTATAGCTGTATCGTAAAACCCAGACAAGGCATACTTTCTTGGAGCTCAAGTAGTTTCATCAGCATAATGTGCATGCCATAATTAGCCTCCATTGGCAAAACAAGGTAGCAGACCTCAGGGTCCTGGATTATTTACAATTATTCATTCATTCATTCAGTTGCATTTAACAATAATAATAATAATGGCATTCATTAAGCACTTACTATGTGCAAAGCACTGTTCTAAGCACTGGGGAGGTTACAAGGTGATCAGTTGTCCCACAGGGGGCTCACAGTCTTAATCCTCATTTTACAGATGAGGTAACTGAGGCATAGAGAAGTTAAGTGACTTACCCAAAGTCACACAGCTGACAATTGGTGGAGCCGGGATTTGAACCCATGACCTCTGACTCCAAAGTCTGTGCTCTTTTCCACAGAGCCACGCTGCTTCTCTCTTCACAGAGCACTGTAGTAAGCACTTGGAAAGTTCAATTCAGCAACAGAGACAATTAATACTATTATTATCATTATTACTTTATGGTATTTGTTAAGTGCTTACTATGTGTAAGGCACTGTTCCAAGTGCTGGGGTAGAGATAAATTAATCAAGCTGGACAAATCCTCTGTCCCAAATTGGGCTCACATTTTAAGTAGGAGGGAGAAGGATTTAATCCCCAGGGTTTTTTTTACACAGTTGTGGAAACTGAGGAACAGAGGTGTGAAGTGACTTGCCGAAGGTCACGTTACAAGCAATTTGAAAAGCCAGGTTCAGAACCCAGCTCCTCTGACTCCCAGGCCTGTGCTCTTTCCACTAGGCCACGATATTCTCCTAAATCTGAAGCAAAACATGTTATAACCCACTGCTGATCAGAACATGAATGGAAAATGGATAGCAGGAGACCCATCAACTGCTGCTTGGAGAACTGAGACATGAAGGGACAGTGATTGAAAGATGTCAAGTCTGAATGTACAATGTTTGGAGATCAACATCAGAGAATGGACTGAAATAGGGGATTAGTACAGTGCTTAGTACAGTGCTCTGCCCATCATTCTAGACTGTGGGATAGGGACTGTCTCTCTATGTTGCTGACTTGTACTGCCCAAGCGCTTAGTATAGTGCTCTGCACACAGTAAGCACTCAATAAATATAATTGAATGAATGAATGAATAAGCACTAAATGAATATGAATTAATGAATATGAATGAATGAATGAATGAATGAAGGGGGGTGGTTAAAGGCCAGTCAGATGGTCAATCAATGACATAGACTGAGAATAAGTTCCAGACAATGCAAATGGCAAATAAGTGCTGCAAATTGAAAGGAACTGTTTTTGTATGGGAGAATCTAGAGTTCCAAGAATCACTTTTCCCAATCACAGCTGCTAACATGAAGAGTGATTCACCATCACTGATGCAATTTTCAGCTGTGAAGCAGTGACTTACTCTCACTCTCATTTTCCTCTTCCTTCCTCTTGAAGGGCCCCCTCCACTTTCTCTTCCAAAAATTGTGTTCACTGGGGAGTAATTGTTTAAATGGTCTCACTTTGATTTGAACAAGTTAATGCTTCTTGAAAAGGGCCTTAGTTACTTGTGAACAGAATTTCACAGACAGGATATCAATGTATTTGCCATGTGAACAGTAGCTCCCCTGACCATTCTGTAGCCATTTTAGATTTTGTCTGTTATCCTGTAAGTCATTGGTTGGGTGAAATGACAAAAATAATAATTGTGGTATTTGTTAAGCATTTACTATGTGCCATGCACTGTACTAAGTGTCCAGATTAATCAGGTTGGGCAGAATCCCTCTCCCACACAGGGCTCACAGTCTAAATCAGAAGGTGGAGAATTTAATCCCCAGTTTACATATGAAGTAACTGAAGCTCAGATAAGCTAAGTAGTTTCCCAAGGTTACATATCAGACAAGTGATGGAGCTGGGATTGGAGTCCAGGTTCTCCAGCTCCAAGGCCTTGGCTCTTTCCACTAGTCATTCATTCATTCATTCAATCATATTTATTAAGCACTTACTATATCCATGCTGGTTCCCATTTTTATAACACCAGTCATTCTCCACACTGCTTAGCATTGCCTGTTCAGTGGAGTTAAACACTGGAAAGAAAATCTAAATCAGAATTCTCTGCAGAAGGATAAGATTTGCACATCTATGTGTGAGAGCCAGCTGTGCATTACAGATTAATAAACTCAAGCAAGTAGAAAACGTTAATAACTTCACCAATCAGTGAGCAGCAAACTTATACTGCTTGATACAAGGAAGTCATCTTTAGGAAGAATGTTTCCTCTTGACTGAAGTTAGTGCTACTCTCTTGATTTCTTGTCATTGCTGGTGTGAAGCAAACCTTGGCCCAAATCCATGTATGTTAGATAGAGATAGTAGAGAGGGTATAGCAATAGGACTATGAATTGAATATTAATATACTGCTGAGTGCTCTTCAGTAAATTTTGTCCTCAGAAGGTAATAGTACTAACTGTAGCACTTATTGAGCACCCACTTGGTATGGTGCACTGTTCTAAGCACTTTGGAAATATAGAATAATGAATTTACAAATTCCCTGCCCACAAGGAGCTTATACTTCATTATATAAATATCCAAATACTTTCGAGACTGAAACAGAAACCCTCGCGAATAAGGGGGAAAAAACCATAAATGAGAGGAGCATCATTAAATTCCCGCATTTGTACGAGAGAGAAAGCTTTGCTTTTGATGATGATATTTTTGACAATGTACTAGGTTTATTAAGCAATTTGTATACTCAGTGACTTGGTTGCACTAAAACAAAGATTTAAATTAAATCAACTCATTCTTTTCCTCCCTTGGAAATTAATTTGATCCATTTTCAGAGATTACTGGAGTCCTCAGCGCCTGAGAGGTCCTCAGGCATCTGCTGACCTATGATGAAATCCATTCATCATTTCCCTACCATTAGGTCCCTGACATCATGAGAAAAATTTAATGATTTCAAGCAGGAAAAAAATCTAAAGGAACGGAGGGTGGAGAAGAGGGGAAAGCAGGAGCTTCAAAAAGACTGATTGAATTGCATGATCTTCAGTCTCATCTAGAGACTGCAGGAATCAAAGGAGAACAAACTACGTCAGGAGTTTGGGAGTCAGAATTAATCAAAGTAAAGAAATCCTTGCTTGAGGAAAGTCTTTGATTCAAGGAAGATGTCATCAAGGAGAACCAAATCACATAGGAATTCAACTCCTAAATCTTTTGTACTCAAGCTTCTTTTGGTCAATTTTGAGATCTAGAACAAAAGATAAGGCTGTTGAACATTATGAATGATTAAGGAAGCATAAATTCCCATCCTTCACCTTTCTCTTTTTTTCTTTCACTGCATCTGTAATGATGATGTTATATGTGCTATGCATGGTCTATGTACACTCTAGTTATACCATATGTATAGATTATTATATATCCTCTTCCACTGTGACACAGGGACTGTGTTTTAACTAATCATCTACTATTTAATCCAGCAATTAGCAGAGTGATTGTTACATAGTAAGCACATTAGACATACTATGATTATTATGTAACCAATTGTCCCAAGACGATCCTTTTGATGTTAAATCCTCTTCAGGCTTCTGAGGGGGCTGAAAAGACTGGAGCATGAGTGACACTCTCTTCTGTGTTGTTTCTATATAATTTCCCAACTGCTTAGTAGAGTGCTCTGCACACAATAAGTACTCAGTCAAGGCCATTGATTGATTGACTGAAGTATAGATCCTTAACAGGCAAATGGGTCTGTTCCATACAGGGCTGTTCTCTGCTTTGGAACCTGCCTCTTAGTATCATAATCATTTTCATTCAATCGTATTTACTGAGAGCTTCCTGTGTACAGAGCACTATAGCCTTTGCTCCAGGAGGGCAACCCCTCTTCTGAATGCTTGGCCACGGGGCAGTCCTGTCTCCTGCAGTGGTCTTCCACTGTTCTGCTGAATTGTTGAAATTATTCACTGTAACTTGAAATGACTTATCCTGTCTTTACAGCTTGCATGTTCCCACTTTTCAGTTCACTATACAGGAGTTGCTTGAGTAATACCAAACCATAGTATTTATTGCACTCCTGTTGAGGGCAGAACACTGTATTAAGTGTTTGGGAGACTATAAATAAAGTTAAAAGAAATGATCCCTGTCCAAGGTTGTTATGAGTAGGAAATGTGTCTGCTAATTCTGAGTTGTACTCTCCTAAGCACTTAGTTCAGAGCTCTGCACACTGTAAGGACTCAATAAATAAGATTAAGTGAGGACAGATACCAAATGATTTACAGATCAATCAGTCAATGGTCTGGAAGATTGGCAGGTAGATGGAGTTGCAGGCAGCAGGAAGTTCATGAGCAAGGGGTGGGAGGGGGCAGGGAGAGAGACAAGAATGAGGCCCTGTGAGTAGATTAGCATAAAGGAATGAAGAGAACAAGCTTGAGTGTAGCGGGAGAAGAGAATGGATGACAGAGGGAGAGACCTAATGGAGTGCCTTAAAATCGATGGTCAGGAGCTTCTGCTTGATGTGGAGAGGAATGAGTAGCCATTGAAGGTTTCTGAGGAGTGGGGAGACGTGCACAAAACAGTGTTGCAGAAAAATGCACTGAGTAAATTATTTTCTCCTCACGTCCCCTGCCCAGAGGAGCATTGCTTCAGAGCTGTCATGCTGACTAGTTCTTGGACTTTGCTAGTATAAGTACTAGTAGTAATTGTAGTAGTAATAGTATTGATTTAGTATATGCTAGACATGGGGAAAGAAATACATAGATGAGCTATAGACATGGTCCCTAGCCACAAGGGAATCACAATCTAAGAATAGGGTATGGAGGGAAAGTGTTGGCAACAGACATGTTACAAAAGGCAAAGATAGAAAAGACAGTAACAATTACAAACATGAAAGGAGCCTTGTTACTTCAGCCATATCCTGCCATTTTATGTTGGGCATGAAACTGCTGCAGAAACTGGATGCGTTTTCTGTTACTATGTCTAAGTCTGACAGTCATACAGATTGAAAACTTCAACAGCCTTTTAGACCTTCGTCTTGGTGTGGAATTTTTCCAATATTCTAAAACCTATCCTCTTGAATCCCTATTCTGTCATTATAGATCCTATTTTCTTAGGTGAATTAAAGGATGTTAACATTAGGCGATCATACCCCAAACTGATTATTTAGTGTACCTCATCTCTCCTGTAGCTATGGTGATTAGCCACAGCAGGTGGATTTTTTTAAAAAAAGTTCATCTCATGTCTTGGATGCAATTTTTGATGTTATCAGGTATTCATAGCCCTAAATCCCTTTCGAAAGACTCCCTGGATCACTTGAGGAGTGCCTGGACCCTGTCTTGCCTCCTCTGGGACTTAAAGCCACATTTTGTTCTGTTCTTGTAATGCAGGAAGGGGGAACCTTCTGCTCAGTGTACAACAAGTCCCTTTCCGCCATCACTGTCATAACCCTTTGATCAAAGCCCAGGAGTCTTCAAAAGTGAAGGGGTCATCCGGGACAGACTTCCCTCCCCCTGTTCTCCCCTCCTAGAAACCAAAACAACCCCAGAGTTGGATAAAGGAAGCTTGTGGATAAAATACCTCCTCCTGCATCCTCTGCTCCCTAAATCCACATGTCTTCCCAACACCCAGAGCTTCCCCTTCAGCCTTACTGCAGGGAGACACCAAGATCTGAGATCTCAATATTGGTTAAATGATTCCAATTTAAAGCACTTTTCCCTGGATCAATAGATAGTATTTACTGAGTGCTTACTTGCGTGCAGCCTTAGCAACTGGGAGAATATGATACAATAGAGTGGGAAGACACAAGCTCAAGAAGCATAGAGAAGCGGTGTGGCTCAGTGGAAAGAGCCCAGGCTTGGGAGTCAGAGGTCATGGGTTCTAATCCTGATTCCTCCACTTGTCAGCTGTGTGACTTTGAGGAAGTTACTTAACTTCTCTGTGCCTCAGTTACCTCATCTGTAAAATGAGGATTAAGACTGTGAGCCCCACATGGGACAATCAGATTACCTTGTATCTACCCCAGTGCTTAGAACAGTGCTTGGCACATAGTAAGTGCTTAACAAATACCATAATTATTATTATTATTATAGAGTCTAGCTGGGGAGACTCTATGGTTCCTACAATGTGATTTTTCCCCCAGGACCCTCTTTCTTCCATGACTAATGTTTCTCTGCTCCTTTTTCTTCTTCTGAGGGGACATTCTATATTTCAATCTCACCTTTCTGAGTCCTTTAGAAGCCAGAGTCTCTAAAAGTCCTTTCTTCCCCTTAGGGGCAGGAGCCTCACTCTTGCAGAGTCTTAGCTGCTTGTGTCCACTTGTGCCTAGCTCCTTGTGCACAGGGAATGGTCTGTTATGTTTTTGTGTTGTCCTCTCCCAAGTGCCTAGTACAGTGCCCTGCACACCGTAAGCATTCAGTAAATATGATTGATTGATTGACCCCGAGCTTGCTAACCCTCACCTGGGATCATCTTCAATCCCTCCCTGTGCCCATCCAGGTCCACAGCACAAGTCCTCACTTTGCCCTGCTCGCCCAGGCCCATGACTTCTAACCTCTTTCCTCCAAGATGGCAGGGAGTCTCTTTCACTTCAACTACCTCACCCCTCTACTTCCTCCCCAGTCCTTCTCTTCGATTAGCTCAGCTAAGTATATTTATACTTCCCTCATGGAAAGGAGTTTTATGGCATCCTCCTCCCTCTCCTAAATGTGGGGACCGATGGAACTAGCTCTCATGGAGTCATTTCTTCTTCTAGCCATATTTGTTTGACAAAACCTTGCAGAAAAGAGAACAGAAGTACATCTCCTGGAAACCCTCAGATAAATGAGGAATGGAAAAAAGAATGCCTTATCCTGACCCAAATCATGAAATCACAGCAAGCAGCATGGTTTAGTGGATAGAGCACGGGCCTGCAAGTCAGAAGTTTATGGGTTCTAATCCTGGCTCCACCACTTATCTGCTATTTGAATTTGGGCAAATCATTTCGCTTCTCTGGGCCTCAGTTACCTCATCTGCAAAATGGGGATTAAGTCTGTGAGCAAAATATGGGACAGGGATTGTGTCCAACCTAATTTGTTAGTAATTCCCCCCAGTGCTTAGTACGGGACCCGACATGTAGTAAATACTTAACAAATACCACAGTTATTAATGATGATAATTTTTTTTGTTAAGCATTAATCATGTGCCAAGCACTATACATAGTGTTGGGGTACCTGATACAAGATAATCAGGTCCCACCATCCAAGTAGGAAGTAGGAGGGAGAGCAGAATCAAATCCGCATTTTGCTAATGAGGGAACTGAGGCAGAGAGAGTTAAGTGACTTGTCCAAGGTCACACAACAGACAACTGGTGGAACCAGGATTAGTGACAGACTGAGCCCCGTGACAGACTGAGCCCCCTTTTTCCTCTCCTCCTCCCCATTCCCTCTGCCCTACCTCCGTCCCCTCCCCACAGCACCTGTATATATGTTTGTACAGATTTATTACTCCATTTATTTTACTTGTACATATTTACTATTCTATTTAATTTGTTGATGATGTGCATTTAGCTTTAATTCTATTTATTCTGGTGACTTGACACCTGTCCCATGTTTTGTTTTGTGTCTGTCTCCCCCTTCTAGATTGTGAGCCCGTTGTTGGGTAGGAACAATCTCTATATGTCACCAACTTGTACTTCCCAAGCACTTAGAACAGTGCTGTGCACACAGTAAGTGCTCAATAAATATGAATGAATGAATGAACACAGTTCCTATGCCTCCCAGACCTGTGCTCTCTGTGCTTCTCTACTACTGACCTGCTCTCAATCAATCAATCAATCGTACTTATTGAGCACTTACTATGTGCAGAGCACTGTACTAAGCACTTGGGAAGTACAAGTTGGCAACATATAGAGACGCTCCCTACCCAACAGTGGGCTCACAGTCTAGAAGGGGGAGACAGAGAATAAAACCAAACATATTAACTAAATAAAATAAATAGAATAGATATGTACAAGTGAAATAAATAGAGTAATAAATATGTCCAAACATATATACATATATACAGGTGCTGTGGGGAAGGGAAGGAGGTAAGGTGAGGGGGTGGAGAAGGGGAGGAGGGGGAAAGGAAGGAGGGGGCTCAGTATTGGAAGGCCTCCTGGAGGAGGTCAGCTCTCAGTAGGGCCTTGAAGGGAGGAAGAGAGCTAGCTTGGTGGATGTTGGGAGGGAGGGCATTCCAGGCCAGGGGGATGACGGGGGCCGGGGGTCAGTGGCGGGACAGGCGAGAATGAGGCACGGTGAGGAGATTAGCAGCAGAGGAGCGGAGGGTGTGGGCTGGGCTGTAGAAAGAGAGATGGGAGGTGAGGTAGGAGGGGGCGAGGTGATGGAGAGCCTTGAAGCCCAGGGTGAGGAGTTTCTGCCTGATGCGTAGGTTGATTGGTAGCCACTGGAGATTTTTTAGGAGGGGAGTAACATGTCCAGAGCGTTTCTGGACAAAGACAATCTGGGCAGCAGCGTGAAGTAAGGATTGAAGTGGGGAGAGACAAGAGGATGGGAGATCAGAGAGGAGGTTGATACAGTAGTCCAGACGGGATAGGATGAGAGCTTGAACGAGCAGGGTAGCAGTTTGGATGGAGAGGAAAGGGTGGATCTTGGCAATGTTGTGGAGCTGAGACCGGCAAGTTTTGGTGATGGCTTGGATGTGAGGGGTGAATGAGAGAGCGGAGTCGAGGATGACACCAAGGTTGCGGGCTTGTGAGACGGGAAGGATGGTAGTGCTGTCAACAGTGATGGGAAAGTCAGGGAGAGGGCAGGGTTTGGGAGGGAAAACAAGGAGATCAGTCTTGGACATGTTGAGTTTTAGGTGGTGGGCAGACATCCAGATGGAGATGTCCTGAAGGCAGGAGGAGATGGGAGCCTGGAGGGAGGGGGAGAGAGCAGGGGATCTCTCCATGCTCTCTATGCTTCACTTCTACATTTTAGCTCTGGCTCATACTGGGGGAACTTTTTTATTTGAGAGGCAGCATGGCCTAATGGATAGGGCATGGGACTGGGAGTGAGATGGATCTGGGTTCTAATCCTAGCTCCTCTACTTGTCTTTGGGCAAGTCACTTCAGTTTTCTGTGCCTCAGTTTCCTCATTTGTAAAATGAGGTTTAAGACTGTGAGCCCCAGGTGAAACGTGGACTGTGTCCAGCCTGATTGCCCAAGATCACACAACAGACAAGTAGCAAAGCCAGTATTAGAACCCAGGTCCTGCTAATGTCAAGATCCATGCTCTATCCACTATGCATAATTTCTTTATGGTAAAGTTTTCTAAATAATTCATAAGATCTTTCAGGAAAATATGTTACAGAGTGGCGCCAAAATAAGAAATGCAAAAAAAAAAAGGATAACAACTTCTAGCATTAGGGATGTTGATTATTTTGCCAGTAACCCATAAATCGTACCCTCCTGAAGAGAGGATTATGGAATTAATTTCATGCTTGTAGAAAAGTGTATTTTATGATTTCTCTCTAGGTTATGGATGGTCCAAAAAAGGTCATCTGATTTCCTCAAATTTTCCTTAGGCTAAACTTCACATGAAGTGGCGGGTCTAAGATTTTTTGTCATGATTTATAGAATAATAAGAATTAGAATGTTACTTCATTATGGAATTGCTTTTCTCCAATGTCTTTACCTGTCTTAAAATAATATACCTCCTAGTGTCTGTCATGATGGAATTTTACCCTTTAAAAAAAAGGGATTAGGTGAATCCCAAATTTGGCAAAGATCTGACTAGATAACAGTTTGGAGAGGAGCAAGTTAATCTTGAGGAAAAGACTTACCAGGACAGCCTTATTTGTCAACGGGGAAGGAAAAGCAGGGCAAGGAAAAAGGGGAAGAGGACAGATAAGCCAAAGGACTCCTTCATACTCTCTCATCTAAATCAATCCCACCTATATGTCATCATAGAATCATGGTATGCCTGGTGCTGGGGAAACAGAGACTCAATTAACTTCACTCTTTTTTTTCTTTGAAAAACATTTCCAAGTTCAAGGCTATGGCTCAACATTTATCTAAATTCCCAGACAAAATGTGAATCATAATCTAGTTCTGTTGAGCAATGGACTTGATTCTGAGTAACATGGCATGTCATTTTGCAAGAGTGCACACCATCATCAAATGATAAAGGAGATGTTGAGCAACACGGAGGCGCTAAAATCTAAATTAACCTCTTTTCCATGAATCATGCTCCAATTTGTATCCCATGATGCTTAAGGGTAATATAAGGAAAACTGAATGGATAGAGTTCCTGGACAAAATTTTAGTATGTCATAATGGGCAATTAAAAATTCATTAGGCTTCTATTGTGATTCAAGTCCGGTACTTTCATTCATTATCTTTAAGTTTTGCCAGTGGCTCTTTTTTTTTTACTGCCATATGTTGAGCATTGGTTATGTTAATAGTAACATGGTAAATTTGTTTCCTTATGACATTATGTGGGAGTGTGAACAGGTTTCTGCTTAGTATAAATGTCCTTTTATAAGCTTGGGGAACCACAAGAATTACTATAAATTTCACAAATGCAAAACCTTTATATTTTTTCCATTAGGATTTAGCTCAGTCTCTGTTTAGTAGCCATCCTGTTCCTACCCCATATTTTCTTTGATCAGCTCTTTTTATCCCTGGCTTTTACCTTTAAAGTGACATCCTATCTCTTATAAACAGGTCTGTCGATCCAACCAGTAGATCACCTCCCAGACAGTCCAGAAGAGCTTCGGAGGGCAAGGCTGGATTGTGAAGAAACAGAGAGAAGAAAGAGGAAGGAAAAGGAGGTGGAGGAGGAAGGAGGAGAAGAAGAGAAACAACAGAATTCAATCTGGTCCTGACCTCCACCTTCAAGAAAACTTATTCTATAGGACACCAGGTAAATGCCCATTCGAACTTAAAAGATCAATATTCTTCATTCGGTTTTAACAGACACCCATGCACTTTATCTTATTTGTATTCCCAAAAATGATCATATAAAATTCAAAATATATTCTTGCCTTTTCCTTGTTACTTATAATTACTACAAATTGCCTATCACAGATCACAGGTTATGGGGCAGGGAGATAAAGACCTTTGGGGAAAGAACTTTCTGACTCAGAATAGTCATAGTAACTCAGGACCGGTAAATACCATGAAAGGTCATTTTTAGTTTTTTTTCTCTTCTGCCATGCAGACTAAACTCTAGATCAAGGGAAGCTTGGAAATCTATACTTGAATCAGGTCCTCTCTTCATTGTGCCCTCATTGGTTCTATGATCCTATGATTATATCTGGCCACAGCTGTTGAAAGAGGATGAAGCTATCAAAAATTTCCAGGAAAATTTGATAAGTTCTTCTTTCTTGCTTTTCCATAGTCTAAACTGTTCATGTGTACATTTGAGAAGCAGCGTTGCCTAGTGGAATGAGCAAGGGCCTCAGAATCAGAGGACCTGGCTTCTAATCCAGCTTTGCCAGTTGCCTGCTGTGTGACCTTAGACAAATCACTTAACTTCTCTGTCCCTCAGTTCTCTCATCTGCAAAATGGGAATCAGTATCTGTTCTCCAACATATTTAGACTGTGAGCCTCCTGTGGGACCTGATTATCTTGTATTTATCCCAGTGCTTAGTACGGCACTTGGTCTGCAGTAAGTACTTAAATATCATAGACAAGCAGTGTGGCTCAGTGGAAAGAGCCCGGGCTTTGAAGTCAGAGGTCATGGGTTCAAATCCCAGATCCACCAATTGTCAGCTGTGTGACTTTGGGCAAGTCACTTAACTTCTCTGTGCCTCAGTTCCCTCATCTGTAAAATGGGGATTAAGACTGTGAGCCCCCCATGGGACAACCTTATCACTTGTATCTCCCCAGCACTTAGAACAGTGCTTTGCACATAGTAAGTGCTTAACCAATACCATTATTATTATCACTGTTATTATTATTATCATTATTATTCAAATTGTCCGGTAAACAACCTATTTTGGTTTCTCAAAGATAGACTGACCTTTTCTTGTGTGCTGAATTACTGCATTCCAAACGACAGAATAGCTGACGGTGCTCTGGGAACAGGAAAGAAAATGGAAAGTGAAGCCAGTTTCTTGAACACAGCACTGGCACCAGCACAAAAAAGTAGAACATTTCTCTCTCTCTGATCTGTCTCCCTGAGTAGAAAGTGAGTGGGGAAAGAAGTAGCAGGGCTACCAAGGGCAGTGGGGAAAAAGAAACAAAGTGAGAGCTGCAGTAGCAGATCAATCAATCAATCATATTTATTGAGTGGGGATTAAGACTGTGTAAGACTGTGGGACAACCTGATCACCTTGTAACCTCCCCAGTGCTTAGAACAGTGCTTTGCACATAGTAAGTGCTTAATAAATGCCATTGTTATTATTATTATTATTATTAATATTAAGTTTGGTCTTAGAACCAACTTTAACCTCCCTGACACATGTCCTGAAAGAAGTACATAAGTACACCATAAATCTTCCACCTCTGGGCAGTGGGGGGTGGGGGGCGGTTTCATTTATTTTGAAAATGGGTGGTTCTAAAATTAAAATAAATCCTCTCATGGTTTCTCAGCATACTTGTTATAATCAATCAATCAATCAATTGTATTTATTGAGTGCTTACTGTGTGCAGAGCACTGTGCTAAGTGCTTGGGAAGTACAAGTTGGCAACATATAGAGACAGTCCCTACCCAACAGTGGGCTCACAGTCTAGAAGTGATGTTACATCATTTACTTAATCAAACCTAATAAAAAAG
This sequence comes from Tachyglossus aculeatus, assembly GCF_015852505.1. Lineage (NCBI taxonomy): Eukaryota > Metazoa > Chordata > Mammalia > Monotremata > Tachyglossidae > Tachyglossus > Tachyglossus aculeatus. The sequence goes on along the minus strand of NC_052066.1, from coordinate 134,738,121 downwards.
AATTGAGCTGGCTGAATCCTAAGCAATCACTCAAGAGATGCTTTCAATCTATGAATGGTTGTACTTAGAATCATTGAACACAAGAAACTGAAACACATTTATAACAAGCAGTCTGAATTAATTTACTTTGAAAATTAATAGGCAAAAAGCAAGAGTAATTAAACTGTAACATTACTCGATAGTGTTAAAACTATAAACCTGCTATTGAACATGTCAAAGCAAAATTTAATGAACAGAAATTTCATGTCAATAATTTAAATATTATCAATCAACACCTAGTTTGGAATCTGATAGAAGCATCATGGAAGCATGAAATTATAATGGACACTTGTTTGAAAACTACGTTGACTATTACATTGTCAAAACTGCTCTTCCTGGCAGCATTGTTATTCCAAGATCAATAATGTATGGGTGGTGTCAAAATCAGTGTAATTGAAATTGTTTGGGAGCAGCAAACCAGGACAGCAACAACCAATACAAAACGCATTTTCGGTAATCTATCCATGGTGCTAGCTGTGCAAATAAGAGGCTTGACACTTGTCCCCAGGATAATTGTTTCAATTGTGAATATCAAGCTAATTAGAAATAAATAAGTTCAAAGTGCTGGAATCAAAATAAACTGACACATCATAGTGCCATCGTGAAAGAGAATGGGAAATAACCATCAATGTAAATTAGAGAAATTGATCTAAATATTAGATTTGCTAATATGTGCAAATTAGAGTAGATAGTACAAGAAGCAATATCATTACCCTCTATATTAATATTGAAGGGAATGGTACTGGGGGCTTGGGAGTATGCGGTTCTTTGATTAATTACTCTTTAAAGAGTAATAGGATTTATTAAATGCTTACTGAGCAGAGCACTGTACTAAGTGCTGGGAAGAAGGTGGGAATTAGACAAGATTCGGAGAAGCAGCGTGGCTCAGTGGAAAGAGCACGGGCTTTGGAGTCAGAAGTCAGGGGTTCAAATCCCGGCTCTGCCAATTGTCAGCTGTGTGACTTTGGGCAAGTCACTTAACTTCTCTGGGCCTCAGTTACCTCATCTGCAAAATGGGGATTAAGACTGTGAGCCTCCCATGGGACAACCTGATTACCTTGGAACCACCCCAGTGCTTAGAACAGTACTTTGCACATAGTAAGCATTTAATAAAAGCCATCATCATTATTATTATTATTCCTGGTCCTCAGGGCTCACAATCTAAAGCATGGTAATAATAATAATAATTTCAATATCTGTAAAGCACTTGCTGTCTGCCAAAAACTTGTCGGCTGCGTGACCTTGGGCAAGCTAAACACTAGATTGAATGTTTACTCTGTGTAGAACACTTTGACTGGGTGCTGGAGTGAGTACAATAAAATTAGAAATCCCAGACCTCAAGGAATTTGCAATCCAAAGGAAGAGGCAGGCAGATAATATATATATTGAGTGGAAGAAAAGATAAAACATAAATAAAACAGATATTAAATGCAACTAAGCAAAGCAGAAATAACTTATCAGAATATACTGCAGGACATATTTTACAGATGAGGAAAAGGAGGCCAAATGATCAAAAGATCAGAAACCCCTGAAACAGAACTCCAACTTACTCTAGCACATTCCAGCATCCATGGAGATTTTTATGAGGACTTTCATGCTTTTGTCACTCTAATACTACTCTAGCATTTGTAATCAAACACTATTATATAGATGCATTGTCCACGGAACCCAGAATGGGAAAGATATAAATGAATTAGAATGAGAAAGATAGAAATGAATTTTACTTTGATCACCTTTTTAAGTCTTGATCATTACTCAGTGGTCCCAAAGCATCAAAAATCCATAAGATTAAATTCAGAAGTGTGAAATTAGATGTTTTTTCCTGAGAATGGGAAAATGGGTTTCTCAGAGCCACCTTGAATTACTAAATTCAAGGTGATTCTGTTGTCCTTAGTACGATGCATTGCATTCAGCGGGTGTTCAATTAATCATCTTTATTACTACTATTAATCAATATCTGAGTAGCATCATTTTCAAGGTGCTTTGGGAAACATTTTAAAATTAACTGCTCTGCATAGTATATAATGGAAAATAATCACTGTACCCTGATTTTGGAATGGGAAATAGATTGAAAACCCCTTGAAAGCAGGGACATGTCATGTAACTACCTTAGCACTTAGCACAGGGCTTGGTACATAGAAATTCCATAACAAATACCATGATAGTCATTACTGTTATTACTTTGTTGTGGACTGTGTCTTTTAATTTATACCCACATGTTTATGTATTAGCAGTGTGGCTCAGGGGAAAGAGCATGGGCTTTGGAGTCAGAGGTCATGGGTTTGAATCCCGGCTCCACCAACTGTCAGCTGTGTGACTTTGGGCAAGTCACTTCACTTCTCTGTGCCTCAGTTACCTCATCTGTAAAATGGGGATTAAGCCTGTGAGCCCCCCTTGGGACAACCTGATCACTTTGTAACCTCCCCACTGCTTAGAACAGTGCTTTGCACATAGTAAGTGCTTAATAAATGCCATTATTATTTATATGATATGTATATGTTTATATATAATGTTTATTACATTCATCATTATCATCATCAATGGTATTTATTCATTTATTCATGCAATTGTATTTATTGAGCACTCACCATGGACAGAGCACTGTACTAAAGCACTTGGGTGAGTACAATTCAGCAACAGACACGTTCCCTGCCCACAGCAAGCTTCCATTCTGCGGGAGGAGAAATGGAAACTAATATAAATAAATAAGTTACAGACACGTACATAAATGCCATGGGGCTGAGAGGTTGTGGGGGAGGGGGGATGGACAAAGGGAGCAAGTCAGGGCCGTACAGAAGGGAGTGGGAGAAGAGGAAAAGGGGGCTTAGTCATCATCATCAATCGTATTTATTGAGCGCTTACTATGTGCAGAGCACTGTACTAAGCGCTTGGGAAGTACAAATTGGCCTTTAGTCAGGAAAGGCCTCTTGTAGGAGATGTGCCTTCAATAAGACTTTGAAGGAGGGAAGAGTAATTGTCTGTCTGATTTGAGGATGGAGTGCATTCCAGGCCAGAGATAGGATGTGGGCAAGAGGTCAGTGGTGAGATAGGTGAGGTTGAGGCATAGTGAGAAGGTTAGCACTAGAGGAGCGAAGTGTGCGGGCTGGGTTGTAGTAGGAGAGAAGCAAGGTGAGGTAGGAGGGGTGAAGGTGATTAAGTGCTTTAAAGCTAGTGGTGAAGAGTTTTTGTTGGATGCAGAGGTGGATGGGCAACCACTGGAGTTTCCTGAGGAGTAGGGAGACATGTTCTGAAAGTTTTTGAAGAAAAATGATCCGAGCAGCAGAGTGAAGTATGAACTGGACTGGGGAAAGGCAGGAGGATGAGACATCAGCATGGAGGCTGATGCAATAATCCAGGCAGGAGAGGATGAATGACTGTATTAATTGTGTTATTAATTATTTATTAATGAGTGATTGTGATTGGATGGAGAGGAAAGGGTGAATTTTAGTGATGTTGTGAAGGTGGGACTGACAGGATTTAGTGATGGATTGAATAGGTGGGTTGAATGAGAGAGAGCAGTCAAGAATAATGCCAAGGTTATGGGTTCGTGAGACAGGAAGGATGGTGGTGTTGTCTACAGTGATAGAAAAATTATGGGGAGAACAGGGATTGTGTGGGAAGATAAGGAGTTCTGTTTTGGACATGTTAAACCTGAGATGATGGGAGAACATCCAAGTAGCGATGTCTTGAAGGCAGGAGGAAATGCAGGACTGCAGAGTGGGAGAGAGATCAGGGTTGGAGATAAAGATTTGGGTATCATCCACGTAAGAGGTGGTAGTTGAAATCATGGGAGTAAATGAGTCCTCCAAGGGGGTGGGTGTAGGTGGAGAATAGAAGGGGACCCAGAACTAAACCTTGAGGGACTTCTGCAGTTAGGGGTGGGAGGCAGAGGAGGACCTGCAAAGGAGACTGAGAATGAATGGCAGAGAGATAAGAGGAAAATCAGGAGAGGACAATGTCAGTGACGCCAAGGATGGATAATGTTTCCAGGAGAAGGGGCTGGTTCACAGTGTTGAAAGCAGCTCAGAGGTCGAGGAGTAAAGGCCACTGGATATGGCAAGAAGGAGATCACTGGTGACCTTTTAGAGGGTGGTTTCTGTGGAGTGAAGGGGACAGAAGCCAAACTGGAGTTGGTCAAGGAGAGAATTGGAGGAGAGGAATTTGAGACAGTGGGTGCAGATAACTCACTCAAGGAGTTTGGAAAGGAATGATAGGAGGTAGATGAGCTCTTATTGTGTGCAGAGCACTGCACTAAGTCCTTGGGAGCATATCATATGGCAGAATTGTTAGACATGTTCCCTGCCCACAACAGGCTTGAATTCTAGAAAGAAATCGACATTAAAATAAATAATTATAATTCATAATTTATATGTTATATATTATAACATGTTAACTGCCTAGTATTTGTGAACATATGTTGCTAAATACTGTGGTAGATACAAGATAATAAATTCATTCAGTGCTCTGCACTGTACTAAGCACTTGGGAGAGTACAAGAGTCTATAAGGGAGTGAAAATGGGTAATTTATCCCCATTTTACAAATGAAAAAACTGAGGCACAAAGAAGTTAAGTAAGTTGCCCAAGGGTTGATCCTGTGTCTCCCATCCTATGCTATTTCCAAAATGACTTACTGCCACTTTAAAATCTATCAGTTAATCAATAGATGGAATTTTTTGAATGCCTACTGAGAGCTATGCATTGTGCTTGCTTAAGACAGTCCCCACTCCTCAAGAACCTCCAGTGGTTCCCGATTCGCCTCCACAATCAAACACAAACTCCTTACCATTGTCTTTAAAGTACTCAATCACTTTGCCCCTTCCTATACTTCCCTGATTTCCTACTACAACCATCCTGCACACTTTGGTCCACTAATGTCAACCTACTCACTGTCTTGTCTTATGCTATTGAGTCGTCTCAGACCCATAGTGACATCATGGACCCATCTCTTCCAGAATGCCCTAACTCCATCTGCAATCATTCTGGTAGTGTATCCATAGAGTTTTCTTGGAACAATATGGAAGTGGCTTACCATTGCATCCTTCTGCGCAGTAAACTTGAACCTCCACCCTTCACTCTCTCTCATGCCCCTGATGCCCAGCACAGGTGAGATTTGACTTGTAGAATCCATCAATTAATCAATCAATCATATTTATTGACCCTTTCCTCACCTTCGTTCTCTACTTTTCCATGCCCACTCTGATCCTCGGAGACTTCAACATCCACATGGATATCCCTGGTGACTCCTCTGCCGCCCACCTTCTATCTCTCCTTGACACTGCCAACCTCTTGCTCCACCCCTCCTCGCCCACTCACCAACTTGGTCATACCCTCGACCTCATCATCTCCTACCACTGCACTGTGTCCACCCTTACCAACTCTGAAATCCCTCTCTCTGATCATTATCTTCTCACCTACCTCCTCACTCACACGCCTTTCCCTTGTAAATCCATATTACTCCCTCACAGAGATCTCCGCTCTCTTGACCCCATCCATCTTTCTGAGCGCCTCACTCCCCACCTCACCTCCCTCTCCTCTCTACCCGATCTTGATGATCAGATTGCTGCTCTCAACTCTACCCTTTCTACTCAGCTAGACTCACTCTCTCCCCTTTCCCTTTGCTGCTCTCGTACCACTAACCCACAGCCCTAGATCACTGCCATTGTCCGCCTCCTTCGCTCTTATGCTCGAGCTGCCAAACGCTGCTGGCGAAAGTCTAAACACCATGTCAACCTCGTTCACTTCAAGTTTATCCTTTCCTGCCTTAACTCAGCCCTCTCCTCTGCCAGACAAAACTATTTCTCCTCCCTTATTGACACCCATGCCCATCATCCCCATCAGCTCTTCCACACATTCAACTCCCTTCTCAGGCCCCTGGTTCCTCCCCCTCCTCCTTCCCTCACCCCCAATGATCTGGCCTCCTACTTCATTAATAAAATTAAATCCATCAGGTCTGACCTCCCCAAAGTCACTCCCCCCCTTCTCCAACCCCCCAGCTCTCAACACTCTCTGCTACTCTCCCATTCTTCCCAGCAATATCCTCAGAGGAGCTCTCCTTCCTCCTCTCAAGCACTACTCCAGCCACCTGTGCTTCTGACCCCATTCCCTCTCATCTCATGAAATCTCTCGCTCCATCCCTTCTCCCTTCCTTAACTTCCATCTTCATCTCACTCTCCACTGGTTCCTTCTCCTCTGCTTTCAAACATGCCCATATCACTCCCATCCTAAAAAAAACCTCCCTTGACCCCACCTCACCTTCTAGTTATCGCTCCATCTCCCTCCTACCATTCCTTTCCAAACTCCTTGAATGAGTTGTCTACACGTGCTGCCTCGAATTCCTCAACACCAACTCTCTCCTCGACCCCCTCCAGTCTGGCTTCCATTCCCTACATTCCATGGAAACCATCCTCTCAAAGGTCACCAGTGACCTCCTGCTTGCCAAATCCAACGGCTCCTACTCTATTCTCAGTCTCTTTTGCAGGCTCCTCATCCCCCTCCCATCCCCTTACTGTGGGAGTTCCTCAAGTTTCAGTTCTTGGTCACCTTCTGTTCTCAATCTACACTCACTCCCTTGGTGACCTCATTCACTCCCACAGCTTCAACTATCATCTCTACACTGATGACACCCAAATATACATCTCTGCCCCTGCTCTCTCCTCCTCCCTCCAGGCTTGCATCTCCTCCTGCCTTCAGGACATCTCCATCTGGATGTCTGTCCGCCACCTAAAACTCAACATGTCCAAGACTGAACACCTTGTCTTCCCTCCCAAACCCTGCCCTCTCCCTGACTTTCCCATCACTGTTGACCGCACTACCATCCTTCCCGTCTCACAGGCCCTCAACCTTGGTGTCATCCTTGACTCCGCTCTCTCATTCTCCCCTCACATCCAAGCTGTCACCAAAACCTGCTGGTCTCAGCTCCGCAACATTGCCAAGATCCGCCCTTTCCTCTCCATCCAAACCGCTACCCTGCTCGTTCAAGCTCTCATCCTATCCTGTCTGGACTACTGTATCAGCCTCCTCTCTGATCTCCCATCCTCTTGTCTCTCCCCACTTCAATCCATACTTCACGCCACTGCCCGGATTGTCTTTGTCCAGAAACGCTCTGGACATGTCACTGCCCTCCTCAAAAATCTCCAGTGGCTACCAATCAACCTACGCATCAGGCAGAAACTCCTCACCCTCAGCTTCAAGGCTCTCCATCATCTTGCCCCCTCCTACCTCACCTCCCTTCTCTCCTTCTACAGCCCAGCCCGCACCCTCCACTCCTCTACCACTAATCTCCTCACCGTACCTCGTTCTTGCCTGTCCCGCCGTCAACCCGCGGGCCTCGTCATCCACAGGGCCTGGAATGCCCTCCCTCTGCCCATCCGCCAAGCTAGCTCTCTTCCTCCCTTCAAGGCCCTACTGAGAGCTCACCTCCTCCAGGAGGCCTTCCCAGACTGAGCCCCTTCCTTCCTCTCCCCCTCGTCCCTCTCTCCATCCCCCTCATTTTACCTCCTTCCCTTTCCCACAGCACCTGTATATATGTATATATTTGTACATATTTATTACTCTATTTATTTATTTATTTACTTGTACATATCTATTCTATTTTATTTTGTTAGTATGTTTGGTTTTGTTCTCTGTCTCCCCCTTTTAGACTGTGAGCCCACTGTTGGGTAGGGACTGTCTCCATATGTTACCAACTTGTACTTCCCAAGTGCTTAGTACAGTGCTCTGCACACAGTAAGCTCTCAATAAATACGATTGATTGATTGATAGTAAACGCTTAACAAATACCATCATTATTATTATTATTATTATCTGTAATTTATTCATCTATATTAATGTCTGTCTCCTCCTCTAGACTGTATGCTAACTCTGGGCAGAAACTGTGTCTGCTTATTGTATTCTCCCAACTGCTTCGTGAAGTGCTCTCCACACAGTAAGCACTCAATAAATATGATTGACTGGCTTATCTCAATCTCATCTATCTCACTGCTGAACCCTCACCCACACCCTACCTCTGGCCTGGATCTCTCCCTTCCCTATCATATCTGACAGCCATCACTCTCCCTACCTACAAAGCCTTATGAAAAGCAAGAGGCCTTCCCCCATTAAGCTCTCATTTCCTCTTCTTCCACTCCCTCTGCATTGCCCTTGCTCTCGGATTTTTAATCCCCATTTTAAAAATAAACTGAAGCACAGTTAAGTTATTTGCTGAAGGTCACACAGTAGGCAAGTGGCAGAGCCAGGATTAAAAGCCAGGTCCTCCAATTTCCACTAGACCATGCTATATTCTTAGGTGGGGAAAAAAGGGACTGTCTACATTAGACCTTACAAGGATGGATTTTTTTTCTGATATTTGTTATGTGCTTACTATGTGCCAGGCACTGTACACTAAGAACTGGAGGAAATACAAGATAATCAGGATGGACACCATCCCCATCCTACTTAGGGCTTGCAGTCTTAATCCCCATTTTACAGATGAAGTAACTCAGGCAGAGAGAAGTTAAGTGACTTTTCTGAGGTCACACAGCAGGCTAGTGGCAGAACCGGAATTAGAACCCAGGTCCTCTGACTCCCAAGCCCATCCTCTTTCCACTAGGCATGTTGCATCTCTTTTGGGTCTGCAATGGTCTTTTTAGCTTCATCTGTGCACCCAAATAGCAGTATGTCATTTCAAAAGACAGAGCCAATTACTGCTCTGCATACAGTAAGTGCTCAATAAATACGATTGAATGAATAATATGCATCTTTATTACACAAGAGTATATTTTTCACAACATGATTTGATAGCCATAATTAAGATTCTAGACCCACCATCCAGGAAAGTCTGGTTTCTTCTGTACACATTGAGCACATCCCTCATATTTAGAAATCTTACTGTGATTAAAATAATACTTATTTGCCTTCATAAGTTCAAATTCTTGATTGGGAAGATTTGTGCAAGAAGCCCTCTGGTGGCCAGTAGTGGAGGCATTTCAGAACGTAAATTCTCTTGTGTTGAGATTTGCATGGTGGTTGTTGGGTTCGTATATGGAAATCCTTGACATCTCAGAAAAGCCAGGTGTCTTCTAAGTCTGCCATTGCAAAATGTCAGAGACAACACAGGTTTAGCAAACCTATCTCAATGCATAATGGATAAATATGCAAATATTTTGCTCCTGTTCAGCTTCTAAAACACAGAGATTGTTCAAGTCACTTAAGATGTTTGATTCACTATTTCTCTACTTCAGAATTGGAGACTTTAATAGATTCTCCCTCATTTTCCTGGATAAACCTTATGTGGATCAATTAAAATCACATTGATAAAGTGCTTCAAACGTATGATATGAAGTCTGGTCTAAAGGGGCAGACTCAAAAGAAACTTTAGGTCTGAGATCCTGCCTGAAAAGATTCATTATAGAGATAGTGATATATGTCATGCCAATCACACACTCCTGTCTGTGCAGTAATGGTTTTGCAGGGTGCACGAAATGCAATGAGTGAGAAGGTAGACAAGGGTGCTGCATATTGAGAAGTGTACGCAGAGATTTATTCTAACTTGCAGAACCCATTTATGGCCAAAGAGATTGCAGCAGGGAGCCAGTGCTGCACCATTCCAACCTAACCCTGCCTGCAGCGTGGTTTAGTGGCAAGAGCATGGGCTTGGGAGTCAGAGGTCGTGGCTTCTAATCCTGCCTCCACCACTTGTTAGCTGTGTGACTTTGGGTAAGTCACTTAGCTTCTCTGGGCCTCAGTTACCTCATCTGTGAAATGGGGATTAAGACTGGGAGCCCCACATGGGACAACCTGATTAACTTGTATAGACCCCAGCACTTAGAACATGCTTTACCTCTAGTAAGTGCTTAACAAAAACCATCATTATTATTATTATTATGAACTGGTCATCTTTACTGTCCACGGCAGCCAGCTACATTTCAGTAGAAGTAGAAGTGAGAAGGCAGTTGTTTCTAAACTTTATGAGTCAGTACTGATCCATTATGCCTTTCATAGAGCATCTAATCACAGCTAAAATCCCTTTAAAATAGCACCCTGAAACATTCTTAGACTTCACTATTTGGAATTTTTCCCAGTCTATCTTGTGTTTGCTCTAGATTGTGATCCCTGTGTGTGACATGGACTGAGCCTGTTCTACTTTATCTGTATTCACCCCAGTGCTTAGCACAGTGCTTCATGCATAAAAGTTGTTTCATACGTACTATAGCCATTTGGTTTCTCTTTTTGATTCTTAAGTGAATTATTCAGCCTGCCACTAAGAGATCAAACCCAGAACATCATTATTATTATTAATTTTATTATTATTATATTCATTTAGAGTTTTCTATGTGTCTAGTACTCTTCTGAGTTCTGGGAAAGATATAAGTGAATCAGGTTGGACATAGTCCCTATCCCGCATGGGGTTCACAATCTAAGTAGGGAGGAGAAGAGATATTGAACCCCCATTTAAAAGATGAGGAAATGAAGTGACTCTCCCAAGGTCGCACAGCAGGCAAGTGGCAGAGCTGAGGTTAAAATGAAGCTTCTCTGACTCTCAAGTCTGTGCTTTTTCCACTAGGTCATACATTGCTTGTCTTGCCCAGCACTGCACAGTACTGGCGCTGATGTGCCATTTTCAATGTAGGTAGAAAAGAGCCCTAAGCCTTGCAGGTATTGTTGGAACCAAAATTGAGGAATTGAGGACCACACCCAGAACTGTAAGGTGAGATGACTACCTTAACAGGCTTACAATGCAACCTTAAGTCATAGATGAGAATTGTTCACAACCTCTGGAAGATCATTCCTCTCTGAGTGAGAAAGAACCCCATTCAGTGTGCATGTATTTACATGTAATTTTGACTAGTATTCTCAAGAAAAAGGAGCATCACATGCCATTAGTCACACATACCATGGAGAGTTGCTAATCAGATATTAATCCTTGGGGAATTATGTTAACCAGAGACTCCTGAGGTAGTAGGCCTAGTGACTTATGATTAGGTAGACTGGTGGGATTGCCTTTCTCTCTGGAGGGATGAGACTTGGTAAAGTCTAGTAGCACAATGATTTATGGGGCATCTGAACCACTGAACCATTTGAATTGTAAGCTCCTAGAGAGCAGGCAAGTAGACTTTGTATACTATTTTACTCTACCAAATCCTTAATATAGCACTCTTAGCAAACATTCAGTAAATATCATTGATGACAGGAGGTAGCTTCAGAGAACAATATTTACCTCTGTTGTCTACAGTTGATACCCAATGACTGATGAGGTATTTTTTTATGGTATTTCATTCATTCAATCATTTATTGAGCACTTACTGTGTGCAGAGGGGGAGACAGACACTAATATGAATGAATAAATTCCAGATATATACAAAAGAAAGAGTGTGGTTCAGTGGAAAGAGCACAGGCTTTAGAGTCAGAGGTCATGGGTTCAAATCCAAGCTCCACCACTTGTCAGCTGTGTGACTTTGGGCAAGTCACTTAGCTTCTCTGTGCCTCAGTTCCCTCATCTGTAAAATGGGGATTAAGACTGTGAACCCCATGTGGGACAACCTGATCACCTTGTAGACCCCTAGCACTTAGAACAGTGCTTTGCACATATTAATCACTTAACAAATACCATCATCATTATCATCATCAAGAGTTCTGGGGGGCTGGGAGGGGGATGAACAAAGGGAGCAAGTTAGGGCGATACAGTGGGAGAAGAAGAAAGAGGGGCTTAGTTAGGGAAGGCCTCTTGGAGGACATGTCCCTTCAGTAAGGTAGCGAGAGTAATTGTCTGTGGTACATGAGGAGGGAGGGTGTTCCAGACCAGAGGCAGGATGTGAGCAAGGGGTTGGTGGTGAGATAGAAGAGACTTAGACACGGTGAGAAGGTTAGCTTAAGAGGAATGAAGTGTGTGGGCTGGGTTCTAGTAGCAGAAAAGTGAGGTGAAATAGGAGGGCACAAGGTGTTTTAGTGTTTTAAAGGCAGTGGTGAGGATTTTTTGTTTCATGCCGAGGTGGATGGGCAATCACTGGAGTTTTTTGAGGAGGAGGGAAACATGTCCTGAAACTTTTTGTAGAAAAGTGATCCAAGCAGCAGAGTGAAGTATGAACTGGAGTGAGGAGAGACAGGAGGCTGGGAGGGCAGCAAGGAGGCTGATGCGATAATCCAGGCAGGATAGGATGAGTGATTGTATTAACATGGTAGCAGTTTGGATGGAGAGGAAAGGGCAGATTTTAGAGATGTTGTGAAGGTGGGCTCGACAGGATTTAGTGATGGATTGAATATGTTGAATGAGAAAGAGGAGTCAAGGATAAAACCAAGGTTATGGGCTTTTGAGAGAGGAAGGATGGTGGTGTCATCTACAGTGATGGGAAAGTCTGGGGGAGGACAGAGTTTGGGTAGGAAGATAAGGAGTTCTTCTAAGATAAGGTATTTGTTAAGTGCTTACTATGTGCCAGGCACTGTACTAAGCACTGGGGTAGATGCAAGACAATCAGGTTGTCCTCTGTCCCACATACTCAACAGTATTAAATCCCCACTTTATAAATGAGGTAACCAAGGCGTAGAGAGATCCCGGGCTTATTTCAATCCAAGGAAAGGGGATTGTAATTACAATCCCCATTTCTCTGGGGTCTCAATTCAGTAAGCCTTGCATTGCTAATGACAGATTGGGCTTTCAAAGACATGACAGCAGGTATGTGGTGACGGCTTCCTTTTGCTGCTTCCTGATTGACCCTAGACTCTGCAGAATTGAACGTTGATGCCTGAGGTAGTCATGAGACCAATGTAACTCCCTGCATGTCGGTACTAGATTGTCTTGAGTATCTGGACTGTGCAGGGTCGATGCAGGCAACAGCAGGATAGGGAAAGGGAATCTATCCAGGAGCAGGCTGAGCTCAGGGTTTGGGGGAAGTGTCAGAGATGGCTTGTGCCACCCTGATTAACTATTGCACCTACCTAACCTGTAATAATAATAATAATAATGATGGCATTTGTTAAGCGCTTACTATGTGCGAAGCACTGTTCTAAGCTGGGTGGGATACAAGGTGATCAGATTGTCCCACGTGGGGCTCACAGGATTAAAACTGATGGTTTTAATAATGATGGTATTTGTTAAGCACTTACTATGTGCAAAGCACTGTTCTAAGTGCTAGGGAGATACAAGGTGATCGGGTTGTCCCACATCAGGCTCACAATCTTCATCCCCATTTTACAGATGAGGTAACTGAGGCCCAGAGAAGTTAAGTGACTTGCCCAAAGTCATACAGCTGACAAGTGGTGGAGCTGGGATTAGGCCTCATGACCTCTGGCTCCCAAGCCCATGCTCTTTCCACTGAGCCATGCTGCTTCTCTATAAACTATTGAGTATGTGTCCTGCCAACACCACAAAATAGAAATGTCCCAAACAAAACTCCTCATCTTCCCACCCAGATCCTATCTTCCCCCTGTCTTTCCTACCCTGTGTCTTCCCTGTTTCACAAGCCCATTAGCTTGGCATTATCACCGACTCATCTCTCTTATTCAATCTGCCACCCAATCCTGTTGGTTCTACCTCTGTAACAGATCTAAATCCTCGTTTACTTCTCTGCCAAAATGCTACTACACAGATCCAAGCACTTTTTTAGAATGTATTTGTTAAGCACTTACTGTGTGACAGACACTGTTCTGAGCGCTGGGTTATATACAAGACAATCAGGTTGGACACAGTCCATGTCCTACATGGGGCTCACAGTTTTAATTTCCCTTTTACAGATGAGGTAACTGAGACACAGAGAAGTTAAGTGATTCACCCGAGGTCACACAGCAGACAAGTAGTGGAGCTAGGATTAGAACACAAGTCCTGATTCCCAGGCTTGTGCTCTATACGGTAGGCCATCCTGCTAACCCAAAAATAGATTTCAGAGCTCACAGAGCTTAAAAAGAGCAAAGATTATATGCAACCAGACAGAACGCCTTTCTGTACTTACTGGTCCCCGCACCGAGGGGGAGGTGGGCTCGTGCCCCCTCTGCTCGCCAAGACTGGGAGCCAGGGAAAGGCAGGGATTGGCTCAGTGGAAAGAGCCCGGGCTTGGGAGTCAGCGGTCATAGGTTCTAATCCTGGCTCCGCCACTTACTGGCTGTGTGACTTTGGGCAAGTCACTTCACTTCTCTTGGCCTCAGTTACCTCATCTGTAAAATAGGGATGAAGATTGTGAGCCCTATGTGGGACAACCTGATCACCTTGTATCCCCCCAGCACTTAGAATAGTGTGTTGCACATAGTAAGTGCTTAACAAATACCATCATTATTATCATTATCCCATTTTGACTCCTGCATCAATCTCTTTACTGACCTCCTTGCCTCCTATCTCTCCCCACTCCAGTCCATATTGCACTCTGCTACTCATATCATTTTACTAAAGAGACATTGAATCCATGTCTCCCCATTCCTCAAGAACTCCAGTGGTTTCCCATTCATCCCCACAGCAAACAAAATTGCCTTACCATCAGTTTTAAAGCACTCAATCACTCTCCTCCTATTTTACTTTGCTGATTTCCTACTATGACCCAGTCTGCACACTTTACCTGTTGCACCAACTTACTCACTGTACCTTCATCTTGTCTGTCTAGCTGTCAACCCCTTTTCTACATTCTTCCCCTGGCTTGGAACTATCTCCCCTCCTTTCACAATAGACCACCACTCTCTTTACCTTCAAAGCCATATTAAAATTGCATCTCCTCCAAGAGGCTTTCCCTGCTTTAGCCTTCTTTTCCAATGCTCCCTCTTCCTTTTGCATCACCTATGGACTTGGATCTGTACCCTATAAGCACTTAATATTCACTCCACTCTCAGCCTCAGAGCATTTGTGTACATAGCCACAATTTATTTATTTATAGTCCCATCTGTCATCCCTCTGGATTGTGAGCTCCTTGCAAACAGGGAGTATGTTTACCAACTCTGTCTATTATACTCTTCAAGTATTTAGTAGAGGGCTCTGAACACAGCAATTGCTCAATAAAAAAAACCATTTATTGATTGAATATAGCTAGACCTCAAGCTTGGCTGCTATGAAATCATTACTAACATGAGATTCTACTGCAAAGCTTGGTTTACAGTTAGATCAGTTCCAGGTTGCAGACACCATCATAGACACTGCTGCCTCTTCCCCTAAATTTACATAAAAGAAATAAACAAAATCAATACAAGTCTTCATTGGATGCTGAATGAATAGATCCATCAACTGGCTATTTATTGAGGGCTTATTCTGTGCAAAATACTGAATGAATTGCTTGGGAAAGTGCAATTCAACAGCATTGGTCAGTGCAATCCCCACCCACAAGGAAATTACAAGAGATTGCATCTTTGTTATTACTTGATTGTTCCCTCTGAAAGAAATTTTTGTTCCAGAAGCCTATCTGTATGGTGCAATTTTACAGAGTTGACCAGCAAGTGTTGTGGTGTGGAGTGAAATCTTGTCAGTGTATCAGTAATAACAAAATCCTAAACATCGGGAAGACTGGAAGAGTGGGGGAAAAAGAGGGAGACTAAAGGAGAGGGGAAGGAGGTAGGGAAGACATGGAAACTCATTGGGACTCAAAACCTGGAGTTTAAAGGAACAATTTTTTTGTTTTTAATGCAATCCAAGGGACGGGAAGTAGGTCATTTTTAAGTAGGTGTGACTTTAAATTGTTGCATTTTCTCAAGGATTTCTGAATTCATTCAATTGTATTTATTGAGCGCTTACTGTGTGCAGAGCACTGTACTAAGCACTTGGAAAGTACAATTCAGTAACAGACACAGTCCCTACCCAACAACGGCTCACAGTCTAGAAGAGGGTGACAGACAACAAAACATATACACATCATTAATAAAATAAATAGAATAATAAATATGTACAAATATACATAAGTGCTGTGGGGTGGAGAAGGGGGTAGAGCAGAGGGAAGGAGTAGGGGTGATGGAGGGAACAAGGAGCAAAGGAAAAGGGGGGCTCAGTCTGGGAAGGCCTCCTGGAGGAAAGTGAAGAAAGCATTCCTCCCATTTGTTTTTAATAGTCCCTGTAATCAATTCTGAAAAGCGTGTGATAGCTTTGTATTGCTCCAGTTGAATGATATGTATTCTAGGCATGTCTAAGCCAGAGCAGAAGGGAGTGCAAATGATGGACCTATATTTTTCCAAAAAGCCCTTGCTGGCTCTTTGCAGTAACCTGAACCTCTGCTTGCCTAGTACCAGTAATAGTACTTATTCAGCATCTACTGTCTGCAAAATACACTCGTGAGAATTAGATATGATAATCACTGTAGTATTTGTTAAGTGCCCACTATATGCAAAATACTGTACTAAACATTAGGGTAGATGCAAGATAATCAGGTCGAACCCAGTCCCTGTCCCAAATGGTGCTTGCAGTCCAAGTAGAAGGGAGAACATGTGTTCAAATCCCATTTTACAGATGAGGAAACTGAGGCAGAGAGAAGTTAAATGACTTGCCCAAGGTCACACACCAGACAAGTGGTGAATCTAGGATTAGAACCCAGGTCCTTCATCTCCAAGGCCTAGGCTCTTTTTATCTTCATCATCATCATCAATCAGAGAAGCAGCGTGCTCAGTGGAAAGAGCACGGGCTTGGGAGCCAGAGGTCATGGGTTCTAATCCCGGCTCCACCACTTGTCAGCTTTGTGACTTTGGGCAAGTCACTTAACTTCTCTGGGCCTCAGTTACCTCATCTGTAAAATGGGGATTAAGACTGTGAGCCTCACGTGGGACAACCTGATCACCCTGCATCCCCTCAATGCTTAGAACAGTGCTTTGCACATAGTAAGCACTTAACAAATGCCATCATTATTATTATTTTTTTACTGAGTTCTTACTGTGAGCAGAGCACTATACAAAGCACTTGGGAAAGTACAACAGAGTTGGTAGAAATGTTCCTTGTGCACAACAAGCTTACAGTCTTTCCACTAAGCAATTCTACTTTCCTGACCTCCAAGGAGCTCATATACTAAGAATAAAGAGTGGAGAGGGGACTGGTGACAGTCACATAAGGAAGGATGAAGTAATGAAAGCACAAAAACAACACAAAAGGCAAGGACAAATATGAAGACAAAAAAAATACAAATAATAGCAGTTATAAGATTCTTGAGCTAAAGAAACAGAATTAGAGGCATAGAGTACAGTCCTGGGAGTCAGAAGGACTTGGGTGTCAATCCCAATTCCTCCATTTTTTTGCTGTTTGACCTTGGGCAAGTCACTTCACCTCTCTGAACCTCGGTTACCTTATCTGCAAAATGGAAATTAAGATCATTAGCCCCATGTGGGACATTGACTGTGTCCAACCTGATTAGCTTGTATCTATCCCAGCAATTAGCAAAATGTCTGGCACAAAGTAAGTGCTTCACAAATGCTATTAAAAAAAAACAACAAACAACTCACAATTCAGAGTCCAAGAGTCACATCTGCAGTCACAGTAGCCAATACTGGTACAGACTTCCCAGAATTCTAAATTTTGTGAAGGCCTCAAGGTGCCAAGAGTGAGGTCCCAGGGAGGCCTGGGGAGGGGTATGTTCCTGACGAAGTAGCTCGATAGCCCTTGAGTGAAAGATCCAGCTTAGCTGATGCCACGGCCAATTCAATTACTCCATTCCCTGTCCCAGTGGGAACATGGCTGGAGGGCATGAGAGAACACGGACACACAGAAGCTGTAGACACCATCATCACTATATTCAAATTCTTTGCTCAGCTTTCAGTCAATCAATCAACTAATAGTTTTCCTATCAATAGCCTGAGGGGATGAACATAGAGTGAGGCAGAGGATGCTGCTGGAGACCTTTTGTCTTCTAGGCAGTATGAGAGTGATGGTTGTTCACCATTGACCAAAAGCAATGGTGATGTCCGTTCCTTCTGGCATCCTAGAAAGACCCTATTCAAGAAAAACAATGCCCTTCCAACCTGGGAAGCAGCAGAAAATTGATCAGTTCAGACTCTTTAGTCAACTGCAGTAGCCAAAAATTAAGGAAGAAATCATTAATTCTTCCCTCTTGGAATGAACGTCCATACACTGTCAGACAATGATGTCTGCCTTGAGAGGGGAGCAGTAATCACTGATCACCATCAGAAAGCTATTCAGACACAACATCGACATTATGGAATTGAGTGAGAAATGGCTGCTGGGAGACTACCTTGGAGGTAGTTCATACTGGGTATGATTTTTGTTGCTTTGGTTAAATGCCTCACAAGCAGCAACAGATTGATGTTGGCTGTCTAATCAAGACATTCATTCATTCATTTATTCATTCAATCTAATTTATTGAGCACTTACTGTGTTCAGAGCACTGTACTAAGCACTTGGGAAGTACAAGTTGGCAACACATAGAGACGGTCCCTACCTAACAACAGGCTCACATTCATTCATTTATTCATCAAATTGTATTTATTGAGCACTTACTGTGTGCAGAGCACTGTACTAAGCTCTTGGGAAATACAGTTCAGCAACAGAGACAATCTCTGCCCACAGTGGGCTCATGGTCTAGAAGTGGGGAGACAGACATCAAAACAAGTAAACAGGCATCAGCAGCATTATTATAAATTAATAGAATTATAGATGTATACATATTAATAAAAATAAATAGAATTATAATTATAAATATGTACATATATACACAAGTGCTGTGGGATGGGGAATAGAGCCAAGGGAGAGAGTCTGGGCAAGGGGGAGGGGAAGGGAGGGGGAGCAGAAGAAAAGGGGGGCTTAGTCTGAAAGGCCTCCTAGAGGAGAGGAGCTTTCAGTAGGGCTTTGAAGAGGGGAAGTGTGCTAGTTTGGCGAATTTGAGGAGGGAGGACAATCTGAGACAGAGGTAGGACATGGGCCAGGGGTCGACGGCAGGATAGGTGAGAAGGAGGCACAGTGAGAAGGTTAGTACCAGAGGAGCAGAGTGTGTGGGCTGGGTTGTAGAAGGAGAGAAGGGAGGTGAGGTAAAAAGGGGCAAGGTGATGGAGAGCTCTGAAGCCAATAGCGAAGAGTTCTTGCTCTACAGGCAACCACTGGAGATTTTTGAGGAGAGGAGTGACATGCCCAGAACTTTTCTGTAGAAAGATAATATGGGCAGCAGAGAGAAGTATAGACTGAAATGGGGAGGGCCAGGAGGTTGGGAGGTCAGAAAGGAGGCTGATGCAGTAATCCAGTCAGGATATGATAAGTGATTGTACTAACGTGGTTGTGGTTTGGATAGAGAGGAAAGGGCTGATCTTGGTGATGTTGTGAAGGTGAGACTGGCAAGTTCTGGTGATGGATTGGATATGTGGGGTGATCTTTCCCCCAAACATTCATTTGGTTAGAGAAGCAACATGATCCAGTGGAAAGAGCATTGGCTTGGGAGTCAGAGAACATGAGTTCTAATGTTGTCTCTGTCACTTGCCTTCTGTGTGACCTTGGGCAAGTCACTGAATTTCTTTGGGGCTCATATAACTCATCTGCAAAATGGGAATTCAGTAACAGTTCATTCAATCGTGTTTATTGAACGCTTACTGTGTGCAGAACACTGTACTAAATCAATCAATTAATCGTATTTATTGAGCACTTACTGTGTGCAGAGCACTGTACTAAGCGCTTGGGAAGTACAAGTTGGCAACATATAGAGACGGTCCCTACCCAACAGTGGGCTCACAGTCTAGAAGGGGGAGACAGACAACAAAACAAAACATATTAACAAAATAAAATTAATAGAATAGTAAATATGTACAAGTAAAATAGAGTAATAAATATGTACAAACATATATACAGGTGCTGCTCTAAGCACTGGGGGGCTTACTGTATGCAGAGCACTGTACTAAGCGCTTGGGAAGTACAAGTTGGCAACATATAGAGACGGTCCCTACCCAACAGTGGGCTCACAGTCTAGAAGGGGGAGACAGACAACAAAACAAAACATATTAACAAAATAAAATATATAGAATAGTAACAGGATCTCCCACCTACTCAGACCATGAGCCCTATGTGGGACCTGATTATCTTGTATCTACCCACATTCTCAAGACAGTTTGGCAAAAAATAAGTGCTTACAAAAACGACAATTCTTCATTTTATTACTATTACTCCAAGAGGAATCAGTCACCATTTAGTGGTGGTGCTTCTGGCTATATCCCAGTCACAGCAAGCTAGTTTCATCACTACATACATCCCAGCTACCACCTATTCTGGTGAGTATAATAATAATGATGGTATTTGTTAAGCACTTACTACATGCAAAGCACTGTTCTAAGCACTGGGGAGGTTACAAGGTGATCAGGTTGTCCCACGGGGGGCTCACAGTCTTAATCCCCATTTTACAGATGAGGTAACTGAGGCTTAGAGAAGGTAAGTGACTTGCCCAAGGTCACACAGGAGACAGGTGGCGGAGCTGGGATTAGAACCCATGACCTCTGACTCCCAAGCCTGGGCTGTTTCCACTGAGCCATGCTTCTTCTTGAAATAATAATGGTATTTATTAAGCACTTACTATGTGAGGAGCACTGTTCTAAGCTCTGGGAGTGATACAAGGTGATCAGGTTGTCCCACGTGGGGCTCACAGTCTTAATCCCCATTTTACAGATGAGGTAACTGAGGCACAGATAAATTAAGTGACTTGCCCAAGGTCACACAGCTGACAAGTGGCTGATCTGGGTTTCGAACCCATGACCTCTGACTCCCATGCAGCATGGCTCAGTGAAAAGAGTATGGGCTTGGGAGTCAGAGGTCATGGGTTCAAATCCTGGCTCAGCCACTTGTCAGCTGTGTGACCTTGGGCAAGCCACTTAACTTCTCTGTGCCTCAGTTACCTTATCTGTAAAAAGGGGGTTAAGACTGTGAGCCCCATGTAGGACAATCTGATCACCTTGTATCACCCCCAGCAGCATTGCAAGTCACTTCTGAAGAATCTCAGCATGCAAGATTTAGTTCTGGAAACCCTATGACATGAATTCGCCACCAGGTTTTTAACTCATTCTCATATTCTGACTTCGTAAGTCCCTCCTCAGTTTTCAGACCCTGAGTTACTTGTGTCGTTCTGCTCAACACATGATCTCAGGGAATCCCCAGAGGGAAGAGATAGCTACTTTTTGATCAGGCACTAACCTTATCCTCTGTTTTTCTGATTTACTTATTCATATTTATGTTTGTCTCCCCTTCTAGACTGTAAACTCATTTTGGGCAATGAACATATCTGCTAATTCTGTTGTACTGTACTCTCCTACACTCTTAGTACGGTGTTCTGCACATGAGTGCTCGATAAATTCATTCATTCATTCACTCAATTGTATTTATTGAGGGCTTACTGTGTGCAGAGCACTGTACTAAGCACTTGGGAAGTACAAGTCGGCAAGTTATAGAGACGGTCCCTACCCAATAACCACTGATTGATTGATTGATTTTTACCAAAGAGGAACTTCTTAATTACAACTGTATCATTTTGAATGTCTCAGATGCACTGATGGACTTTGGAAAGAGATTGAGGGCCACATTTCAGGAGGCTGATAAGTGCTCAGAGGATAGTCCCTCCCTAAATCCTTACCACACTCATTCTGCTTTGCCCCTCTTCGATGAGATTTCAGAGAACAGATTTTCCTTTTCATCCTAAGGTCTCTGAAAACTTGGGGGCTGCAAAATTTGAGAAGAGATGTAATAAAGTGAAGGTGCTGGTCCTGTTTTAATAATAACAATAATAATAATAATAATAATAATAACATTTATTAAGCGCTTACTATGTGCAAAGCACTGTTTTTCACTACCAGGAGGAGGTCATCTAACTGAAAAAATACTGGTGGAAAGCTAATCCTTTATGATTCGGTGTCTGGCAACTCCTTCCACATGCACTCCCCAATTTTCTAATCTGTTTTTAATTGGGACAAAGGGACAGGGAGATGTCTTAGCCCTGAGACCCTGTGTCTTGGGGTTACAACAAAGAGTTAGCTTTAAGTCCAGAGATTGCTCCAGATTCTCCTTTTATGCTGCTGTTGAGGGAGAGTGCTGGACTTCAGATCCACCAGCCTTTTTTTGCAGTCAACTCTGGATTTGAAGAAAAATTACTCATTAAAGGCTAGGGTTTTAATTCATTTTGGTCACTCAGTGGTGCCCAGTGTTGGGGAGTTATTTTCAGGAGCACCCAACCTTTCCCAAACTTCTGATTTTGTCTAATGCTAGTGGCTTTTCTATGTGTTATGATTAAAATGAGTGGCAGAGGCATGAGCAGCGGGAACTCTTCAGTTGGAGCTCACTGGTTGATAGGCCAGGTATTATTTTTTGCTCACTCCATAGGTCATACCAAAATTATTCAGAAATCACTATCCCCTTTCCTGAATCAAAGGATTTGGCTTCTAGACTGTAGGAAAAAAACCATAGTAAAGATTGAAGGAACCTCCAAAACTGTATTCCACTCTTCAGCTTCCCAGCACTTAAAACCCGACCCAAATAATACTGTCCATGGTTGTTTTTTAGGCCTCCAGAGAAGACGATTCCACACTTTAATCCTCATTAGGTAAAGGGGTCTTCCCAGCTTACAGTAACCACCCCCAGAAGCACCAGTGACAGGAGGAAATGCAAGCTGAGCTAATGAATAAATGGACCAAAATGGAGGCTGTGAACTTGCTTATCTTCTATGACAAGCTGACTTTCCCCTTCAGACCGCAGGGTATGGCAATTTAAAAATTTCAAAGTTAACTTTTTAAACTATGTCCTCTATTTAGTCCTTCTCAATTCATGCACTAGATTTCAAGCTTCTCAAGGGTAGGGATCATGTCTACTAACTCAATTGTCCTTTCCCAAGCACTGCAACACTGAATAAAAGCCACTTATTAAAATAAATTATTCTATCCATTAGATTATAAGCACCCTGAAGGCAAGGATTATCTTCTATACTAAGTCAGCATCCATTTCAAGAAAATGCATTTACTGAGTTGAATAAATCTGATAAATCTCATGATGTCCTGGGGGCTCCTCAGCCCCTCTTTCAGCTGTAATAGCCCATGGGACCACTTAAAGAGGGCCAGGATACCCTATAATGTCCAAAAGGTCCTAATACCCTCCAGTGTTTGTCTCCTTTGTAGGATCTGGTAAATGAGGAATTCCCCCAGGTGAGCTCCAATATTAGGTCATTACTATCACAGGTCCTCCCCCATGACCCCTACTACCAGAGTTCTCTTAAAATTATTAAGCACTTACTTTGTACCAAACACCATATTAAGCACTAAAATAGATTCAAGATAATCAGTCAGACACAGTCTCTGTCCCTCATGGGGCTCACAATTTAAGGGGGAGAGAGAGCTGGTATTTAATCTCCATTTTACAGATGAAGAAACTGAGGCAAGGGGAAGTTAAGTGACTTGCCCAAGGCTTCACAACAGGTAAATGGCAGAGCTGGGATTAGAATCCAGGTCCTCTGATTCTTAGGCCCATGATCTTTCTACCAGGCCCTTGGCTAACCATTATCTAGGTTAAATGTCTTTCATTTACTTTCATGTCTGACTTCCCCACTAGACTGTAAGCTCCTTTAAGGCAGAGATCCAACTCTATTGTATTATACTCTCCCAAGTGCTTGATACAGTGCTCTGCACACAGTAATTGATTAATCCACTGATGGAAATCCCAATTCCTTTTATGTATTTTCTTTCTCTTTAATTATTTTAATGCTCTTCCTTACAATGCTTTACTTTCTCCCTTCATTCCAAAGTGGGTGCAAAGAACTGTACTGAAGGTGTGGAAGAATACGAGGGTGATAATTCATAAGTCGTTCTTGTCTTTAGGGGACTCAGTCTAAGAAGAAGTGGTGAGGATGGACACACAAAGACTTAAATAAAGAAAATACAGCAAAAACAATTAAAAAATAAAGGAAAACAACACATGCTACAGAACTTTAGAGCTAAAGCAATGGACCGCGGCCCCCCACCAAGACTATAAACTCTTTCTGGGCAGGGAATGCATTTGTCAACTCTGTTGAATTTATTTTCCCAAGCAATTAGTACAGTACTCTGAACACAGTAAGCACTCAATAAAAATATCACTGATTGATTGATCATTGTTGTACAGTTCTCTGCAGATGGTAAGTGTGCAATAAACATGATTGAATGAATGATTTCCAGGCGCTTCACCACTTTGACAGGGCCATCCACAAGGCACAGGCCCAAACCTCCACACTCCTTAAATGCTGTTACAAGGTGCTGCTACTGCTGCTTCAGCCTGATCCGCTCCAGCGGACTAGGATTGAACCCCCTTCCACAGGATGGCAGAGGGTGGAAATTGTGTCTCCTTGCAGACTCAATCCACAGTTAGGTAGAAGAAGAGCCGCTGTGGCCGAGCAGCTGCTACTGCTGCTTCCGTTCTCATTAAGATCAGGTGGCCAAAACTAGACTCAGTGCTCAAATGAGGCCTAACTAAAGCAGAGAGTAGCAGAGGAGGACTTCCTGAGTTTTCATGCCATACTTCTGTTGATACATGTCAGTACTGTTGGTCTCTGATAGCCAGCACTACGTTCCTTCCTCTGCACAAACTTGTGGTTGACACTCTCTCCCACACTTATTCTATTGCACAGGGCCAGATATTCCCTGTCTAGTGTTTGTGATACCTGACCCTTGTCCCTAATGCATTTTGAACTATTTTTCTCATTTATCTAGGTCATCATGGATTTAATCCCTGTCTTCCAAATAGCAACCCCCTCCACTTTAGGCTCATCTGTGGGCATGATCTGTGTATCTGAATTGAGCATATTTTTGATTCCATTGTTCAGGTCATTAAAAGGGATGTGGAACAGAACAAGACAGATCTCTGGGATCTCATTACTCAAAACAAGTCCTCCTTTGAAACTGATCCATGGATCAATACCCTGTGGGTGCTCTCAATCAATCAGTTGTATTTATTGAGCACTTACTGTATGCAGAGCTCTGTATTAAGCACTAGGGAGAGTACAGTGTAACAATATAATGAACACATTCCCTGCCCATATCAAGCTTACAATCTACAGGGCAAGACGGATATGAATATAAATAAATTACAAATATGTACCTTAGTGCTGTGAGGCTGAGTGTGGAGTTGAATAAAGAGAGCAAATGAGGGTGACACAGAAGGGAGTGAGAGAAGAAATGAGGCCTTAGTCAATCAATCAAATCAATCAGTGGTAATCATTGAGCACTTACGGTGTGCAGAGCACTACTAAGCACTTGGGAAAATACAACAGAGTTGGTAGTTGCAATCTCTGCCCACAAGAAATTTACAGACCTTAAAATAAATTATAATAGGGAGAATAGTAAAATGTAGGGTTATTTACAAAAGTTCTGTGGGGCTGTAGTGAGCATCAGAACAGAAAGAATATGTGCTGGGAGTCAGAGGCCCTGGGTTCTAATCTTGGCTCTGCCATGTACCTGCCATGTGCTTTGGCTAGTCATTTAACTTTTCTGTGCCTCAGCTCCCTCATCTGCAACATGGGGATTCAGTGCCCATTTTCCCTTCTACATGGACTATGAACCCCATCTGGTGATCTTGTATCTACCCCAGCACTTAATACAATGCTTGGCACATGGTAAGTGCTCAACAAATACCACAGTTATTATTAAGGGGTACATATCCAAGTGCACAGTTGAAGGAGAGCAGAGGATGGATAGGAGAAATGAAGGTTTAGTCAGGGAAGGTCTCTTGGAAGAGATGTAATTTTAGGGCTTTCAATGTGAGAAGGGTGGTGGACTGTCATATAAAATGAAGCAGCATGGCTTAGGAAAGAGCATGGGCCTGAGGGTTAGAGGACTTAGGTTCTAATCCTGACACTGCCACGTGTCTGCTGTGTGGTGACCTTGGGCAAGCTACTTAGCTTCTCTGTGCCTCTGTTACTGCATCAGTAAATTGGGGATTAAATCCTACTCCCTTTTTTTTTTTAGATTGTGAGCCCCAAGTGGGACAGGGACTATGTCCAATCTGATTAACTGAATCTACCCTAGCACTTAGAGCAGTGCCTGACACATAGTAAGCACTTACCAATTACTGTAAGTATTATCATTATTAACAATATTAAAAGGGGAGGGAGATTCAGGTCTGAGGGAGGACATGGCCAAGAGGTTAGTGGTGAAATAATTGGGATAGAAGTACAGAGAGTAGATTGGTATTAGAGGAGCAGGGTGTATACAGATTAGGTTGTATGTAGGAGGTGACCAGGGATCACAGTGATGAGCAAAACTAAGCAGAAAGGTGAGAGATGATTGAGTATCTTAAAGCCAATGTTAAGGTCAATGTTTTTGTTTGATGTAGAGGTGGATGGGCAATGCTTGGAGGTTTATGAGGAGAGGAAAGAGATATAGACTAAACTGTTTTACAGAAAAGATGACCTGGGCAGCAGGGTGAACTGTAGACTGGAGGGGAGAGATGCATGATGCAAGGAAGTCAGAGAAGAAGCTCATTCATTCATTCATTTGATCGTATTTATTGAGCATTTACTGTGTCCAAAGCAATGTACTAAGTGCTTGGGAGAGTACCACATAACAATAAACAGACACAGTCCCTGCTTGTAATGAGCTTACAGTCAAAAGGACAAACATATAGTCAAGAGGAGGTTGATGGAGTAGGTCAAAGCAAGAAATAAGTACTTGGATCAGTATGGTAGCAGTTTGGTTGGAGAGGAAAGGGTGGGTTCTAGAGATGCTGAGAAGCTAGAACTGACAGGATTTCATGATGGATTGAATGTGTGGGTTGAATCAATCATATTTATTGAGCACTAACTGTGTGCAGAGCACACTACTCTGTTTAGGAGACCACAGTATAATGGAGTTGGTAGGCATAGTCCCGGCCCACAATGAGTTTACAGTCTAGAGGACTGAATGATAGAGATGAATCAAGGATAATGCCAGGTTACAGGTCTGTGAGACAGGGAGTACAGTGGTGCTGTCCTCAGTAACAGGGAAGTCACAGGGAAGACAGGGTTTGGGTGGTAAAATGAGGGGTTCTGTTTTGGACATATTAAGTTAGAGGTGTTGGTGGGACATACAATTAGAGATGTCCTGAAGGCTGGAGAAAATGCTAGACTGCAGAGAAGGAGAGAGTTCAGGGCTGGAAAGAGAGATTTGGAAGGACCCAACACCAAACAGCCATTCTCTAGGGACTCCTTTGTCCCTTAAGTATTCTTCCTTCTAGTGACATGGGCCTGTTCAGATCAGCTTTCCTAAAGTTCATTGTCTCGGTCTGTCTGATTTCTCTCCTTCTTACCAAAATATCATCACATACATTTCCAGCTGTGCGAACACCGTTAAAAATGAATCGTTTTAAAAATATTTTTTCAAAGACACTCTGTGCTTTAATAAAAAGTCCAGTAAAGTAAATCTAAAAGTAATCTATAAATAACATCCCATTAAATAAGTACCACACACAATACAGTTCAATAATAATTGCGATATTTGGTAAGTGCTTACTATGTGCCAAACACTGTACTAAGTGCTGGGGTGGATACAAGCAAATCGGGTTGGACACTGTCCCTGTCCCACGTGGAGTTTACAATCTGAATCCCCATTTTAGAGAAGAGGTAGCTAAGGTCCAAAGAGGTGAAGTGACTTTCTCAAGGTCACACAGCAGACAAGTGGTGCAGCAGGGATTGAAACTCATGACCCAACTCCCAGACCTGTGCACTATCCACTATGCCGAGCTGCTTTCCTGATGGCCCAACAGAGTAAGCATGGGGATGTTTCAGTACATTATTTAGTAATTTTAAAAGTATTTGGCAGTGAGAAAAAAAATTCAGGAATCAGAACATAAATTGCTTTGCTGTGTCCCTCCTTCTAGATTGTGAGCCCGTTGTTGGGTAGGGATTGTCTCTATCTGTTGCCAAATTGTACTTTCCAAGTGCTTAGTACAGTGCTCTACACACAGTAAGCACTCAATAAATTTGATTGAATGAATTAATTAATTAAAACAAAATATGCTACAAATTTTTACAATGAGACACTTAGCTGGTATGGCTATGTCAATCAATTAAATTCATTTTGTGTTTATCTCATGGCCTGGAAGAGTATAATACATTAAAGATGGTAGAAAAAATTCTTCCCACAAGGAGCTTACAGTCTGGAGAAGAAGCTTAAGTCCTAGTACAGTGCTCTGCACATAGTAAGCGCTCAATAAATACGATTGATTGATTGATTGATTGATTGATTGAGACAAAAGTCCTGTGCCAGTAGGTGGCTCAGAAGATTGGCCATTGTATTGTCAGTGAGCAAGAAGCCAGCCATAGTGTTTGGTGACGACCTGGATGTCTGAGAGCCATATTTAGGAATGCAATGCTCCCTCAAAAATAGAAGAGGGATTGAAAAAGTGCCCTTATCATTGCCTGCGTCAGAAAACCCACCACTGAATCACTGGAGGACAGTGTCTGGTGACCTGCAATTCTGCTGTGGAATAACAAAGGAAACAACAGATGACAGTCTCCATATGGAGCAAATACAGTAGTGCAGCAAGGATTGACAACAATAGATAAGGTGGTATTGTTCAGCAATCACTCTTATAAATGGATTGTACCTCACCAACTATAGTATCACCTGCCAAAATGCAGAACTCAGAGATAGGTATGTTTCAAGGACAGTGTGACTGTGTGATGGGAGGAAAGAGAAGCAGCAACAAGATTATCAGTCCTAGAAATGAGTTTCAACAGAAGCACTAACGGTTTCTAGGCCAGAGGCTAAACACTTGCGAGGATGCCCTCTAATCTCGACCTCCTCACCGCTGAGACTGACCAGATATTGTTACTATCATTCTCAGTATTATTATTATTATGATTATCACTGTTGTTGTTGCTGCTGCTGTTGTTCTTATGGCAGACCTTCAGCAAATGTCATTGTCAGAAAGGGTTAGTCAAAGAGAATTTGTGAAGTGTCAGCTTGAATTGTTTTTTATGAGGAGGGAATATAGTGCTCATCTTTGGCTTTACAGACTCAAAGGGTCTGTGGTTTGAATGGACACCCATTAGTTAGCACCATTCAGAAGTTGCATTTCTCAGCCTTGCTACCTGCTGGCCTGTCAAATAGTGTACCAAATGTCAAAGCAGAGAGATTATTAGAAAGAGCATGGATTTGAGAGTCAGAGGTCGTGGGTTCTAATCTCAACTCTGCCACCTGTCAGCTGTGTGACTTTGGGCAAATCACTTACCTTCTCTGTGCCTCAGTTACCTCATCTGTAAAATGGGGACTAAGACTGTGAGCCCCATGTGGGACAAACTGATTACCTTGTATCTGCCCCAGTGCTTAGAACAGTGCTTGGCACATAGTAAGCGCTTAACAAATACTATTATTATTATTATTATTATTAACATTCAAAGATGGTGGTTGCATAGATGCTAGTTTTTCTCATCTCTATGAAGGATAAAGCAACCTAAATGACCTAAAATTGGGTAAATAACACTAATAAAAATTGGGGTATTTGTCAAGTACTTACTATGTGCCGGGCACTGTAGAGAAGTAGCGTGGCTCAGTGGAAATAGCATGGGCTTTGGAGTCAGAGGTCATGGGTTCAAATCCCAGCTCCACCAATTGTCAGCTGTGTGACTTTGGGCAAGTCACTTCACTTCTCTGGGCCTCAGTTACCTCATCTGTCAAATGTCAAACCAGAGAGATTAGTGGAAAGAGCATGGGTTTGAGAGTCAGAGGTCGTGAGTTCTAATCTCAACTCTGCCACCTGTCAGCTGTGTGACTTTGGGCAAATCACTTAACTTCTCTGTGCCTCAGTTACCTCATCTGTAAAACGGGGATGAAGACTGTGAGTCCCCCCGTGGGACAACCTGATCACTTTGTAACCTCCCCAGCGCTTAGAACAGTGCTTTGCACATAATAAGTGCTTAATAAATGTTATCATTACTCAGAGCTGAGGTAGGTGCAAGATATTGAGGTTCAGACAGTGTCTCTCCCACGTGGGGCTCACTCTCAGGAATTTTGCTTAATAGAAGCAATAATGGTACACTGACAACTACTGAGTACAGTGTACTTTAATAAGTGCCTGGGAAAGGTTGGCAGAAATACAGGGCAAGGAGCTCACAGTCTAATGGGGAGAGACAGAAATAATCCTTGGGCAAGTCACTTCACTCCTTTGTGCCTCAGTTATCTCATCTGTAAAATGGGGATTAAGATTGAGCATCTTGAGAGGCATGGACTGTATCCAACTTAATTAACTTGTATCTATCCCAGAACTCAATAGAGTAAGTGGTTAACAAATACTATAAAAAATAAAGGTATTTACAAGTACTGGGAACAGTAGGAAGAACAAGGAATCATGAGGGAGTTGAATGAAAATGCTATGATGAAATAGAAGAATAAACATAAAATGGACATAAAACACTCCCACGTGCTTGAGATAGCATTTTGGTTGATACCCAAGCTCCTATTATGATGCTGATGCTGATATGGGAGGGTGATATATTAAATAATCTCATCCTAACCCGACTGGATTACTGCATCAGCCTTTTCTCTGATCTCCCATCCTCCTGTCTCTCCCCACTTCAATCTATACTTCACACTGCTGCCTGATCAGCTCTGTGCAGAAACGCTCTTGGCATGTTACTCCCCTCCTCAAAAGTCTCCAGTGGCTACCAGTCAACCTACGCATCAGGCATAAACTCCTCACTCTCGGCTTCAAGGCTCTCCATCACCTCGCCCCCTCCTACCTCACCTCCCTTCTTTCCTTCTACAGCCCAGGCCATACCCTTCACTCCTCTGCAACTAACCTCCTCACTGTGCCTCGTTCTCGTCTGTCCCGCCCTCGACCCCCAGCCTACGTCCTCCCCATGGCCTGGAATGCCCTCCTTCTGCACATCTGCCAAGCTAGCTCTCTTCTTCCCTTCAAAGCCCTACTGAGAGCTCACCTCCTCCAGGAGGCCTTCCCAGACTGAGCCCCCTCCTTTCTCTCCCCCTCCCCATCCCCCCCACCCTACCTCCTTCCCCTCCCCACAGCACCTGTATATATGTTTGTACAGATTTATTACTCTATTTATTTTACTTGTACATATTTACTATTCTATTTATTTTATTTTGTTAATATATTTTGTTTTGTTGTCCGTCCCCCCTTCTAGACTGTGAGCCCGTTGTTGGATAGGGACCGTCTCTATATGTTGCCAACTTTTACTTCCCAAGCGCTTAGTACAGTGCTCTGCACACAGTAAGCACTCAGTAAATATGATTGAATGAGTGAATGAATAAAATAAAGAAGCCATTTCAGACAGCTAGGACTAGTTGGTATCTGTTACAATAGGAATTTGAGTAACACCGAACAATCATTTCTGGAAATATTTGGGAAAAATTGATAACCACTGTGGCTTTACTTAGCTAAATATGTAATCCATTATCAATTTTCAGATATTAATAAGTTCTTAAATGATGATGTCTCACTTTTTGTGTGCTTAGGTGAATTGAACCTGCAGTCTTCTTTCTGTGGGCTTCTGGGAAAGACTAATCTGTGACTCTTGTTGCTAGGCTGAAAATCAAAGGGAATGATATGCATTTTCTTGAATGCAGACATAACTCAGGTATTGAAACCACGTGCAATTCAGCGACAGCAGGCAGTCATGGGAAGTGAACAGAAAGCACAACAAGGAGGTTGAGTGGGCTGCTGAAGAAGAAGAAATCAATCATGAGATTTGTAGAGGAAATCCCAGTGAAATTTAATCTAAATTTATATGTGTTTCTAGAACACATAATACTGTCTATTATGAAACTGTCTTTTGAAACATTGTGTCATTAAGAAAAAAGAGTGGTAGGGGCACATTATCTGGGGAAAGCTGGGACCCAGGAGCCTAAACCTTTGTTTCCAAATGAGTCAAGCCTTCATAAATCACAGTTTCAGAGACCAGTGCTGCCCTACATAATCCTGGACTCCCACCTGATCAGATACACATGCTGAAGGTGACCCTAGTTGACTGTGGCTTCCAACATGATGCAGTCAAGCTCCCATGGTTGATACATAGATTTATATGTGCACATATATAGAGCTGTATCTACAAAATCATGTTCAAAAATGAGGAAACTATGATCATTCCTTTTGCTTATAAGGAAGTGATTGAGAACTTGGCATCAAATCGCAGTGAGTCTAAATGTCAGAGGAAGCACAGCTATTCCATAGTTTTGAGTTATAGCAAAGTTAGGCATTCCAAACGTGCACCATTGAAGGTTGTTTCTCATGTAGAATTAACACAGATAGCTAGAAAGTGCTAGGAGCAGAGAGGCTGCAGTAGAGTTTAACAATGAAAAGTTGTTCTGTTGGAGGAAAACATGGTGACTGTGATGCCAAGGTAAGGGTTGGTCATCATTTTCCACAGAGCATTCATTCATTCTTTCAATAGTATTTATTGAGCATTTACTGTGTGCAAAGCACTGTACTAAGCACAGGGGGGCCAAACACATCAACCTCAAATCCTTCATTTTCAAATCCTTCAGTTTCAGGAAGTAACAAGGCTCATCCCTGTTTAGACACAATTTTTATGGTTTGGGATTAAGATTTTTTTAGAGTAACATTCTTAACTTTGACAGGTAATAAATCATAATATTGATTTCATAGGAATGTACTTACATCTTTATTCAGAGTAATTTTTAGCCTGGTTTTAGAATAAATTTTGAATACTAAAATCATAAAATAATGATTTCACAAAGTCAAAGAGAATCCACTTTTAGGGGAAACTTTTTTTACTTCCAATTTCCAATTTTTAACTAAGTATTGAGTATCTTTGGTATGCCCTTTTCTGCAACTCCTTTAAGTATATGCTCAACCCAAAATGTATAGAGATACAGTTTTGCTTCAGGCTACTCTATATGAATAATTATCAATAATAACAGGCTTTCCCTAAAGAGAAGGGGTTTTTTCTAACATGTCTTTAGAAATCCATGGTTCCATCAGGAACTGGGTGGGGCCACCAGGGGTTGTGCTTACCTCAGGATTACTGAAGTAGTAGTGAAACAAGCTAAACCAGTCTGCATTCCCATGCTCAAAATGGGCCTCGCCTTATTACGCTACTGCCCTTTTCTCAGAGACAGTCAGTTGAATGTTAGCAGAGATAAATGATCTTGCTAGCAGCAAAGGAAGTGGTGGGGAAGCCATTTTTATGAGTAAATGCAAAGTCACTGGACTCTTCAGCCAGAAGACCACCCTCACCTCCCACACACACCTCCCAATAACTTAGATATTGGAATCCAAAGCTCAAATTGCCATCCTGAATTTTCCAACAAACCAATCTTTTCAAATTGGCCTGTGATGCCTGATAAATCACATAAATAATAATAATAACAATAATAATGATGGTATTTATTAAGTGCTTACTATGTGCAAAGCACTGTTCAAAGCACTGGACAAGGTGATAAGGTTGTCCCAAAGAGGGCTCACAGTCTTAATCCCCATTTTACAAATGAGGTAACTGAGGCACAGAGAAGTTAAGTGACTTGCCCAAAGTCACAAAGCTGACAATTGGTGGAGCCGGGGTTTGAACCCATGACCTCTGACTCCAAAGCCCATGCTCTTTCCACTGAGCCACACTGCTTGATGGTGGTATTTGTTAAGCACTTACTATGTGCCAGGCACTGTTCTATACATTGGGGTGGATATGAGCAAATCAGGTTGGACACAGTCCCTGTCCCATGTGGGGAATCACACTCTTAATCCCCATTTTACAGATAAGGTAACTGAGGCACAGAGAGGTTAAGTGACTTGCCCAAGGTTGCACAGCAGGCACATGGAGGAGCTGGAATTAGAACCCAGATCCTTCAGACTCACAGGCCCATGCTCTATCCACTAGACCATGCTGTTTCTAATCCCTCAAAGGGTGGCATTAAATGGTTCTGGAAAGTCTGGGAAAGGTATGACCAGCATAGATGGTACTGAGGATAAATTTTAATCTGAATGCTTATATAAGCAAGATGTCAGACTCTAAACAGACTGTTAGAACCGGTTACTACCTCCAGATCCTGAGTCTGCCTTGTAAAAGTATCAGAAAGAATTGTGAGCTTCTCCAGCATGAGATCCAAACCGAAGAAGCTACCACACTACAACCATCATTCCCTGACTGTCACTGGTGGTGAATGTGGCTTGAATTAAGCACTTCCTTCAAAAAGGCAAAAAAAAGTCTGATGCACTTTCAACCCAGCCTCTATAGGAGGGATGGGGTAATTATTTCAGAATAACCACACACCCAATTAATGTAATTGCTTGTTTGAAAGGATGTTAATTCTCATTTCAGTCCATTGGCAGAAATGATAATCACCATACTGTTCAGAGGTTTGTGCTGACAGGGCTTCCTTACAACCAATGAGCAAATTCAAGCAAGCATTATGTCAAAAATTTAGTAGCACATATGTTTCTCTGTGGCCTAACAACAAGCTATTGTTAGAAAATCAAGCACCATCTTCTAAAATGCCTAGATCCTGAAATGTGTTCACTCATTTCAGAAGCCTTGATATGGACATGTGTCTATCAACTCTGTTATATTGTACTCCCCCAAGCTCATAGTACAGTGCTTTGTACACAGTAAGTGCTCAATAAATATCACTGATTGATAATCAATGATATTTATTAAGTGTGTTGTGTATGCTAAGCACAGCACTATGCACTATGCTCTGTTAAGTACAACAGACTGGGTAGACACATTCCCTTCCCACAACAAGCTTACAAGAGCACGGGCTTTGGAGTCAGAGGTCATGGGTTTAAATCCCAGCTCCACCAATTGTCAGCTGTGTGACTTTGGGCAAGTCACTTAACTTCTCTGTGCCTCAGTTACCTCATCTGTAAAATGGGGATTAAGACTGTGAGCCCCTCATGGGACAACCTGATCACCTTGGAACCTTTCCAGCACTTAGAACAGTGCTTTGCACATACTAAGTGCTTAATAAATGCCATCATTATTATTATTATTATCATTATTATTATTATTATTATTATAGAGATCATGGGAACATAGTTGACTTATCCTGCTTCACCATAAAAGATTGGGCCAAAATTAATTACAGCAATTAAAATATGAGTGCTGTTGATTACAGGATCTCTACAGACTCCACTGTACCTCATGTTCCTGTACTGAGCCAGAAAGTAGGCCTAGTTTCATTTCCATGGTATGAATTCTTGAAAATTTGACCTTTAAGGAGCTGAGCACTATCTGAACATCAAGCCCAGAAATAGATTTCCAATCACTAGTTTGGACAACATGTCTTGAAAATTATTCATTTCTGGAACAATTAAATGTCGGCTTCTGAATATCATCTGTACCATGCACTATATAGGCCAGAATAATCAGTCACAATTGAGATGGACATGGTGAGGAATATTTAATAATTCAGACAATCTGTGACCACTACCTTCAATTATAGATTATAAACTTGAAACTCTACCTGATGGGGGAACATGGGCTTTGTTCTCGCGATTAGAGAACCAATTATTCTTAAAGCTTAACCTTTAGTTAAGATTACATGAGCATGGTCTCAAGTTAGTGGAGCAGATTATCTCTATTGTATAAATATTATATAAATATATCTTATCTTCCACAGCTTTGCTCCTCACTGTGATTCTTAAGCCTTTTATTGAAAGTGTTAATATTGGATTGAAAAATGACAGATCGTGTATGAACCTGCTGAATAGCTTATTAATGCTCAGCATAGAGTTAATAATTGAATAGCTGCAACGGGTATGTCTAAATTGAACTTCAGCAGTTTCCATCATCAAACCCAGGAGAAAATATCCCCAAACAAAAGATCCCATCTATCCCTGCGGCAAAGGGCTCACATCTAATAATGGGCTGCAGTGGCTCAGTGGCTGTTAACTTTCTCTCCTGGGGGAAAGAGCAAACTGTTGTCAGATATCCACCTCCACTGCTAGCCAGTTGTTTGGAACTGGGAGTCTTTTCTCTTCAAGGGCAACACTCAGTTGGTATGAGAATTGCAGAAAGTATGAGAGGAGAAGAGTCTGCAGCCCTAAAATGGGATGAACTCTGCACCCATCCTTTGGTGGATAAATTGGGAACAATCGACAATGCCATATAATTTTAGGATGCTTGTGAATCTGATAATAATAATAATATTTGTTAAGTGCTTATTATGTGCCAGGCACTGTACTAAGTGTTGGGGTGGATTTGAGCAAATCAGGTTGGACACAGTACCAGTCCTACATAGGGCTCACAGTCTCAGTCCCCATTATACAGATGAGGCAACTGAGGTACAGAGAAGTGAAGTGACTTTCCCAAGGTCAAATGGAAGGCATGTGGCAGAGGTGGGATTAGAACCCAGGTCCTTCTGACTCCCAGGCCTTTGCTCTAGCCACAGGTTATTAGAAGAATACGATCCTTGGGCTGGAAGGGAGACTCAAGACATCGTTCAATCTACTTGCTTTGCCCCAGGTTTGTTGCCATTTATCTTGAAAATCTCAGGAAAGGTGCCTCCATTAATGAATCAATCAATTAATCAACTGTATTTACTGAGTACTCTTTGAGAGCTAAGCACTTGAAAGATTACGATGCATGTGTGGTATTTGTTGTGTGGTATGGAAGCAAGGCACACATTCAAGAAGGGTACAATATAATGGGGAAGACAGAGGGACAAAATTACAAATAGTGGGGACAGGAGGAAAACAAAGATTTAACAAGTAGTACAGCTATGTCAAGATGATTGAATATACAAATATTTATGCGTATACAATTCCTGAGAATTGAAATAGAATTGTAATTTTCCAACTTGTCTGGCCCTTGTCTAATATAAATATAACACTGGAAACTTATGTCCAGGCCTTAAATTTTCACCACTGAATTTCCTTCTCACTCTCTGTTCCTGTCATCGAGTTGTGTGGTCCATAAATGTTTGTCATATTCAGGGGAATCTGGAAGGGGAATGGAACGAGATGGGTCTGTAGCAAAGGGATGGGTCATGGGATAACAGAGTTATGTTCTAAGTTTGGGAAGCATTGGGTGATTTTCCCCATAAATGGCATCTGTATAATGTCTTCACTTTATGCTGCTCATGGTGCAATGCATGTGTCTTCATTCAGAGTGTTTTGAACCATCTTTCTATCTCTACTTCCAGGAAATTATGGACTTTATCTCCCTTCCCTCCACTTCTGTTCACAGTGAGCAAAGTTGACACTGAAAATAGCCAATCATCATCTTTGATATGAACACCTTTCTCTAATTAGATTGAGCCTGATGTCCAGCCTCAGTGGCCGGAAAAGCAAGTAATGAAAGCATGCTGGGAAAGAAGGGCTGAGTCCAAGAATCTTTTAAAAGCTACATTTCTGCATTTCTTGTGACCTAGGAATAGAGAATAATTATTACATTTGCATATGGAAATCTAAGTGGTGTGATGAATGGAAATCAAAATTCAATGCATCCCTAAGTGTTAAGAGGCTTAGAGAATCTCTTTAGGTGCTTTTAAATTAAAGTGAAAACACTTGAACGGTTCAGGAAGCATTAATTTGGCACTCAAGCAGAATTGTTAGCTTTAATTCTTGCAACAGCTAACGTCAACCCTAACTTATATTGATTCAAAACAAGACTAGTTTACGTCCTAAAATGTAGCTTGTGCCAGTATGCCTTTCCAACATTACTTTTCCCCCTGAACTTCCAAAAGTGGGACTAGAGATTCCTTTCTTTCTCTGATTTGCTCAATCCTGGACCTGGCCTGTGATCCCAATTTAGTTTTTGCCCGAAGATACTAAATTCAATTTCCATCATCTATTATGAACAATAAAACTGTCTTATTCTTAGAATCAACATTACAGCAAATAAATGGCTAAAAATGGCATATGCTACTTGCATCACATGACCTTGGTGAACTTCACATTCCTCAATCAATGCCACTTCATTATTTCTTTGTACACAAACAAGTTCAGATGTGAATAAATGTTAGTTGGTTGTGGTTTTGAGCATTTTCAATAGAACAAGTTCTCCATAGTGCCAATGAATATTCAGACCAGAGGCAATGGATGTTTCAGTAAATATGAAAAATGTGCTCCAGTGTATATGCCAGAGCTCTGAATGTTACTTATTGTTTGTGACAAGGGAGTAGAGACTTTCAACTCACTTTTTATGATACCTCTATCTTGGGCTAGGCATATATTAGACACAGATCCCACTTCAATTTTGTCATCCCACTTCAACTTTATCTTCTGCTATTGGAGAAGGGGCCAGGAATGTTGTCCTACAATCAAAGGAACTTTGCATACAAAAGTGGCACAGCTCTCAAAATAATGGGAAGACATTCCCATAGAAATGACCAAGAGCAGGGGAGGGTCCAGAAGCCTGAGTGGCTCCTCAACTTCCACACACCGTCCTGCTGCTTATATGTCTCCTTAGTCAATCTGAACTGTTGTTTGTTGCTCTGGGCTGTAAGCATATGAGAAGCCACTTAGAGATTAATAATGTTGGCTCATAGGGTACTGATTTTTGAGGATTTTCCCAGTATCCACATGGGCCAGTCCAGCCAAAACAACCTCTTGGGGACCATATAGGACTCACAACCACTACTGGAAAACAAATTGTGTATGGCCTACTAAAGTCAGACCGTCAAAGTTCTAAGTGCAGTCATCCAGCACCACCATCCAGCTCTTGGTTGAGAGCTCGACAGCAATATTTGAGAATGTGTGATCCCATCCAATGGTTTCTCTAAATCTGATTCCCAAATTTATCAATCATTCATTCATTCAATCGTATTTACTGTGCGATTACTGTGTGCAAAGCACTATACTAAGCACTTGGGAAGTACAAGTTGGCAACATATAGAGATGGTCCCTATCCAACAACAGGCTCACATCTAGAAGGGGGAAGACTGACAACAAAACAAAACATGTAGACAGGTGTCAAAATCATTAGACCAAATAGAATTAAAGGTAATTCATATAATAATAATAATAATAATAATAATAATAATAATAATGGTATTTGTTAAGTGCTTACTATGTACAAAGCACTGTTCAAAGCACTGGGGACGTTACAAAGTGATCAGGTTGTCCCATGGGGGGCTCACAGTTTTAATCCCCATTTTACAGATAAGGTAACTGAGGCACAGAGAAGTTAAGTGACTTGCCCAAAGTCACACAGCTGACAGTTGGCAGAGCTGGGATTTGAACCCATGACCTTGCTTAGTATGCTTAGTTGCTTAGTTGGCTCATTCGTTCCAGTGTAAAATCAATCAGTTCTATTTATTGAGTAACTACTATGCCCAGAGTACCGTACTAAGTGCTTGGGAGAGTGCAATGAAACAGAATTAGCAGACATGTTCCCTGCCGAAAAATAGCTTACATCTAGAGGGTGAGCTTATTCTCTGGAGGACTAGACTGTTAATGTTAGAGAGAGCATAGTGTTGCTAATACCAATTTGGGATAGAGTATCCATTGTTTCTCAGAGTTGTTGTGAAAATAGGGGTGAGGAGTACAGTACTAAGCCCTTGGGAGAGTGCAATACAACATAATTAGCAAACATGTTCCCTGCCCAAACAAACTTACAGTATAGAGGACAAGCTTACAGTCTAGAGGACTAGACTGTTTAAGTTAAAGAGCACATGGTGCTGCTAATCCAAAATTGAAACAGAGTATCATTGCTTCCTCAGAGTTGTGGTGGGAATTTTGGAAAAACATTTGAAGGGAAAGCTTGGGACTGGAAGCTTGTTAAGGGCAAGAATTTTGTCTAGCAACTTTATTATATGAATTCTGCCAAGCACTCAGTACAGCATTCTGCATGGAATGGCACTCTATAAATACCATTGATCAATAGATGATTCACTCAAATGTGTAGCATTAACTGTAATGGAAATGGAGAGATCATCTTGTATTCTCCTGTTTAATCCGTTAAGGCATATAATTAGGCTCCAGGTATGCATAAAATCACTGTGCTAAAACAGTGCAATG
This sequence comes from Tachyglossus aculeatus, assembly GCF_015852505.1. Classification (NCBI taxonomy): domain Eukaryota; kingdom Metazoa; phylum Chordata; class Mammalia; order Monotremata; family Tachyglossidae; genus Tachyglossus; species Tachyglossus aculeatus. The sequence goes on along the minus strand of NC_052066.1, from coordinate 134,698,312 downwards.
GATTAAAGATAATCATACTGGATACTAAACACTAACCCACAGCCCTGGATAAAACTCCACAGTATGCCTCCTTCGCTCTTGTGCATTAGCCACAGAGTGTTGCTGGTGGAAATCTAGATATCATACTGACTTCATCCACTTCAAGTTAACTTTTGCATACTTTAAAGCCGCCCTCTGCTCTTCATGGAAAAATTATTTCTTCATCCTTATTGACACCCATGCCCATTGCCCTCGCCAGTTGTTCCAGATGTCTAGATCCCTCCTCAAACCCCTACCATCCCTCTCCAAACTCCTTAGAGAGTAGTCTACACCTGCTGTCTCAAATTCCTCTCCTCCAACTCTCTCTTTGACGCCCCTCCAATCTGGCTTCCATGCCCTTCACTTCACAGAAACTATCTTCTCAAAGCTCACAACTACCTTCTCAAAGCTACCTTCTTACCAAATGCAATGGCCTCTAATCCATCCTAATCCTCAACCTCTCAGCTGCCTTTGACATCATTAACCATATACCCTTCTCCTGGAAACATTATCCAACCTCAGTTTCAAAGACACTATCCTCTCCTGGTTCTCCTCCTATCTCTCTGGCCCCTCATTCTCAATGTCTTTTGTGGGCTCCTTCTCTGCCTCCCACCCCTTAACTGTGGGCATTCCTCAAGGTTCAGTTCTGGGTCCCCTTCTATTCATCTTCCCAACTTGCTTGTAGAACTCATTCTCTCACATGGCTTAACTAACACCTCTACGCAACTGATGCCTAAATCTACATATCCAGCCCTGATCTCTCTCCCTCTCTGCAGTCTCACATTTCCTCCTGACTTCAAGATATCTCTACCTGGATAGCCTCCTGTCACCTCAAACTTAGCATGTCTAAAACAGAACTTTTTATCATCCCACCCAAACCCTGTCCTCCCCACGACTTTCCCATCACTGAAGATGGCACCACCATCCTTCCTGTCTCACAAGCCCTTAACCTTGACATTATGTTTGACTCCTCTCTCTTATTCAGCCCACATATTCAATCTATCACTAAATCCTGTTGATTCAACCATCACAGCATCACTAAAATCCAACATTTTCACTCCATCCAAACTGCTACCAGGTTAATCCCACCATGATTACTCTATCAGCCTCCTTACTGACCTCCCTCCCTCCGATCTCACCTCACTCCACTCCATACTTCACTGTGCTGCCCAGATCATTTTTCTATAAAAGTTTTCAGTCCATGTTTCTCCACTCCTCAAAAAGCTCCAGTGCCTCCCCATCCACTTTTGCATCAGACAGAAACTCCTCACCACTGGCTTTAAAGCACTCAACTACCTTACCCCCTCCTAACTCACCTCGCCACTCTTCTACTACAACATAGCTGGCACACTTTGCTCCTCTAATGCTAACCTTCTCAATGAACCCTGATCTCTCACTGCCAACAATTCACCCAAATCCTGCCTCTGGCCTGGAACTCTCTCCTTCTTCATATCCTACAGATAATTACTCTCCCCACCTTCAAAATCTTGCTGAAGGTATATCTCCTCCAAAATGCCTTCCCAGACTAAGCCCTCCTTTCATCTTCTCCCATTCCCTTCTGCATGGCCCTGACTTGATCCCTTTATTCATTCCCCCTTACAGCCCCACAGAACTTATATAAATATCTGTAATTCTTTATTGATATTAATGTCAGTCTCCTCCTCTGGACTGTAAGGGCCATAAGCCCATGACCCATGCCAACCAGGACTTTCCTGGACTGGGAGAGCCTCAGTGACACATAGTAGAGTCAAACCACACCACTCATCACCACTGTTATTGTGGAAAGTTTTTTACTTAATTTTACCAACATGCAAGGAAGTGACACATACATACATACATACTCATTCACTCCACCCCACCAAAGGAGCCCGATCTACCGATCCCGCAGCTGAAGGTTGGGATAGGTTCTGGCCATGTGGACCATTGACACTGCAAGCCTCGCCCAAACGTTGCTTCTCCCCAGACACTGCTTCCTCTTGGCTTCTAAAGAGAAGCTTTGCTTTCAGAAAAGCAGTGTGGCTTGTTGTAAAGAGCACAGGCCTGGGAGTCAGAGGTCATGGATTCTAATCCCAGCTCTGCCACTTGTCAGCTGTGTGACTTTGGGCAAGTCACTTAACTCCTCTGTGTCTCAGTTACCTCATCTGTAAAATGGGGATTAAGACTGTGAGCCCCAAGTGGGACAACCTGATAACCTTGTATCTATCCCAGTGCTTAGAACAGTGCTTGGCACATAGTAAGCACTTAACAAATGCCATCATTATTGTTATTATTATTCCAAGTGCTGCTGCCTTTTGCTGCTTCTCCTACTTCCTTTGAGTGCTGCTCTCTCTTGCTTCTCCTTCTTTGTTTCTGCTGCTCTCCTGCCTCAGTCCTTGCATCTGTAAAATGGGGATTAAGATTGTGAGCCCTATGTGGGACAACCTGATGACCTTGTATCCCCCCCAACGCTTAGAACAGTGCTTTGCACATAGCAAGCGTTTAATACCATTATTATTATTATTGTTGCTCTGCATCTGCTTTCTTTCCTGAATGTTTGCTCTCTGCATGCTTCTCCTATCAGCTTCTCCTCTGCATGCTCCCTTGCAATTAGGGATCGCAGTTGTGGCTCTACGTGGTGGTCATTGATTAATCCAGGCCCATTACTGGGTAGAACAGGGGAAGAAGGCCACGTCTCCCTCCTTGCTCTGCCCCTACAGGCCAGCAATCACCTGTCTCAAGTGAAGCCCTTCAGTGCCTTCCCCAACCTCTTCCTTGTTGTTGTTTGCTGGATCATAAACAGTCACTGATAAGGCAGCTTGTTGTGGGCTCACCACAGTAAGCTTGTTGTGTGTCTGTTTATATTGTTTTATGGTACTCTCCCAAGCACTTAATACAGTGCTCAGCATACCATAAATGCTCAATAAATATGATCGACTGATTGACATTTATTCATTCAGTCATATTTATTAAGCCCTTACTGTGTGCACAGCACTGTACTAAATGCTGGGGAAAGTACAATATAGCAATAAAGAGTGACAATCCCTGCTCACAACAAGCTCACAGTCTGGATGGGGGAAGACAGACATCAACACAAATAAACAGACATCAATACAAATAAATAAAATTGCAGATGTATACATAAGTGCTGTGGGGCTCAGGGAAGCAGGGAGAGCAAAGGGAGGGAGTCGGGGGGACACAGAAGGAAGTGGGAAATGAGGAAAAGTGAGGCTTAGTCTGCCTCTTGAGTCCCTGGCCCACAGAGTATCCACAATCAAAGAGATAGAGAGAACAAGCATCTTGCCTACATTTCAGAGATGAGGCAGTTGAGGCTTAAAAAGATTAAGTTGTTTGCTCAAAGTCACACAGAAGACCAGAGGCATATCTGGGATTAGAATCCAGCTGTCCTAACTCTCACTTCTGTGCTTTTTCCATCAGGCTATGTTGCTTCCCCTTTCATTCCTGTTTGAATTAATGTGTCACTTATTTTGAAGGTTTTCCTCTTTTAAAATCATCAAACTGGAAATAAGAGGGAGAGACTCAGCACACAACAGCTAAAATGGCACAAAAGTTTATAATTCCTAGTTTTGCCTCTAGCTGGGAATCTCCCTTTCTCTAAAATGATTCAGTCTTTTGATAAGCCCTCAGGTACAGTAGTTCAGATATCTCTCACAGCCAACGCAATTGCCTCCGAACACTGTTAATTGTATTTTTCCTCTCCCCATCACATGTCAAAATCCACAGTTATTTCACATATGATTTTCCCCTGGCCTGTGGGACAGTTAAAGGATTTCTCTTGAGTGTGAAATAGCAACCAACTGATCTTCTATGATATGCAAGCCTCATCATTGGACAAAACTGTTCTCCAGAGTGTTTTTACATACTTGGTACTTTGAGACAATTGATGAGGAGCGGGACTGGAACACAACAAAAAATGAATGTTTGCTCAACTGAGTTTTCCTCATTATCCTGAGAACCTATGCTTCCCACAGCCTGATGGAATGACTTGCAAATGCCACATCATTAAATGGATTTTACATTCTGTCTGAGAACGATTGATATTTGTGAGAGTGGGTATGCTGCTGCATTTATCATTACCCATCCACATTTACAAATTCAGATGCAAGCATCTTGTTTTTAAATATAGGTATTACATATTAGAGAAGCAGTGTGGCTCAGTGGAAAGAGCACGGGCTTTGGAGTCGGAGGTCATGGGTTCAAATCCCAGCTCAGTCATTTGTCAGCTGCGTGACTTTGGGCAAGTCACTTAACTTCTCTGGGCCTCAGTTCCCTCATCTGTAAAATGGGGATTAAGACTGTGAGCCCCCTGTGGGACAACCTGATCACCTTGTAACCTCCCCAGCACTTAGAACAGTGCTTTGCACATAGTAAGTGCTTAATAAATGCCATTATTATTATTATTATTATATGGCATAACCACATCCAGATTTAGGCTGCATTGATAGAGTTATTGCTTTAAATCTAATGAGTTATGTACTTGACTGTGTACTATGTGCCCCTTAAGCACTTTTATATTTCCCCCAGCTCCACAGCACTTACAAAAATATTCCTATACTCTAATATGTCCCCTATGACTAATCTATTTTAATGTCTGTGTCCACCCCTGTAGACTGTAATCTCTGTGAACAGGGACTTTGTTTACTAACTGTTGTATTGTACTTTTCCAAGATGCTTAGTACGGTGCTTCACACACAGTAAGCTCTCAATAAATACCATTAGTTGATTGAATTATTAAGTAAATGCATATTAGAGGATAAATGAACACTGCCCCATTCATCAAACACTTAATCAACCCACATTATATATTGAGTACTGTGTGCAAAGCCTAGTTTAAGCACTTGGGAGATCACAATCATTAATTCATATTCTCAAATAATTTCTCAACATTCACTTCAATTGCCTGCACAGGCAAGACCCAAGGTTTTCAAGATAATCGTCTTTCAGTTGCTAATCCCAAAATTTTACTTAGTTCCCTCAGATATATATTTTTGAAGGCAGACAATTTTATTGTTCCCCCATGGATATCATTTGGAATCAGCCCTATCATGTCAACCGTGACCACTTCAGCTCTAGGAGCTGACCCCCTACAACCAGCGTGGCCTAGTGGATAAAGTACTCATCTGGAAGTCAGAAAGACCTGGGTTCTAATCCCAGTTTCAACACTTGCCTGATGGGTGACCTTGAGCAAGTCACTTAACTTCTCTGTGCCTCAGTTACCTCATCTGTCAAATGGGGATTAAGACTGTAAGCCCCGTGAGGGATACAGACTGTGTCCAAGTTGATTAGCTTTCATCTACCCCAGCGCTTAGTACAGTGCCTGACACATAGTAACTGTTTAACAAATGCCATTAAAAAAAAAAGGACCCATGGGAGGAAAAGCTTGAGCCTGATTCCAAGTCCCTGGTACCCCCGAATCCTATGTCCTCCATCTTGACAAAGTGGCAGCACCAGTCTGTGTTCCCCTGGGAAAGATGCTGTTGGCATCAACTTCCCCACCTCTCCTGGTGACACTGCAGACAGCCATGATCATCAGGAGATTTACTCTCCCAGACTGCTACCACTGTGTTTTGTGGTAGAGGTGAGCAAGGAAGGGCCATAGACTTGGGCCTGTCGTTGTCCAAAATGCTGTCCCTTCTGCTGCAAAGTGGTTGCATCAGCAGGAGTGGCACTAGCTGATCTTCTGGGAGTTGTGACAATAGACATACCCAGTGGAGTAGGCAGGGAGGGAGGTTTAAGGATGGAATTTCCACACTTTACATCCCCTTTCTGGAATAACGGAGTCCAAAACTGGGCTAGGTGTCCAGATCCTGTGTCTCCTTGAGGTTGCCTTCTATGCCATTGAGCTTTTTCTCTCCATACCTAAAACTGTATTTGTGAACAATCAATAGTATCAGTGAGAAATGAGTATACTAGCTTTTAAACTCCTGGAGGGGAGGAAATGTGCCTAACAATAGTAATAATGGCATTTGTTTAGCACTTACTATGTGCCAAGCACTGTACTAAGAATTGGGGTGGATACAAGCAAATCAGGTTGGCCACAGTCTCTGTCCCATGTGGGGCCCACGCTCTTAATGCCCATTTTACAGATGAGGTAACTGAGGCCCAGAGATGTTAAGAGACTTGTCCAAGGTCACACGGCAGTCATGTTGTGGAGCCAGGGTTAGAACCCATGATCTGACTCCCAGGACTGTGCTCCATCTACTATGCCATGCTGCTTCTCTACCAGCCATGCTGCTTCTCTACCAACTCTACAATAATGTCTACAAACTCTATTATATTTATTCTCCCAAGTGCTTAGTGCAGGGCTCTGACATAGTGAGCACTTAATATATACCATTAATTGACTGACTGATTGATTTTAAGGGGCACACGAAAGTCAGTTTTCATGACGTGTTTTGGGTGGAAGATTTGGGGAATTAGGGGACGATTGTGACAATGTGCTTTTGTCTGGATACAATGAGAAGAAAATATCAAGCTGCAGGTACTGTAACACAGGGTTATCTTAACATAGGGCTTTGGTAACATAACCCTCACATTTTAGAATAACTGTTTGTAATAGACAAATCTGAATGGCAAGGCCCTAGAGCAACTGGAAAAATGGGCCTGGAGGGTTTTCATTGAGTGGAGCAAAATATTTATATCCACACAGGACAATCTAGTACAGGGAGAAAGAAGTAATTTAGAATGTTGACACCCTAACTCCGAGCTCATTCATGGTTAACATCCCACCTTTCACCCTTTCTCCTAGACTATTTCATTATAGAGCATATTGTGTTACAGGTGGTCAAATAAGGCGGACTTACTGGAGCTAACATTCATTTTATTTGTTTGTATATACTTTAGCCTTAAACTGTCCCCTGTCAATGTATATTGAATTCATCTTAAATTGTCAGGTACATAATAAATCAACTTTTCTCTGGGCTTACTCAAGGTAAGCACTCGAAGTCTGCTAATGCAACACAGTTACATATAGCAACTTTGCCTCTATCTTAGGGTGGTCAAGCAATTAATCAGTGGTATTTATTGAATGCATACTCTGTGTACAGCACCATACTAGGCACTTGGGAGAGTACAATAGAGTTGTAGGCATGTTCCCTGTCCACAAGGAGCTTAAAATCTAGAAGGGTAGACAGACGTGAATATAAATTACATCTAAGGGAAATGACAAAGTAAAGGAATTTGTACTAAAGTCCTGTGGGGCTGGCGTGGGGTGAAAATGAAGTTCTTAAAAGGTACAGATCCAAGAGCATAGGTGTTATAGAAGGGAGAGGGAGTAGGGGAAATAATAATGATGGTATTTGTTAAGCGCTTACTATGTGTGAAGCAATGTTCTAAGCACTGTACTAAGGGCTTGGCCAGGGAATGCTGCTTTGAGACTGGATTTTAATAGGGTTTGGAAAGGGGGGAGAGTGGTGGTCTGTCGGATATGAAGTGGGAGGGAGTTCCAGGCCAGAGGGCAAATGTGGGTAGTGAGTCAGCAGTGAGATAGGCAAGATTGAGGTACTGTTAGTAGGATAGCATTTGAAGAGCAAAATTAGCATCCAAAGAAATCAATGTCAAGTAGGAAGGTGTCAATCAATTCAGTGCCTTAAAGCAGATATAAGGAGGTACATATAACATAAGACATCTTAACAGAAGCAAGTTAGAGCAAAAAGGGAGTGACTCCTTGTGAGTAGCAGTCATGGACATGGACATGGGAGTTAAAGGATCTGGGTTCTAATCCCAGTTCTACCATTAGTTTGCTGTGTGACCTTGGGCAGATCACCTAACTTCTCTGTGCCTGTTCATCTATAAAATGGAGATTTCAAAGCCCTACTGAGAGCTCACCTCCTCCAGGAGGCCTTCCCAGATGGAGCCCTCTCCTTCCTCTCCCCCTCGTTCCCCTCCCCATCCCCCCCTTACCTCCTTCTCGTCCCCACAGCACCTGTATATATGTATATATGTTTGTACACATTTATTACTCTATTTATTTATTTTATTTGTACAGATTTATTCCATTTATTTTATTCTGTTAATATGTTTTGTTTTGTTCTCTGTCTCCCCCTTCTAGACTGTGAGCCCACTGTTGGGTAGGGACCATCTCTAAATGTTGCCAACTTGTACTTCCCAAGTGCTTAGTACAGTGCTCTGCACACAGTAAGCGCTCAATAAATATGATTGAATGAATGAATGAATGAAGATTAAGACTATGAGTCCCATGATGGACTGTGTCCAACCTGATTAACCTGTATCTACCCCAGCACCTAATACAGCATCTGGCACATAGTAAGCACTTAACAAATACCATTAAATAATAAAGACTTAGTTCACTTCACATCATTAGGTTCTGTAATAGCGGTGAACTGCTGGCCAACTAGAGCACCTATTAGGCCAAGCTTGCTTGCATCAGTCACAAGTTTATTGGCTCATTTTAGGCTAAGGCATAAGGCAGGAAGGAAAGAGGGAAAGATGTGAGAGCCACAAATGGTATTACCGCACACTGACCTTTCAGGCAGCCAGTCAGGTAGTCAATTGTGTTTATGGAGTGCTTACTGCATGCAGAGTACTAAGCACTTGGGAGAGTACAATGCAACAATATAACAGACACATTCCCTGCTGGTAATGAACTTACAGTCTAAAGAGGGAGATAGACATTAATATGAATAAATAAAATTACAGATGTGCATCTTACCTCGTTCCCTTCCCCACAGCACCTGTATATATGTATATATGTTTGTACATATTTATTACTGTATTTATTTATTTATTTATTTTACTTGTACATATCTATTCTATTTATTTTATTTTGTTAGTATGTTTGATTTTGTTCTCTGTCTCCCCCTTTTAGACTGTGAGCCCACTGTTGGGTAGGGACTGTCTCTATATGTTGCCAACTTGTACTTCCCAAGCGCTTAGTACAGTGCTCTGCACACAGTAAGCGCTCAATAAATACTATTGATGATGATGATAAGTGTTGTAGGGGTGGGAGCGGCGATGAATAAAGAGAGCAAGTCAAGGAAATGCAGAAGGGAGTAGGAGAAGAGGAAAGGAGGGCTTAGTCAGGGAAGGCCTCTTTTAGGAGCTGTGCTTTTGAAGGTGGGAAGAGTAATTGTCTGTCAGAAATAAAGAGAGATATTTCACAGATTGATCCCTAGAATTACAGCTATTCCTCCATATTTCTTTCAAAGTTTTGGGGAGAAGACTCCTTCTTTGATGATATTAACCTCTTTCCTGTCAATATGAGGAGCCAGCTAAAACTTTCCACTGGTTTGTCTCAATTAATTTCTTATCCTAAGATGTGGCATCCATTAGTAATGATGGTATTTAATAAATGCTTATTATGTGTCAAGCACTCTTCTAAGCGCTGGGATAGATACAACCTAATCAGGTTGGACACAGTCCATGTCCCACATGGGGCTCAGAATCTTAATCAGTAAATAAATTCCTTGAGGGTTGGGAACTATTTCTTTACTTCAGTTCCCAAGCACCCAGTACAGTGCTCTACATGCAGTGGTGCACAATAAATATAGCTGAAACTTCTAATATTAATTTTCTCAAAACTTAAAAATAGATCTTTTCAATTAGATATTACAGCATGTAATGACCAGTCCAACTAGCCCTCTCATTTAGATGATGGACGAAGTCAGAGGAGTTACTCCATCGTGCCCCTTCCTGATGGAAGTGCAATTAATGCCCCATATGGCAATATTTGGAGCTGAGCCAAGTAGAGAGAAGTATGGAGGAGGAAGTAGTGGAGGAAGGAAGATGGGGAAGAAACCTTCTGCCTTCTTGGAGGTGAGAGGTTTTGAGTCATATGCCTGGAGGAGCAGGACATAAGGAAGGCTTGTGCTGTGAACCTGAAAGGACACAGGATACGGGGTACAGGGAAGGATCAGAGATGATCCCAGGTGAGGGTTAGAATAGCCTGAAAGTTTGGGGTCCAGCAGTTAGGCCTCTGAAGGCATGAGATTCGTGCCCCTGAGGGGGAGAGAGGACACCGAAGGACCATAATTCCAAAGACGAGATTGGAACCTGTGGCACTCCATGAGAAGATGGAGAAGGACCAATAGAACATGAGCTCAGGACATCTATGGGGAAGAATAGAATGTACAAGTTGGACAAGTATCAAATCCAGGGAAAGGTGGTTTGAACCAAGTGTTTTTTATTGTCACCAGAATAAGAAATTATTAAGTGATATTGAGAGCTCTCATCTTGGTGTCAGCCTGTGGTAAGTAAGACTGGAGGAGATCATCTGGGTGCTGGGGAGATATGTGAACTTGGCAAGCCATGGGAGGGAGAGGGCGGACTTTCTCTGTCTTTCCTGTAGCCAGTCCTGGAAGGGAAATGGTAGGGTATTTCCCCTCATCTTCAGGGAAATGCCTGGGCTTCCAGTGAGTGATGATGGCAACATTAGGGTTGCAGGGACTTGGGATACGCTGAGCAGATCACCAAACCTGCATTTCAAAAATTGAAGAACTGAAGGCCTCAAGACCTTACAGTCTAAGCAGGGCCCAGTTGCACCTTAAAGGGATTCTGGGGGCTCTTTGGGCTGGGATTTAGGTCTGAGAACTCCCAGTAACATCATGCAGATTTTTTTTTCCTTTATTTCTTAGTCCTTTTATAGTTTCAGGTCTTTTAAGTTAGTGTTACTACACAGAATCACACCACATATTAAAGTTGTTTTTCAAACATTTAAAAAAAATCAATATTAAAGCTGTCAAACCAGTTTTCATGCTAATAGTATCCCAGTATGACAACAAAAAATTCCTGAGAATCATCTTCCTGCTCTTTGTACTTTTGAGAAATAATAATAATAATAATAATAGTATTTGTCAGGAGCATACTATGTGAAAGGCACTGTTCTAAGTGCTGGGGGGGTTACAAGGTGATCAGGTTGTCCCATGTGGGGCTCACGATCTTAATCCCAATTTTACAGATGAGGTAACTGAGGCACAAAAGTTAAGTGACTTGCCCAAAGTCACACAGCTGACAAGCGGTGGTGTCGGGATTAGAACCCATGACCTCTGACTCCCAAGCCCGTACTCTTTCCACTGAGCCACGCTGCTTATTCAATTCTGGAAAATATATGTATGAACCTCACGGGAAAGGACTTGGTCATTGTCTCCTCACACTGCCCCCCCACCCCAAGAATATTCAGTTAAACATTCCATCCACTTACATGACAAATGTAGTTAAATACATGACCAGATTTAGAAGAATAATGATTCATAATCGTTGGTATGTCAGTCATCGTGGTCAGTCCCTGCTATTAAAATTGAACATGAGAGGGGCCCTGATTTGGAAGAGGTGCCCTTTAGTCATATCCAACAGAAAAGCTGATTTTGATCTCTTTGCTTTCTGCCTGTGTGCCTCAGCCCACAATTTGTCAGCTTCTTAGCCTCTGTGATGTCACCACAAAGGACAAAGGATGAGCTCACAGAAGCCCCAAGAATTGTGGTCCTGGAGAGCAGAATGTGGGCTCTCTGAGGTCATTCAATGTCATCACTATGACAGTCGTGCAAGTGTGATGCAGAGGAGGAGGCTGCAGCATTTAATTCCTGATTACATCAAATATGAGTGTTACCAATTTTAAAAAATCACATAATGTCACAATAACATTTTAAGATTGACATAGAATATCAGAAAATCACATATCACCGAACAGACCCAAAATACAACCACCCTTAGAAAATTACTTGCATGTAAAAAGCAGAAACAATTGATGCTTCTGTTGGTGCTGCGTACTGAATGTGCTACAGGTCTCATGTCCAAATTTCGCCTTTTTTCTCAGCCAGAAATGAACACAGCCATCGTTCTGAGCCCCAATAGCCACAGCTTTCTGAGCCATTTTTCACTTACAGACACACACAAAGTAAAGGTGGAGATTACCTAAGTGTATGTAGGGATCATTTAGACTCTGAGGCCCATGAGGGACTGTATCTGACCTGATATCTTGTATCTACCCCAGGACTTAATACATTGCTTGGCATATGGTAAGGGTTTAACAAATACCACAGTTATTATCGGAGTTAAAATATGGTTGAATTGACCATATGAGGTTCCTAATGGCATCTGCATATCTGCACTTAAACTGTGAGGTTGGGGCCTTCTAGACCTTCTAGACTGTGAGCCCACACTTCTAGACTGTGAGCCCACTCTTCTAGACTGTGAGCCCACTGTTGGGTAGGGACTGTCTCTATATGTTGCCAACTTGTACTTCCCAAGGGCTTAGTACAGTGCTCTGCACACAGTAAGCACTCAATAAATACGACTGATTGATTGATTGATCTTGGACCCCTGTCCATTTCATCCAATGGGTCTAGTGACCCTAGTAAGAAGCAGCATGGCCTAATGGATAGAGCATGGGCCTAGGAGTCAGACGGACAGGGTTCTAATCCAAGTTCCACCACATATCGACTGTTTGGCCTTGGACAAGTCAGTTCATTTATTTGTGCCTCAGTTACCTTATCAGTACAGTGGGGATTTAGACAGTGAGGCCCATGTGGACAGGGACTGTGTCCAACCCGATTTGCTTGTATCCACTCCAGTGCTTAGTACAGTGCCAGTCACATAGTAAGTGCTTAACAAATACAGTTAAGATGTGCAGATGAAAATTACCCAAAAACCACCGAAAGGGATTTTTCAAGCTGAATTGAAAATGAAAACTGAAGTTTTAACTAGGAATTTGCCTCACGTCATTTTGGGAGGAACATTTGTAATAGAATTTGGGAAGTACTTAAGGCCGAGACTCTTCCCGTTATGCTTTATAATGCTCGTCGAAAGCAAAATAACCTTGACTCATTCCACTGAAAAGATACTGAGACAAAATTTATAGAAGTCATTTTTCCTGGAATTCAAAATCCAATTAGCCTTAAGTTTATACTGCTCGGAGTTGGTGAAAGGCTTTCAAACTGGATGTTCTTGTGGAAATCGCTTCCCTTCAATTTCCATCAGAATATTCTGGGAGAGATTCAAGGCTTGTATCCAGGATTAGACTACTTCAGAGAAAATTTGGACATTAACCCAGTGCTCTGTGCAGTGAAGATTGTTTTCTTATGCTTTCTCAAGAAGAGGAAGGTAACAAAGTAATGGCAACTCTGGTTTTACCTTAATCCCACTTCTTAGTGATATCAGGCAGCATGTTATAATTCCTATGCAGTTCCTTCCACTGGCCTCCCAGCAAGTTCCCGACATTCTAGAATCCTTCCCCACCCAAAATAGTTTAAAATAGAAACTCTTCATCTTCCCACCTAAACCCTGTCATCCCACTAACTTTCCCATCACTGTAGAGAGCACTACCATCCTTCTTGACTCACAAGCCTATAGTCTTGGCATTATCCTCAAAACATCTCTTTTATTCCACCCATTTATTCAATATGTCACCAAACACTGTTGGTTCAATGTTCAGAAAATGCTAAAATTACCGCTTTCCTCTCCACCCAAACTGCTAACACATTAAGCCCTTATCTTAACAAGTTTGGATTACTGCATCAGCCTCCTTGCTGACATTCCTGCCTCCTGTCTCTCCCCTCTCCAGTCCATACTTCACTCTCCTGCCTGGATCATTTTTCTGGAGAATCATTTAGTCTATATTGCCCCACATCTCAAGAACTTCCAGTAGGTACCTATCCACCTCTGCATCAAACATAAACACCTTACTGTCAGCTTTAAAGACTCAATCACCATGCCCTCTCCTACCTTACCAATCTGATTTCCTACTACAACTCAGCCCACACACTTCACTGCTTTAATTCCAATCGACTTGCTCAACCTCGTCTATCTAACCACTGACATTTTGCCCACATCCTGCCTCTGTTCTGGAAGGTCCTCCCTCTTCGTGTTGGAAAGACAGTCATTCTCCCTACCTTCAAAACCTTAGTGAGAGCACATCTTCTCCAAGAAGCCTTCCCAGTCTTAGCCCTCAGTTCCTCTTCTCCCATTCTCTTCTGTGCCACTCTTGCACTTGGATTTGCATTCTTTATTCACCCCTCCCTCAGCCCCGTGGCATCTGTGTGAGTAACCTTAATTTATTTATTTATATTAATGTCTGTCTCCCCTTCTAGACTGCAAACTCATTGTGGGCAGGGAACCTGTCTACTAACTTTGTGGTATTGTACTCTCCCAAGTGCTTAGTACAGTGCTCTGCACACAGTAGTCACTCAATAAATATGATTGATGAATTAATGAAGCCCCAGATACCTGAATGAACCCTGCCATCCAAATGTGGAGAAAGGAGGCAGGGAAGCCTGATGGAAAGAGCATGGCACTTGAAGTCAGGAGACCCAGGTTCTAGTCCCAGTTTGTTCCTGGCCTGCTGTGTTAGCTTGAGCAATGCAATTAACTTCTCTGAACCTCAGTTCCTTCATTTGAAAATAGGGATAAGATATTTACTGTTCTTACTTTTTAAACTGTGAGTTCAGTGAGGACAAGGGGCTGTATCTAATCTACATCAGGATTTAGCAGAGTGCTCAACACCTAGTAAAGAGTTAATAATAATTTAGTTAATAATTATACTCATCATTTCAGAGCATACAATAAAAGTAGAAGAAATTATCAATGCCCCTGAGGAACATACAATTTCACAGGGATACTGAAAGGTTCAAATTGTATGCGGTGGGAACAAGTAGAAAGTTACATACAACTGGTTAAACAGAGTAAGCCAAAAATGAATTTAATTTTATAAATATACCAAAATTCACATAAATACTGAGTGGCTGATGTGGTGACATGATCTAGACAGTGAAGATTTCTTGGAGAAAGCTTCCTGGTGAGATGGCACTTTAGAAGGGCTTTGAAGATGTTATAGTTAGTTTTAAGAGAGGAAGGGATTTCATGAGAGCCCAAAGGTATTGTTTTGTTTTGTTGTCTGTCTCCCCCTTCTAGACTGTGAGCCTGTTGTTGGGTAGGGACTGCCTTTATGTGTTGCTGATTTGTACTTCCCAAGCGCTTAGTACAGTGCTTAGTAAGCACTCAATAAATATGATTGAATGAATGAATGAATGAATTACCCAATAGGTCAGGTGGGTGAGTTGAGAGCATAGCCCAGTTAGAAGGCTAGCTGAAGAAGAATGAAAGGACTGAACTGGTGTGTTGCAGGAGGAGAGAGTGGATTGGTTAAAAGAAGATAGCTGTGGAGAATCTTGAAGGCAATGGTCAAGAGTCTATATTTGATGTGGAGAGAAAGTCACTGGAGATTGCTGAAGAGAGATGTGATTTGTTCTGAATTGTGATTCTGAAAGATGATCTGGGCCACAGAGTGTAGGACAATCTTAAGAGGGGAGAAGCTGGATCGGAGAGACCATGAAAGAGACTGAGAAAGTAGTCCAGTCAGGGGGCAATGAGGGTTTGGGCAAAGGGGGAAGCCTTAAGGATAGAGAGAACAGAGAGGATCTGAGAAAAAATTGAGGGTGAAAAACTGGAAGGATTTATAGACAGACTGAAAACATGGAAGGTGATATATACAGGAAAGTCAAAGATGACACTAAGGTCGGGATCTTCTGGAACAGGAAAGATGATGGTGTCAACCCTGAAAGAAAAGTTAGAAAGAGGAGGAAGGTTTAGGATGTGAAAAGTACTGGAAAAAGGAGGAAATATAATAATTATGGTATTTGTTAAGCGCTTACTGTGTGCCAAGCACTGTTCTGAGCACTGGGGTAGATACAAGCAAATTAGGTTGTCCCACGGGATCACAGACTTAATCCCCATTTTAGAGATGAGGTAACTGAGGCACAGAGAAGTTAAGTGACTTGCCCAAGGTCACAGAGCTGATAAGTGGAGGGGTTGGGATTAGAACCCATGAACTCTGACTTCCAAGCCTGTGCTCTTTCCACTAAGCCATGATATGTGCTCATAAGACACATGAGAGCTCAGCAAAGCAGCATGACCTAGTAGATAGAGCATGGGCCTTTGAGTTAGAAGGACCTGAGTTCTAATCCCAGCTCTTCCACTTGTCTGGCAAGTGACCTTGGGCAAATCACTTCACTTCGCTGTGCCTCAATTACCTCATCTCTAAAATGGGGATTAAAACAGTGAGCCCCATGTAGGATGGGGACTGTGTCCAACCTGATTAGCTTAGAACCTCAGCACTTAGAATAGTGCCAGGCAGATAGTAAGCCATTAACAAATACCGTAGAATCAATCAATCAATCAATCAATCAATCGTATTTATTGAGCGCTTACTATGTGCAGAGCACTGTACTAAGCGCTTGGGAAGTACAAATTGGCATCACATAGAGACAGTCCCTACCCAACAGTGGGCTCACAGTCTAAAAGGGGGAGACAGAGAACAGAACCAAACATACCAACAAAATAAAATAAGTAGGATAGAAATGTACAAGTAAAATAAATAAATAAATACATAAATAGAGTAATAAATATGTACAACCATATATACATATATACAGGTGCTGTGGGGAAGGGAAGGAGGTAAGACGGGAGGATGGAGAGGGGGACGAGGGGGAGAGGAAAGAAGGGGCTCAGTCTGGGAAGGCCTCCTGGAGGAGGTGAGCTCTCAGCAGGGCCTTGAAGGGAGGAAGAGAGCTAGCTTGGCGGATGGGCAGAGGGAGGGCATTCCAGGCCCGGGGGATGACGTGGGCCGGGGGTCGATGGCGGGACAGGCGAGAGCGAGGTACAGTGAGGAGATTAGTGGTGGAGGAGCGGAGGGTGCGGGCTGGGCAGTAGAAGGAGAGAAGGGAGGTGAGGTAGGAAGGGGCGAGGTGATGGAGAGCCTTGAAGCCCAGGGTGAGGAGTTTCTGCTTGATGCGCAGATTGATCGGTAGCCATTGGAGGTTTTTGAGGAGGGGAGTAATATGTCCAGAGCGTTTCTGGACAAAGATAATCCGGGCAGCAGCATGAAGTATGGATTGAAGTGGAGAGAGACACGAGGATGGGAGATCAGAGAGAAGGCTAGTGCAGTAGTCCAGACGGGATAGGATGAGAGCTTGAATTAGCAGGGTAGCGGTTTGGATGGAGAGGAAAGGGCGGATCTTGGCAATGTTGCGGAGCTGAGACCGAAAAGGGCCAATGACATGTATTTAGAAGTTATTCACATAGAGGTAGTAGCTGAAGTCTCATGAGTGATGACCTCTCCGAGAGAATGCAAGTCGAACCTGGGAAGGAACCCATTGTTCAAGGTTTAAAAATGAGAGGGGGAAAAGGAGGCTGAGAAGAAATGGTCACAAAGATAAGTAGAAGCAAAATGACCTAGCAGAAAGAGCATGGGCATAGGAGTCAAAGGACCTGGGTTCTAATTCTGGCTCTGCCACTTGTCTGCTGAGTGAATTTAGGCAAGTCACTTAACTTCTTTTTGTCTCAGTTATCTCATCTGCATGCTCCAGGTGGGACAGGGACTGTACCCAACCTAATTATCTTGTATCTATTCCGGTGCTTAGAACAGTGCCTGGAAAATGGTGAATGCAAAGAGCAGGAGAGAGTACCAGGGAATTTTTTTAAAAAAAGATGATGCAGTAGTTGTGTCAATTGAGAGTGAAGCGGATTCAGTAGATAAAGAAACGTTGCATTAACTGGATATTGCTTTCATGTCAGGACATACAAATCAGACTCACTGTTTAAGTCTTAATTTCTGGGGGAGGTAAATTCTCAATAAAATTTGCCAGAATCCCTGGGGCATATTGAAATTTCCAGGTCAGTCATAAGCTACTAATTACTCCTCCCAGTCTTAGAGATTTTCTCAAGGCCAGTGCAAAAGTACTTATTGGTAGTGTCTGCACAGAACAATGGAATTTGTGAGATAGTTTTTTTTTTTTAGTAGAAAATTCCATTGCTTTTCCCAGGGTTTCAAGAGACAAGCTCAAAAGACTCCAATTGTTGCCCATCCATCTCTACATCAAGCAGAAACTCATTAGTAGGGACAGATGTTCAGATAAATGAGGTGGTAGCACAGAGGTGCAGTAACATGGCCAAAGTGCTATTTCCTGGAACTCCTACTCAAAACTGTTGGCCCTACCAAATCTAAAGGAACAAAAAAAATGCTTAAAACGTTAAAACATTTTACAATCAATCAATCAATCAATCATATTTATTGAGCGCTTACTGTGTGCAGAGCACTGTACTAAGTGCTTGGGAAGTACAAGTTGGCAACATATAGAGATGGTCCCTACCCAGCAGTGGGCTCTCAGTCTAGAAGGGGGAGACAGAGAACAAAACCAAACATATTAACAAAATAAAATAAATAGAATAGATATGTACAAGTAAGATAAATAGATAGAGTAATAAATATGTACAAACATATATACATATATACAGGTGCTGTGGGGAAGGGAAGGAGGTAAGACGGGGGGAATGGAGAGGGGGAGAAGGAGGCGAGGAAGGAAGGGGCTCAGTCTGGGAAGGCCTCCTGGAGGAGGTGAGCTCTCAGTAGGGCCTTGAAGGGAGGAAGAGAGCTAGCTTGGCGAATGTGGGGAGGGAAGACATTCCAGGCCAGGGGGATGATGTGGGCCGGGGGTCGATGGAGGGACAGGAGAGAACCAGCGGCAGAGGAGTTAAGGGTACAGGCTGGGCTGTAGAAGGAGAGAAGGGAGGTGAGATAGGAGGGGGCGAATTTTACAGTGGTATGCCATAAACTGCCTGACTGATTTTTAATATGTGGTCGATCTTCTGCCACACCAAACAGAAAACAGAAACTCCGTAATGTCACCCCATCCTACCTTTCCTTGCTAACTTCCTACTACGACTCAGCTCTTGCACTTAACTCCTCTAATACCAACCTGCTCAGTGTACTTTGATCTCTTCTGTCTCACTGCCTGCCCCTTAGCCACATCCTCTTTCTAGCTTGGAGTTCCCGTCATATGTGACTGACAACCATTTTCTCTACCTTCAAACACTTATTAAAATCACATCTCCTCCAATAGGCCTAACCTAATTAAGCCCTCATCTTCTTCTCACTTCTGCTTCAGCTGTGCACTTTGATCTGTACCCTATAAGCATACGATATTCACCCCACCCTCTCCCCACCAGCACTTAATGTACATATCTGTAATTTATTTTAATACCTGTCTCCCCTCTAGACTATGAGGTCCTTATGAGCAGGTAACATAACTACCAACTCTGTAGTATTGTACTCTCCCAAGTGCTTAGTACAATGCTCTGCACACAGTTAGCCCTCAATAAATACTATTGATTGGTTGAGGTTAACTGGTATTTTCCAGACCATGAATACACATTTGCCTTCCGGATAATCAATCAATCAATTAATGTATTTATTGAGTGATTACTATGTGAAGAGCACTGTACTAAGTGATTTGGACAGTATAATGCAGCAGAATTAGCAGACAAGTTCCCTGCCCACAATAATAATAATAATGATGGCATTTGTTAAGTGCTTACTGTGTGCAAAGCACTGTTCTAAGCACAAGGCATTAGTGTGTGAGAAACATATAATTTTGGTGAGATGATGGTGTTTTACCTTATCCTCCCTCTCTGGAGATTTCTTTCTTTTATCAAAGGAAATTAAATAATTTGCAGATATGTACATAACTGTTGTGGGGCTGAGAGTGGTGTGAATACCAAATGCCCAAAGGGTAAAGGTCCAAATGCATAGATGATGCAGAAAAGAGAGGGAGTTGGGTAAAAGAGGGCTTAATTGGGGAAGGCCTCTTGGAGGAGATGTGACCTAAATAAAGCTTTGAAAGTGGGGGAAATGGTGGGCTGGCATATATGGAGAGGGAAGGTGCTCTAAGCCAGATTGAGGGTGACGGAAAGGGGTCCGTGGTGGAGATAGATGAGACTGGGGCAAAGTCAGTAGGCTGGAGCCAGAGGAGCAAAGTGTGCAGGCTGGGTTGTAGTAGAAGTTCAATAGGCAGATGAGAGCTGATTGAGTGCTTTAAAGCCAATGATCAGGAGTTTCCTTTTGATGCAGAGGTGGATGGGCAACCACTGGATGTTCTTAAGGAGTGGGGAGAATGGATTGGACATTTTTGTTGAAAAATGACCTGGGCAGCAGAGTGGAGTATGGACTGGAGGTGGGAGAGGTAGGAGACAGGGAAGTCGGTGAGGAGGCAGATGCAGTAGTCAAGGTGGGATAATAATAATACTAATAATTCTGTATTTGTTGTAAGCACTTACTGTGTGTCAGGCTCTGTACTAAGTGCAGGGGTGGTTACATGCAAATCAGGTTGGACTCAGTCCCTTTCCCACATGGAGCTCTAAGTCTGAATCTCCATTTTACAGTTGAAGTAACTGAGGCACAGAGAAGTTCATTGACTTGCCCAAGGTCACAAGGAAGACACGTGGCAGAGCCAGCATTAGAACCCGGGTCCTATTGCTTGGATTAGTGCAGTAGGTGTTTGGACGGCAAGGAAAGGGAGGATTTTAGTGTGGTTGGAAAGGCAGAATCGGTAAGTCAGTGATATTTATTGAGCTTTTACAGTGTGCAGAGCTTTGTATTAAGCACATGGGAAAGTACAATACAGCAGAGGTGGTAGACATATTTCCCTGCACAGTCTAGAAGGGGAGGCAGACCTTAAATAAATTAATGAACACTTTATAATGCATAATTAAAGATATGTAAATAAATGCTGAGGGTCTAAGGATGGGTCAAATTCAAAATGCCCAGTGGTCACAAATCCAAGTTCATGGATGATAGGAAGGAGAAGGAGCTGGTGAAAAGAGGGCTTAATTGGTGGGGAAGACCTCTTGGAGGAGATATGACCTTAATAGTGCTCCGAAGGTAGTGAGAGTGGTGGTCTGGCATAAGTGTGTGTCGGGGTGGGGGGGAGGGAATTCCAAGCCAGGGAAGGATGTGGAAAAGGGGTCGGCAGTGATAGAGATAAGATTAGAGCACAGTGAGCAAGCTAGAGCTAGAGGAGCTAATTGTGTGGTCTAGGCTGTAGTAGGAGATCCGTGAGGTAAGGTAGGAGGGGGAAAACTGACTGAGTGCTTTAAAGCCAATAGTAAGGAGTTTCTGTTTGAGGGAGAGGTGGATGAGCAACCATTGGAGGTTCTTGAGGACTGGGGAAACATGGACTGAGCAGTTTTGTAGAAAAATGATCCAGGCAGCAGAGTGAAGTATGGACTGGAGTGGAGAGAGACAGGAGGCAAGGAGGTCAGTGAGGAGGCAGATGCAGTAGTCAAGGCAGGATAGGATAAGTGCTTGGATGAGCATAGTAGCCATTTGAATGGAGAGGAAAGGGAGGACTACAGAGATGTTACAAAGGTAGAGCTTGACCTAGGGGACAGGGCACAGGCCTGGGAGTCAGAAGGACCTGGGTTCTAATCCCAGCTCCATCACTTGCCCACTTTGTGACCTTGGGCAAGTCATTTAACTTCTCCGGGCCTCAGTTACCTCGTCTGCAAAATGGGGATTAATACTGTGAGCCCCATGTGGGGACAGGGACATTGTCCAACCCAATTTATTTGTATCTACCCTAGCATTTAGTGCAGTGCCTAGCAGTGCCTGATACAGAGTAAGCACTTAACAAATACCACAATTAATATTATTATTATTATTATTATTATTAGAGCCCATAGGATTTGGTGACAGATTGAATATTTGATTTGTATGGCAGAGATGAATCAAGGACAACACCAAGGTTGCTAAACCTTGGACAACACCAAGACTTGCTAAATAATTTAGAGAGAATTTTGATATTGCCTACAGTCATGGGAAAATTATGAGGAGTACAGGGTTTGGATGGGAAGATAAGGTGTTCTGTTTCAGACAGAGAGGTAGAGGCCCAGCTTTAAAAGTATGCTTGAACCATATCTAGAAGAGGTTATATAAATTTTTGAATGGTGGGTTCCTAATAATAATAATGGCATTTGTTAAGCTCTTACTATGTGCAAAGCTCTGTTCTAAGCACTGGGGAGGATACAAGGTGATCAGGTTGTCCCACGTGGAGCTCACATTCTTAATCCCCATTTTACAGATGAGGTAACTGAGGCCCATAGAAGTTAAGTGACTTGCCCAAAGTTACACAGCTGACAACTGGCAAAGCTGGGATTTGAACCCATGACCTCTGACTCCCAAGCCCAGGCTCTTTCCATTGAGCCTTGCTGCTTCATAATTAGTAATTAAGGGGAAATATTTAGGAAATTGCAAAGTACACCCCTAAACAAGAAATGTTGTGCTATATTAGCATGATCTACTGGAGAGAGCTTAAGGCCAGGAGTCAGGAGTCCGCACTGCCCTGCTGAATGACCTTGGGCTAGTCGTTTAACTTCTCCAGGCTTTAGTTCCTTGAAAAGGGGAAGAATAATATCCATTATTCACAGTGATGCTGCAAGAAAAATATGAAACTATTACTGTGAGAAGTTATGTTGCCATTGGCTTTAAAACACTCAATCAGCTCACTCTCTCCTACCCTGCTGATTTTCTACTGTAATCCATCCTACTCCATTGCTGCCACCATTAAATTAGAATACTGGGCTGGCTAGGTCAGTGGACTAAGGCAGCATGACACTGCTATTTAGATCATGTTCGGTTTCACTAAGCAGTTTAGTAAGACATTCATTTCCCTAAATCGCTAAGGAAAGCAAAGTTTAAAAACAGTAAAAGGAACACTCTTTCAGCCTGCTAAATGAACAATTCCATTCTCTTTGGACTGTCTAAAGATAAAAGTGCATGTGAAAATTTGGGAGGAAAAATTATTTTGGGGCTACTTTAGCAAAACCAACCCAGAAAAAAAAAAGGTCCTGGATTCATTCAATCATAGTTTTTGAGCATTTACTGTGTACAAAGCACTGTACTAAGTGCTTGGAAAGTACAATTTGGCAACAGAGACAATCCCTACCCAACAAAGGGCTCACAGTCTAGAAGGATGAAGGGTACATAAAGAAAATCAGGGTGTAAATAGTCCCACAAGCATGAATTATACCAGAGCTGCTCCTTTTGTTTTATAAAAGGACATGCTGCCAGCTAAAAAATCCCTGATGCTGTATTTGACTTTCTTTCATTTTAAAAGAAACAGACCCATAACATTGACTGACTCAAAGCTTTTTCTTAGCTCTTGAATCAGAATGCTCTTTCCCTGGGCTCTTGTGCTGTGGAAGTGAATCGATGCCGGGAAGACAGAAGTACACATACCCTGATTCAAGCACAGCATGAAGAACAGCTGGAAATCCTCTTTTCCAATCTGCCTGAACTCTAGGAGGCTTCCTCTTGCAATTACAAAATTTCCATGCTTGCAAAATCACTGGCTTCTTAGCCGAGAGATCCTACAAACAATGCCTAGTCAACCTCAGATAAAACCTCTGCTCAGTGGCAAAACCTTTTGGTTCCCATCGACTGGGAACAGAACTCAGACTGGCAGCTCAGCACAGCATGACTCACCATCCTACTGGTAACTGCATTAGGCAATCTATAAGCACCTATCTTAACTAGTCTTAACGTTGAGAAAAAGTTGCGTCACTGAGCAAATAATACCCATTGCCTATACAAGCATTTACATGTCCGAGGTTTTAACCTGAAGAGCGTTTAATATACACGTTCACTCCTTTGTAAAGAGCAGGTAATTATCTTCCAAGATGGGAGAACCTGCACAGACATGTTACGGAGTCTGCCTTAGGTGCATGGAGGCTTACAATATGGTGGTCAAATGGTTGGAGAGGAAGGGGTGAATCAGACAGGTAATGCGGAAGATAGACAACCAGGGTAGAGCGACAGACTGCAGGAATGAAAAGACAGAGAGAAGGCAAATGAAGAAAGATACTTTTAGAAGAAAGATACTTGTAGATAAACTGCTAAAAGCATGTACCTTGTATTAGATTTTAAGCTACTTAGGGCATGGGACATGTCTACTAACTCTATTGTGCTCTCTTAAGCAATCAGGAGAGTACTCTTCAGAGTAAGGGCCCAATAAACATCATTTCTCGACAAAGACTTGGAAATTCACTGCAAAATTGGGTTCATGATTGGAAATGTTTTGTGCAAGGGTGATTTATTCTTCATATCAAGGGTAGTGAATCCTCAAAAAGGTTTAGAATTTCCAAATATAGGAGGAAAAGAAGCTGTTTGAGAGGTATGCGTACTGATTCTGAAGTAAACACATTTTGAGAGATTCAGATTTTGTGTGAAGTATCAGGCAGGAAATGAAGAAACTTTTGCAACTTACTAACAGGGTTAAATAATTTGTCTAAACTACAGTTTAGAACACTGGCAGATTCCTTTAGACATCAAATAATGATTGCAATGAAAAATGAGGCCATACAGAAGTTCTGCAAGTGAATGAGTTAGATTTAAACAAAATCATTAGAATATGTCACGCAGCTTAAGCTAATTTATTACAAAGGCAATTGATGGAGATCAACAATAGCAAGGTTAAATAATAGGATTACCAGAATACAGTTGAAGTGGATAAGAGAAAATGAAGAAATACAAAGAGAGAATGTGGAATATTTTTTTCCAGAGGCAACACACCAAGCTATAACAATGAAAAGAGTAAATAAAAATGTCTCAAGGAGAATTCTATTACACTTTAATTCCTGGCTAAATTCCAAGGCACCCAACTAGTGGTGCTAAATATGCTTGGTCATGCTAGAAGTCAGAAATTCAATACAAAACCTAAGGATCAGTAGGGTTTGGAGAAATGAAGCATAGAGGAAGCAGAGAGTAGGTACTTGCCATAAATTAATAGTGATGTTTCATAGAAAAAACTAGAAAACTTTGTGAAGGATGTCAAAATTGTTACCCATGGGCCACAAGTCGCATGGTACACCAGTGGAAGAATGAGGAAAAAAAGTGTCTTTCTCAAGAACAAATAGCAACAAGATAAAACACCAAGGCTGCAGCAGAGAGTCGAGGAAAACTTGTCCATCTAACTACAAACTGAACTCTTCTTAAATCACTACCATGGCTACAAGGGGGGGCGGGGGGTTGCATGCAAGGAGCCTGGAAAATTTGAACTCTGAACAAACTGAACTCAGGTCTCTTTTATAAAACTAATGAGCTTTCACATTCTAATGGGAAGGGGAAGGGGTATTTTAGCAGGGACACATGGGGGTTTGGAAAGACCTACACCACAAGGAGAAGATTAGGGCCAACACCAGAATGGGCTCCTCAAGCAGGCTTCATTTGGAGGAATTCAGGCCCTGTTCAGAGCTCATATTGAGGTCCTCAAAGGGAACAGAGTGATGTGGAAATTGCTGTTTCACATGTCAGTCTCAGTCTTACATTCTGAAGTCCGACATATGAAGAAAAAGACTGAGGATAAAGTGATTTGACAGTTGATATGAATCACCTTCATTTGACACTGGATAAAAGGAAGGGCGTACAGGTTTGTGAGATCCTACTTGACCCCTGGTATGACTTCAAGCATGCTCCCAGAGAAGGGAGGTGCTTCGATCTCTATGAATGGTTGGTGGCTATGGAAGATACCAAATGAGGGGGTCTGGTTTCAGAAATGAGAAACAGCATGGCTTAGTGGAAATAGCCTGGGCTTGGGAGTCAGAGGTTTTGGGTTCTAATCCCAACTCTGCCACTTGTCATCTGTCTGACTTTGGGCAAGTCACTTAACTTCTCTGGATCTCAGTTATCTCATCTGTTAAACAGGGATTAAGACTATGAGTCCCATGTGGGACAACCTGATTACCTTGTATCTACCCCAGCACTTAGAACAGTACTTGGCACATAGTAAGAGCTTAACAAGTACCATTATTATTATTATAAATGTTTCTCCATCCTGACTGACAGGATAGATACCAAAATGATTGAAGAGGGAGAAGATGGTAGTTTAAAGAAAATGCAAGGTGGTAGAATTCAAGTCAATTGCATAAGAAACATGCAGACAAGAGAGATCTGCTACTGGAGTTTCACTTGGAATACCTTTAGGATTGAGTTTATACCTAATATTTGAAATTATTTTTGCCAGAGTTGCTTCCTTTCATTAAAATCATTTTATGTTGTGCCTGCTGCCTCCACCATGACATTCCAGTTTCTAAATTGGTTTTACCAGGTGTGAATCCAGTCAATCTGACCTAGTCCCTGTAGGTTTTTACCAGCCTGGAGGTCCTTAGAGTGAATCTGAAATCTCAACTCAGGCCCCAAATTATCCTTCTGTCCAGATCAGTGTGAACCTCTGGGACCATCATAGATAGGTGTCAGGTCTTCCCAGACCAGAGCCAAAATTTATCCACCTCCAAGACTGGGGAGATGTTCTTCTCTCTGATAGTCCCTCCGTATCTGTTAGCAACTAAAGGGGAGGACTATTTTAGACCTCAATTCTCTATTCCTTATGAAAACCCTGGAAAGGAGTCCATTCTCAGCTTCTCCACTGCATTACAATACAACCTGTTCAAGAATAAAGAATAAAGAAATGTGTTGAAGAAATACGTAAATGAATTAAATAGCAGAGAAAGGGAGGCAAGATTGAAATACTTCTTTCAAACTTACCATTCAGATAATACTTTGATTTTGGTGGGGGGGGGGGGGGCCAAGGGGGCGGGGGGCAGGAGGATTGGTGTTTCTTCCAGGCACTACACTGGTAGATACAAGTTAATCAGGTTGGACACAGTCCACGTCTCAAATGGGTTTCACAATCTTAATCCCCATTTTATAGATGAGGTAACTGAGGCACAGAGAAGTTAAGTGAGTTGCCTAAGGTCACACAGCAGACAAGTTGCTGATCCAGGATTAGAACTCAGGTCCTTCTGATTCCCAGGACTGTTCTCTATACATTAGGCCATGCTGCTACTCCTGATCACCCAGCATTTGGATTTTATTCCTAGATGATAATTCCAAGCAAGTTTGTTTGCATAAATGAGCGCTTGGCAAGATAGATTCTGTGAAATCCAAATTGGGAAATGTACGATAAAATAATGTGAAAGTCACCCATTCAACAAGATTGAAAGTAAACTTCTCTTTCATCTTAAAACCAATGGCAACTTTGTTACTTTATTAGGGCAATGATAAATTGATGTGCTGAAGAAAGAAATAAAACTTTTTTTATCTCCAAATGTTTAAACAACAAAAAGAACAGACCAATAATGAAAACATAAAGAAATCTTGTGAAACTGGAAGCATGCACCATTCTTTGTAAAACCCTTCCTTTTTCTGCCTTGAAAAAAATGGGGCTGTTATTTGCAAAGCAATATCTATTATTTTTCTCATTTTTTATGGCACTTGTTAAGTACTTATTATGTTCCAGGAACTGTACCAAATACTGGGGTAAATACAAGATAATCAGGTTGGAAGCAATCCATGTGTACATGGAGCTCACAGTCTTAATTCCCATTTTACAGATAAGATAACTGAGGCCAGAGAAGTGACTTGCCCAAGGTCACACAGCAGACAAGTGGAAGAGGTAGGATTAGAACCCAAGTCCTCTGACTCCTGGGTCCATGTTCTTTGCACTAGGTACACTGCTATGTTCAGGGAGAAAGAATTTGAGGTTCATTTGTATTGGAAATTGACGTGTTGTAGTTCCATGATTTTACTGTGTACTGACCCATAGTGAGTCTCTTAGTACTGACCCATAAATGTGGGTTCCTTGAAGGCAGGGACCATGTGTTTGCACTTACTGTACATTACTAAGGGGTTAGTGCAGTGCAGTGCAGTGCAGTGCAGTGTTCGGCACATAGTAGGTGAACAATATATATGATATATTCATTCATTCAATCATATTTATTGAGCACTTACTGTGTGCAGAGCGCTTAGGAAGTACAAGTCGGCAACATATAGAGATGGTCCCTACCCAACAACGGGCTCACAGTCTAGAAGGGGGAGACAGACAACAAAACAAAACATGTAGACAGGTGTCAAAATCGTCAGAACAAATAGAATTAAAGCTATATGCACAGCATTAACAAAATAAATTGAATAGTAAATATGGACAAGTAAAATAGAGTAATAAATCTGTACAAACATATATACAGGTGCTGTGGAGAAGGGAAGGAGGTAGGGTGGAGGGGATGGGGAGGAGGACAGGGAAAAGGGGGCTCAGTATGGGAAGGCCTCCTGGAGGAGGTGAGCTCTCAGTAGGGCTTTGAAGGGAGGAAGAGAGCTAGCCTGGTGGATGTGTGGAGGGAAGGCATTCTAGGCCAGGGGAAGGATGTGGGCCAGGGGTCGACGACGGGACAGGCAAGAACGAGGTACAGTGAGGAGGTTAGTGTCAGAGGAGCGGAGGGTGCAGGCTGGGCTGTAGAAGGAGAGAAGGGAGGTGAGGTAGGAGGGGGTGAGGTGATGGACAGCCTTGAAGCCGAGAGTGAAGTTTTTGCTCGATTCGTAGGTTGACATGCAACCACTGGAGATTTTTGAGGATGGGAGTAACATGCCCAGAGCATTTCTGCATAAAGATAATCCAGCCAGCAGAGTGAAGTATAGACTGAAGTGGGGAGAGGCAGGACGATGGGAGATCAGAGAGGAGGCTGATGCAGTAATCCAGTCGGGATAGCATGAGAAATTGAACCAGCAAGGTAGTGGTTTGGATGGAGAGAAAAGGGTGGATCTTGGCAATGTTGCAGAGGTGAGACCGGCAGGTTTTGGTGACAGATTGGATGTGTGGGGTGGACGAGAGAGAGGAGTCGAGGATGACTCCAAGGTTGCGGGCTCGTGAGACGGGAAGGATGGTAATGCCGTCTAACCAGGATGAACAAACCACTAGTTAGAAACTTCCATTTCATTTAACCATCATTTCATTTAACCTCCACCAGGGTACAGTGGCCTAGTCTACATAATTTTTGATGAAGTATACTTAGTGAATTTGACATTTAGAGATAGCCAATTCAGATAACTCAGGGCATCACCCCCGAAGTAATTCTGAATTATCTTGGTTGTTTACTTAATCCCAAATTCCTTTGGGCTAGAGTTGACATAATCTAAATTACATTCTAAAAATCAGCTAAAATATTTTTGGGGGAAGTTTAGTGTGACAATTTAGGGATGAATCATTCATTCATTCATTCCATCATATTTATTGAATGCTTACTGCATGTAGATCACTGTACTAAGTGCTTGGGAGAGTACAATGTAACAATAAAAAACACACTACCTGCCCACAATGAGTTCACAATCTAGAGGGGGAAACACAGACATTAATATAAATAAATAAATTTCAGATATGTACGTTAAGGACTGTGGGGCTAGAATGGGGGATGAACAAAGGGAACAAGACAGGGCAACACAGAAAGGAGTGGGATAAGAGGAAGTGGGGGGGTTAATCTGGGAAGACCTCTTGGAGGAGTTGTGCTTTCAATAAGGCTTTGAAGGAGGGGAAAGTAATTGTCTGTCAGATTTGAGGAGGGAGGGTATGCCAGGACAGAGGGAAGACGTGGGCGAGGAGCTGGCGGCCAGGTAGTTGAGATTGAGGCATAGTGGGAAGGTTAACATTAGAAGAGTGAAGAGTGTGGGCTGGATTGTACTAGGAGAGCAGCGAGGTGAGGTGGAAAAGGGCAAGGTGATTGGGTGCTTTAAAGCGAATGGTGAGGAGTTTATGTTTGATGCAGAGGTGGATGGGCAACCCCTGGAGTTTCTTGAGGAGTGGGGAAACATGTCCTGAACATTTTTGTGGAAGAATGATCTGGGCAGTAGAGTGAAGTATGGACTTAAGTGAGGAGAGACGGGGGCAAGGAGGTCAGCAAGGAGGCTGATATAGTAATCAAGGCAGGAGAGGATAGGTGATTAATTTGGTAGCAGTTTGAATGGGGAGGAAAGGGCAAAATTAAGGAGAGAAATGAATTGTCTTGCCCAAGGTCACACAGCAGACATGGCTTGTACTTTCCAAGCTCTTATTACAGTGCTCTGAACACAGTAAATGCTCATAAAATATGATTGATTGATGTACACAGAATGTGGAATAGGATTTTTGGTCACTCGACTTTTTCAACCACATCCACTGTCAATATGAACTCACAGTCATTAGAGCTATTTTAAAATTTGAAGGACAGAAAGAGAGAGTATGCTAAAGTAAGCTCTGGAATTAATTATGAAAGTATCCACTTTAAGTCCCATGAATTCTGTTTGTTATTCTCCATTTCAAAAAGGGCAGAGAGGTTTACAATGTAATTACAAGATACATGTCATCCTGAACAAAGACACAAATCTCAACTTCTGGAAAGAGAGGTGTAGGTGTTTTTATTTCTGAGTAATTAGTGATTCCCCTTGATATTATGTAAAAAAGAGGGTATTTTTCCTAGCATGAGACAATAGGAAAGAAGTATTCTCTTTCAAACATCAGCGTAATCTAATACTGCACCACCTATCATACATTATTCCATTAATGGCTTCTCCTGATCAGCTAATGCCTACTGATCTACTGAGATGAGCTGAAAACAGAATGTTCACTCGCTTTGCCCCTCAAGCTTCTGAATCAATTTGGGGTTTTAAGTGAATATTGTTGTTCTTATTTTAGAATTAAATTCTAACTGTAGTGTTTGGAATAATGTAGTGTTCCGTAATGTGGATCTGTAGAGCTTTCACATCATATCTAAATAATTTCTTTACAACAGGGGGCTTCTAACCCTAAATTTTTGTGGTAGGAATAAGAAAGGTGAAACATTAATTGACATTTTCCATTTGATTTTCAAAGAGTCCAGGAAATTAAATTGATAGTTTGTCAGCCAACAGGCAGATAAATCAAAGATCCATAATAAGGACAGACAGCTTGTAGGCTTTCAGCCTTCTTAACCAACATATGCTAGTTGTAACTTTAAAGGATAATCTCAGTGCAAGGAAGGTCATTCCACCTTCATGTCAGTTTGCAGTTCTCTCTTGAGGCTTTTGGAAGAGAATCAACCTGTCTAATTGACCTTCAGCCACATTGATTCAAGGTAAAATCCCATCTTGGGCTTAGTGCCTGGACAGATTTTACCTTTATATTATCTTTCCCTTTCCCAATCAAAAATCATTTCCTTCTGTCTTGATGCTATGAAACCAAGATGAAAAATCCATTGCATTCAATAAAACAATGATAAATTTGGAATCAAACTCCTTAATAGTATTGCTGGTTTTCATCATCTTTCATTCAACAATAGGCTGACCTATAATGAGATGTGACCTTGAAAAGGAAAACTCTATAAACGAACATTCTCTAAAGTGTGATCAACAGGCCAGCTACATAGAAGAAGAGTGTTCTAGTGAAAAATATACGTACTTTGGAGTTAATATGGTGCCGTCTCCAGTTTCTAGTCATTTTCTTCATCTCTAAAATGGGCATAATCATGATCTCTACCTCTCTCTGCTTCTTAGGGACTAAATGAGATAACTGATGTGAAAGTGTTCTGGAACCAATCCCTATATGCATTAAATGGGTTGTTATTATCAGAAAGTCAATTGATCCAGTTGCTTTTATGTATCTGCTCTGCTTGTCTTTTCCTATGATTCTCTTCCATATTCTTTCCCCTACCTACCACCAATCATTCCTGCTTTCCAGCTCCTCCACATTCCCAAGACCTTGACTCAACCTTTCAAGGTGTATCAGCTCTGCATGAAATTCTTTTCCCTACTCCAAGTCCCAAGATTCTAGATTTCCTCTGGGATTCTTCCCTGTTCAGAAATGGGCATAAAATCGACAAAGAAACAACCATGGAGAAAGGATGTTTCCATAGTGAGTTTACCCATGCTAATTAAAGGACTGGTTCACTTTTTTCATCCTGAAAGGCAGGATTCATCCTTTCATCCTCCTATACAGCCCCTTCTGTCTCGTCTTTGTCACAACCATTCTTCTTGCTATCTCCTGGTTTTGTGTCCTCTACCCGCTCTTTCTAGTGCCTTGTTTGGATCACTATGGCTTTTCCTTGGGACAGAGACTCAATTTATAATCATTTGATTGCTTACTCTGGGTTTCTGTGCCTGGTATTACTGTTCTATAAACTAGAGCTGAGCACATAGCAGACTTTTTAAAGATAGGTAGAGTTGTGACCTCTTTCCCAGATAGAAATGTGCCTGGAAGTCAGAGGGCCTGGGTTCTAATTCAGTCTCTGCCGGTTGTGTGACCTTGGGCAAGGCACTTCACTTCTCTATGCCTCAGTTACCTCATCTGTAAAATGAGGATTAAGTCTGTGAGCCCTATGTGGTACAGGGACTGTGTCCAACCTGATTAGCTTGTATTTACCTCAGCACTTAGAACATTGCCTGGCACATAGCAAGCACTTAAGAAATACCATTAAAAAAGGATGTAAATGAAACTAGAAGTTAATATAGCAAGAAGTAAATGCTTAAATGAGAGAAAATATTAGTTAATTTTCCCTTGCATTTTTTGGATGCAGGACATTTTAATACCAACCTAAGTTGGTTGGTTTGGAGTTGGTGGTTCTTAATGTAATGTTCTGTCAATTAGCCCCATTGTGTAGTCCAGTAGTCCAGTTTGTGTGGTCATTTGGCAGGTGCTGGGATTATAGCTGAGGCTGCATAACTATTTGGACTTTGTCCTGGTCTGTGACCTTCAGAAGGGGCTTTGCTCTATCAGGAAGGGACACCAGATTCATTCATTCAATCACATTTATTGAGCTCTTACTGTGTGCTAAGCACTGTACTAGATGTTTGACCAAATCAATGGGGAGATGACTATGTCTATCCCACTAGTCCTCCACTGTCCTTTTTTTTTCCTTTGGCATTTGCTATGCAGTCACTGTACCACTTAGGGCTCATAGTCATAATTCCCGTTTTACAGATGAGGCACAAAGAACTGAATTGATTTGACCAAGGTCACACAGCATGTGATGGAGCCAGGATTAGAATCCAGGTCCTTTGACTTCCAGGCCTTTGCTCTTTTCATTAGGCCACGCTGAGTCCCCTATGTCTTCCACTGAACTAAAAATAACCTCAGCAGAGTAGCCAAAGGGAGTACGTGCTTGGAAGCAAAGATGTGTGTGCAGCACCTCAATTGTTATAATGATTGTGGTATTTGTTAAGCACTTACTATGCACCAAGCACTGTCCTAAGTACTGAGGAAGATATAGGAGAGTCCCACATAGGGCTCACAATCTAGGAAGGAGAAGGAACAGACATTGAATCCTCATTTTATAAATAAGGTACCTGAGACAAAGAAATGTCAAGTGACTTGCCCAAGGTCACCCAGCAGACAAATGCTGGAGTTGGGATTGGAACTCAAATCCTCTGATGGGGGTGTGTGTGTGTGTGTGTGTGTGTGTGTGTGTGTGTGTGTGTGTGTGTGTGTGTGTGTGTGTGCGCGTGTGTGAACTGTACTCCCTAGATTAAAAGTACCGAGGTGATAGGAAGGGATTATAATAATAATAATAATAATAATGGCATTTATTAAGTTCTTACTATGTGCAAAGCACTGTTCTAAGTGCTGGGGAGGATACAAGGTGATCAGGTTGTCCCACGGGGGGCTCACAGTCTTCATCCCCATTTTACAGATGAGATAACTGAGGCCCAGAGAAGTGAAGTGACTTACCCAAAGTCACACAGCTGACAACTGGCAGAGCCGGGATTTGAGGTCAGAGTGTCACTGGGAGAGTGAAGGTGGAGAATGGGTAGGTGGAAGTAATAAGGTACACCAATCAATCACCACTGAAGCTAACAAGGACATTGAAATGGATCCTAAACGTGGATGACAGGAATATGTTATATGTACAGGGATACTACAGTCTGCGTTTATTGATGGGCAGTAAAATGAGGTTTGAGTACAAAAAAGATTTTTAATTTACAGGGCTCACAGGACTGGAATGAAAATTAAGACAACTTCTATCAAATAATCTGGATGAAAGCAGCAGTTATTGACTTTATTAGATGCATAATTTTATTCGAGCTAATGCTTGCTTCGGGCAATATACTATTTTGCTATTCTGAGATATTCCCACACTCAAAGTTCTTGCCAATTGATTTCAAATACTGGTATAGATGTTTATTTAGTTTGTTTTCAACTACCTTTACACCAACCAATGAAAGCATTTCCCTGAATGTATAGGTAGGAATGCTTTGGTGTAGAAGCAACACATGCTAATCTTGAAACTAAGCAGGTTACTATCCCATTTTCTTATCAAATATTTTCATAGAATCTGAATTGATTTTTCATTTTGCGTAGGATGATTGATTGTTACCTAGTTAGTATCCCCAATATCCTGGTAAATAAAAATGTAATGCATTTCTCGGTGATGTACGTGTCCTGGTGTGTGTTTGCAAATCCATTTTTCTATGTTTATATTTATTTTTACAAATCTAAGGTTTACAATAGTTATTAGTCAGCTATGTCTGGGGAGTGACTTTGGATACCTGGATGTACCATCTCTGAACTGGAATGCCCTCCCTCCTCAAATCCACCAATTACTCTCCCTTGCTTCAAAGCCTTACTGAAGGCATATCTTCTCCAAGAGGCCTTCCCAGACTAAGCCCCACTTTTCCTCATCTTCCACTCCCTTCTGCATCACCCTGACTTTCTCCCTTTGCTCTTCCCCACTTTTCCCACCCCAAAGCACTTATGTTTATATCTGCAATTTTATTTATTTGTATTGATATCTATTTGTCTCGATGTATGTCTCCCCCCAGTCTACACTGTAGCTTGTTGTGAGCAGGGATTGTCACTCTTCATTGTTATATTGTACTTTCCCAAGCACTTAGTACAGTGTTCTCACACAGTAAGTGCTTAATAAATATTATTGAATAAATAAATGAATGAATAAACAAACTTTGGTCCATATTTCAATCTGCTACCTGAATCACTTTTCTACAGAACTGTTCAGTCCAAGTTTCCCTACTCCACAAGAACCTCTAGTGATTGCCTATTCACTTCTGCATCAAACAGACACTCCTTACCATTGCTTTAAAGCACACTATCACCTTTCCCTCTCCTACCTTACCACTATGGTTTTCTAGTACAAACCAGTCCATATGAGGGAACGTAAGCTTCAAGTCTAAAATTACATTCTTCCAAGCAATTAGTACAGTTCTCTGCACCCAGTAAGCATTCAGTAAATATTATTGATTTATTGATACTTCATAAACCCCTCTAATGCCAACCTACTCATTGTACCTCAAGATCATCTGTCTTGCTGCCAATCCCTCAAACACATCCTGCCTCTGGCCTGAAACTTCCTCCCCATTCATATCCAACAATCATTCTCCCCACCTTCCAAGACTTATTAGAATTACTTCTCCTCCAAGAGAACTTCTCCAACTAAGCTCTCATTTCTTCTTCTACCACTCCCTTCTGTGTTGCCCTGGAACTTATATTTGCACCCTTTATTCACCCCACCATCAGTCCCCAGCCCTTAAGTTTATAGCTGTAATTAATTCAGTTATATTAATGTCTGTCTCCCCATCTAGGCACTGTAGAGAAGCAGCATGGCTCAGTGGAAAAGAGCCTGGGTTTTGGAGTCAGAGGTCATGGGTTCAAATCCCAGATCCTCCAATTGTCAGCTGTGTAACTTTGGGCAAGTCACTTAACTTCTCTGGGCCTCAGTTACATCATCTGTAAAATGAGGATTAAGACTGTGAGCCTCCTGTGGGACAACCTGATCACCTTGTAACCTCCCCAGCACTTAGAACAGTGCTTTGCACATAGTAAGCACTTAATAAAATGCCATCATTATTATTATCTAGACTGTAAGCTCCTTGTGGCGGGAACATGTCTACCAACTCTATTACAGTATACTTTCCCAAGTGCTTAGTTAGGTGCTTTGCACACAGTAAGCCCTCAATCCATCAATCAAATATTATTAATTTATTAGAGAAGCAGCATGGCCTAATGGAAAGAGTTGGAATGGTCTGGGATTCAAGGGATCTGAGTTCTGATCACAACTCTGCCACATATCTCCTGTGTGTCCTTATGACAGTCACTTAACTTCTCTGGGCCTCAGTAACCTCACTTGGAAAATGGGGATTAAGACTGAGAGCCCCATATGGGATAGGGACTGTGTCCAACCTGATTTGCTTGTATCCACCTCAGCACTTAGTATAGTGCCTGACATAGAATAAGCACTTAACAAATACCGTAGTTATTACTGTTATAATAAAAGAGTTGGTAGACATATTCCCTGCCCACAGCTCACTCAATAAATGTTTGATTCATTGATTGATTGATTGCTTTTAGGAAAAAAAGAAATAATAATAATAATAATGAAATGTGAAATACCTGTCCTTAAGTGGAATGGTGTTTTCTTAAATCCTGTTCTGTATCAATTAAATAAGTTTCACTCTCTCCCTGTTGGTAGGCAAAGGATCTGTAAACTGTTGAATTATACTTTCCCAAGTGCTAAGTATGGTGCTTTGCATTCTGTAAGCACTCCATAAAAACCATTGATTGATTGATTGATTAGGTTAGAGCAGGAACTCATTAGAGTCATCCTTCCTTGAAGTCTTTTGGCAGCCATTATCAGTAAATTAAAGCTATGTTAAATATTAGCTGTGATAATAACAATGAAGTGCAAATTAGAATAAACTTGCATCACCAGCAGAGCTAATGTCAGGCACAATTACTTAAGGCCATTGCCCTCTACACAGAATGATTCAAGATCTTTTCTAGTACTTTTAGGATGTTGCAGACTAATGAGTAAAGGACAATTATATATAAAGGAAAATCAATGGCATCTTTAGATGCTGTGGTTGCAAAATTTTCAAGTTACTTCAATTGTCACTTTTAGGGGCAAGAAAAATGTGCTACGGTTCTTTGAGTGCTTTTGTGGATGTGATAGTCAAAAGGAAAACATGGGCTCTTCAGATAATTTTCAAATAGTCTCCAAACCTTGTTCTGTTCATAACTCGAAGATAATCAAATTTTCACTTTGCTTAATGAGAAAGGTTAAAGATTTTCATTCCAAAACAATAGTCATGGGTGTATTTGACTCAAGTGAATGAACTTTAGGCACATTTACCTGTCAAGAAAAACAGCTCTGCAGGATGCCTTCTCTCTGGGAGCCTCAGAGGAGGTGGAAAAGCTCACACAATTTTTTTTTAATCAACCAATAAATCAATGATATTTATTGAGCACCCATGTTGTGCAAAGCACAGTATTAAGCACTTCGGTATGTACAATACAATAGAGTTGGTAGGCCCATTCCCTGCCCACAGAGTGCCCACAGTCTAGAAGAGGAGCTTATACATGAGAAGTAGCATGGCATAGTAGCTAGAGCACAGGTCTGGGAGTCAGAAGGTCATGGGTTCTAATCCTGGCTCTGCCACTTGTCTTCTGCATGACCTTGGGCAAGTCACTTCACTTCTCTGTCCCTCAGTTTCCTCATCTGTAAAATGGAGATTGAGACTGGGAACCCATTGTTGGACACAGGGATGATTTGCCTGAATCCACCCTATAGTAGTACAGTGCCTGGCACACAGTAAGCACTTAACAAATTCCACAGTTATGTACCATTTCAGAAGCAGACTCACACAGGGAAGTGAATGAAATAGATTTCAGCTTCACAGCACTTTTGAAAGAGTTGTTATTGCCAGTGAAAGAACTGTGTTAGTGAAAGAGGAAATCTCATGAGGCAGCAAGTACATTACATTCCATTTCAAGGCCCTCACTACCTAAATGTGTACCACATAATGTATAGCAGAAAAAAAGAAAGTTTTTGGAGCAACAATTTTACTATTGTTTAACTTACTGAAGTAATTGCTACTCTTGGAAGTATAGATATAAGACCAGCACACACTGATTTAAAGGAATTCTGTATTATTAATTGGGATATACGTGTTGTTTGAAAAAAGGCACAGAACCCTGTTCAGGATTATAGACTGTCAGTTTATTACTAATAAGACTGAATGAAAATTTCTCAGTGCTACCACTGAATAATAGGATGCAATGGTAAAATGTAAGTTTTTCTGGAGTGGTTGCATTGTGGACTGTGTAACCTAGAGAAAGATATCAAGTCACAACAGCTGCATCTCCAGGATGCATATACCATGGGGTGCCTGAAACCAGGAGTGTGTCTATATAGTTCCATTTTCAGAAATGGCACACCTAATAATGAGATCCTAGGAATAGCTAAAGTAGTCTTGTAACCGGTCAAATCTGGGTTAACCTTATTTCTCTTGACCATTTCAGTTTTGGTAGATGTCTTATTTCCAAAATATAGCCCACTTGTATAGGTGACTGTTGCTGTGGTTTGAAAGTGTGTTTTCTCATCACTTTCCCAGAAGACCAAAATTAGAAACAGAAATTTTAGATTACTGTTCCCAACACTAACAAATTCTTAATTAATGAATGAATTACAATATTCTTCATTCCCACACCTGTCTAGAATTTATTTTAATCACATCTTAATTAACATTAGCTGCAAAATCTACCAAGCAGAGGAAATATAACCAGCCCATTATCGATACACATCAGGCCAGCTTGATTAAGATGGCATATATTTTAATTAGTTTCAAGCCTTTACATTTCTCTAAATTCTGAATGTATTTCCAAAAATAAAATGTTCACACTTAAGAAGTGATTTGTGATTCACCTCATTCAGATTTAGATCTAGATACAGAGTACTGAAAAACTTCATATCAATAGTGTTCATAGTTTAATAATTATGCAGTTGATCTGATTTTATGTTTTATGCTCACTTTAAATTGCTTTCATTTATATTTTAATTCATTTACATTCCTTATTACATAGCAACTTTATCTCTATTCACTTCTTTAATCCCTCTGAGATGAAGCCAAAATGGTCATATTCTTAATAAGGAAGTTATAGAATTCCTTTCTCTGGATATTTTTGATCGAAGGATAGGTAATTATCCATTGATTAATTGTATTTTTTGCCCTCCAGCTAGGCACAGAGCATTGTATTAAGCATTTGAGAGGTTTTAATAGAGGCAAAAATTTTGGTTCTCACCCTCAGGGAGCTTAGAACTTAATATTTTACTGGGATGATTTGAATCCAGTCTTGAGAGAAAAGATAATTGTTTCCCAAATCTCTGTCAACCTCAAGATTCATTTATAGTAATAATAATAATGGCATTTATTAAGCACTTACTACGTGCCAAGCACTGTTCTAAGCACTGGGGAGGTTACAAAGTGATCAGGTTGTCCCACAGGGAGCTCACATTAATCCCCATTTTACAGATGAGGGAACTGAGGCCCAGAGAAGTTAAGTGAGTTGCCCAAAGTCACATAGCTGACAATTGGCAGAGCCGGGATTTGAACCCATGACCTCTGACTCCAAAGCCCGTGCGCTTCCACTGAGCCACGTAATAGTAGTAGTAGTAGTACTAGTAGTAGTAGTAGTACTAGTAGTAGTAGTAGTAGTAGTAGTAGTAGTGGTGATATTATTTAATAAATACCTAAAATACCTATTGTGCTTGAAGCCCTCTGCTAATTATTAGGACAAAAGTACATGGATGAAAATTAGACATGGTCTCTTGTCCTCAAAGTGTTTTTTGGCTTAAATTGGAAAGGGAAGGTTGATGACAGACATATAAGAAAAGGTAAAACACCAAAACCCAGACTACAGGAGACAAGGAAAAAGATAAGTAAGAAAAATTCAAGTACAAAGAGAAATAGGTTACTTTGGCTAGAGAAACTGTGTTTCTGACTCTTGGCATGATTATGGATTCGGGACTCACAGCAGATGATTATTTGATTTAGAGTCACCCTTAACAATATGATAGATGATCACATAGCCTCGGCTTGATATTCTGTCATACAGCCTTGGGCTCCTCCATCCCCCTAAGAAGAATAACCCAAAGTACTGGAGCCAACCCCCATCCTCCCACCCACCATCACAGGTGAGAAACCCCATTCATTCAGTAATATTTATTGAGTGCTTACTGTGTGCAGAGCAATATACTCATCCCAACCAAACATTTGATACAGTGCTCTACACACAGTAAGCACTCAGAATGAAATGGTACGGAGCCTGAGGAACTGAAGAATTGAACTGCTGGTTTTTGGTGCTATTGTTTTTGAACTCTTTAATTTTCCTCTTTGTATTTTTCTTTCTCCTTCCCTTCCTCATTTTAAATTGTGAGCCCCAGGTTCCCTGGAATCTGTTGGAAATAATTCAAGGGTATTTCCCATAATTGTGTAGCACTTTGAAACCTATATTACCTTCTTTGCCATATATAAGCGCTAGGTCCAACTACCCATTAGATGGTGGACTACTAGAGGAAAGGGACCCAATCTTTTACTTTTATGTGACTTTCCCAAGTGCTTGTTACAGAACTTACTATAATGCCCACTACTATATTCAATTAATATAATTTTGGCCAACAATGGCTAGTCCATATTCACATATATATTAATTAAATACATGTACACCACATTTTCCTAACAGTGGGAGATTTTGATTCAGGCACAAGTTACTTATTTGATTGTAAAAATCAAGAATACAGAACATAAGTAAGAATTCAATTACAATTTATTTAGAATATAGCACTTATTTATATACTGTCACAGCACAGAACAAAACTGCCAGTGAGAGGAAACATTTTAATGTGTTTTATTGTACACAATCCTTTTATCAATTCAATACACAGTCTGGAAACCCTCAATAACACTTAAATTCAATTTCTACAATAATATAAAATTCAATTTTATTAAAGAATACTGCCATATACAGTGCAGTATTTATTACTAAGCCTTAAGCAATATCACAAAAACACCTAGTCTAAAGTTAATGAGTCCCAGAAATTTAATTTAAATGTTATGTGTGATGATTTAACTATTTGATTCTCTTTGGGCAGGTTTGAAGTGAAAATATTGATAAGTAACAATGAGTATAATGAGTGGGGATTAGAAACTTTCTCATTGGGTCCATCAGTGAACAGACTCTTTTTTCCATAAACACAAGCTCTTTATTTGTCCGCTTCTCTACAATCCGCTTTTTCTCTACTTTCCTTCTATATTCCATGTCCTAGTTTCCTGCCTAGCCTTCTCAGTTGAACATTCTTATCCTCACCTTGACCTGTGTGTTTGCACTGAATTTGAAGCCTACCACCTTCTTCTAAAAACACACTTATTTGGGGATACGATCCCTAAGATCATTTACAGGGCAACATCCAACATCTGTAATGCCTGGAATCTTTCAATTAGAAGCACCATGAGCACAGGGCAGTGTCTCTCAGCCTCTAAACAGATTTCGTCAGCATAGACTTTCAATAAATATTTTATGCTTAGGGTTAAAATGCTGACAACATCCTGCATGTGGTCAGATTTCTTTATTTTCAAATGTTTCAGAGTAATGTATTTTTCTGAAGAGTTGAGGTGCAGATATTAGGGAAATTCAGTAAAGTGTTCTCTGTCTGTGTTGCATCCTTAATAAAATTTACTGGTTGAGTCCTCTTAGAAGGCAAAGACCTATCTACTAGAGAAAACTGTGTTCACTTTAAGCACTATTTAGTTTAGATAAAGCCATGGAAGAGCTAACTCTTGCAGAGAGGAAAGCGACTTTTTGATCTGACCAAAGAAAAGAAAGGTTTAAATTGGTCCACTTGTCAAAATGACTCCCTGAACTATGTAAATATCAAGATTATGCAGAGAGTAAATCATGCTGAACCAATTTGATTTCCTTCTGTGAGCATGACACTAGTTGTAAATTATCTAGACTCGAATAAGGCTTTCGACTGTGTTCTACATGACATTCCATTCTATATGACATTCTGTTCTACATGTCATTCTGTTAGGGAGACTGACTATGGGCAACTCCTACCCACAAGAGGGCACGTAGTTGATTGTGAACCACTTTGTGGAGTCAACAAAGTAGCATGGACAGACGTTAAATCTGCCTTTCCTACTATGAGCCTGCAGCAAGAAAAACAGGAAAATTTCATCCACATTCAAGAACTGAATGTTATCACTGAATTATGCTCCTTAGGGAATTCTAAAAATAATGTAACGCTCCTGTTTATAAATCTGTCTGTCAAACTCCCACTTAGACTGGGAGACACTTTTGGGAAAGGAATTATCTCTAAATAGTTTATTTTATTTCAAATAGAAAACTGATTTAAGAGGCAATTGGGTCTAGTGAAAAGAGAATGTGACTGGGGAGTAGGAGACAGAGTTTGAATCCTGGGTTTGCCTCCACACTGATCTGTGACCATACGTCTCTGAACCTCCAATTTCTCAGCTGTAAAATCCAGATCATAATCCCTGCTTTTCCCTGCCCATTAGGGGTGTGCTGAGGATAAAAACAGATACTTGATATGAAAGTGACTTGGAATAAAATAAGTGTTATACATATCCAAGGTGCTAGATTAAAAAGGTTAGTATATCTTTAAGATGACTAACCTAATTTGGTGTGACTAATTGACTCTCTTCAAAACTGTGGCAACATCTATTCTACTTATGAGGCCAGGACCACCACAAACTTCACATCCTGATACTTTGTGGTTCAGAGTGATGCTAATGACATACATAAATACCTATCAAATGGCAAGACAGGATAAAAAACATTGAATTTCTGGGCTGCATTCTGTCTGGTAGCATCTAAAAGTCAACTCTCAATGCAGCTTTACTAGGAGAGATTTGTGAGAAGAAAGGAAAGTTGTGAGTTTGGATCTAACCAATCAGTCAATAATATTTATTAAGCACTTACTCTGTGCAGAGCACTATACTAAACACTTGGGAAACTACAATAGAGTACAATAGTAGACATGATCTCTGCTCTCAAGATACTTACACTGGAGAAGCAGCATGGCTTAGTGGAAAGAGCCCGGGCTTAGGAGCCAAAGGTCATGGGTTCTAATTCTGCCTCCACCATTTGTCAGCTGTGTGACTTTGGGCAAATCAATTAACTTCTCTCCACCTCAGTTACCTCATCTGTAAAATGGGGATTAAGCTATGAGCCCCACATGGGACAACCTGATTACCTTGTATCTACCCCAGCACTTAGAACAGTGCTTGGCACATAGTAAGCACTTAACAAATACCATCCTTATTATTATTACACTGAAATAGACACTGAAATAAATTATAAATAGAAGAGAACAATAGAATATAATGTTATCTGCACAAGTACCATGGAAGTAGAGAAAGGAAAGGAATATCCAGGTGGGTAGGTGACATGGAGATGCTGAAGTGGCAGTAGGTAGAGGGGGAAAGAGGGTGATATTAGAAATTTGTGAGAGAAGGCCTCTTGGAAGAGATGTGATTCTTCAATAATAGGAAAGCAAGC
Organism: Tachyglossus aculeatus; assembly: GCF_015852505.1. Classification (NCBI taxonomy): domain Eukaryota; kingdom Metazoa; phylum Chordata; class Mammalia; order Monotremata; family Tachyglossidae; genus Tachyglossus; species Tachyglossus aculeatus. The sequence continues at coordinate 134,655,371 of NC_052066.1, read as the reverse complement.
ATCTGCTGAATCTGAAGGGGGAAGGAGTTCCAGCTGAAGGGGAGCATTTGAATATGAGGCTGGCAGAGAGACAGACAACAGCGAGGCATAGTCAGCAGGCTGTACTTGAGAAGAACAAAGGATGCGAGCTAAGGACCTAAAATGAACCCATCTAGGGAGTGTGGAGCCCAAAGTCTAATCCCTCCTAGAAATAATGTGCTACTCTATGCATACACTACCAGAAAAATCGCAGGTGGCAGCAGGGCATTCTAGGAGAGATGTGCCCATGGCGTCGCTATGTGTGGGAGACGACTCAACAGCAAAAAAAAAAAAAAGTTTCTATCATTTTTCTGGCTGAATGGTTGGATTTTCCCTGTTATTCTTTCCCCATGTCTTTGTTCTCCCCTCTCCTTATATTACAAATAATGGTATTTGTTAAGTGCTTACTATGTGCTAGTCACTGTACGAAACAATGGGGTGGATACAAGAAAATTAGGTTGGCCACAGTCCCTGTCTCACGTGGGGCTCACAGACTCGCTCCCCATTTTAAAGATGAGGTAACTGAGGCACAGAGAAGTTAAGTGACTTGTCCAAGGTCACACAGAAGATAAGTGATGAAGCCGGGATTAGATCCCATGACCTTCTGGCTCCCAGGCCCGTGCTCTATCCACTATGCTATGCTGCTTCTCCCAGTTGTGAATCTCATGTGGGCCAGAGAGGGTGGATGGAGCCACCCATCCTTGTATTTCTTCTCTACATGAAGATCAGTGCCTTGCCCATTTGTTCTAAGTACTGTATGGCAAAGCCAAGCAAAAGCACAAGTATCGTCAAGAACTTTCCTGGTCTTGGCACATTTTGGCATGGATTCATTCATTCAATCATATTTATTGAGCACTTTCTGTGTGCAGAGCACTGTACTAAGCCCTTGGGAAGTACAAGTTGGCAACATATAGAGGCGGTCCCTACCCAACAACGGGCTCACAGCCTAGAAGTCATGGATCATATATGTCAAGCATCAGTCTTTTCAGGCATGCCTGTGCACAGGAAAAAGTTGGTAGACAGGTTCCTTGCCCATATTTTGTGAAAACAGAATCTAGAGACCACAGTTATCAGAAACACAGTTTGGATATTTCTCTAGCCTGTATACCTAGAGAACTTGAAATTGTGATACAGTCCAGGTCATTTGTTATATTGTAGTTTTCCAAGCACTTAGAAGAGTGCTCTGCACACAGTAAGCTCTCAATAAATACAATTGATTGACTGGCTGATTCTCTCTACAGGGTTAGGATATACAAGAGTAGTGAAATGGGTCGAGGGGTGGGCTTTCAGTTTTGACCTCACAATAATAATAATAATAAGGATAGACTACCATTTACTATGTCCTAAGCTCCTGCCCACAGCCCTGTAAAACCTTATGTGACAAATTTACAGACAAAGGTTTGTGATCATTCTGTCCATCAATAGGTTTTATATGTAAAATCACTGCATTCACTTCACAGTGGTCCACCTACTCACTGTACAGTCGGTACATGGCTGACAGGAACAAAAGAGCACAAGTGGCACTGCACAAACCACCAGTCTATTACCAATCCCTTTAGGCAGGTTTTAAGTTCCAGAGTCTTCATGACTGGACTGATGCTAGTCCATCATCTAGGATGTGCACACAGTAGGCAACCATAAGTACCACTGATTGATTTATTGAGGGGAGAATCCATCATAAGCAGAACAGTTGGACCCTATTAATATAGTGAGCATTCCTCCTCATTACTATTAATATACTCCTCTGACCCCAGTAATGGATTCCTTCCAGTGGAGAAGCCCATCCCACACCCTCCGCTCCTCTGCTGCTAATCTCCTCACTGTGCCTTGTTCTCGCCTGTCCCACCATCGACCCCCAGCCCACGTCATCTCCCTGGCCTGGAATGCCCTCCCTCCTCACATCTGCCAAAATAGCTCTCTTCCTCCCTTCAAGGCCCTACTGAAAGCTCACCTCCTCCAGGAGGCCTTCCCAGACTGAGCCCCCTCCTTCCTCTCCCCCTCCTTCTCCTCTCCATTCCCCCCACCTTACCTCCTTCCCTTCCCCACAGCATCTGTATGTATGTATATATGTTTGCACATATTTATTACTCTATTTATTTTATTCTGTTAATATGTTTTGTTTTGTTCTCTGTCTCCCCCTTCTAGACTGTGAGCCCACTGTTGGGTAGGGACCATCTCTATATGTTTCCAAATTGTACTTCCCAAGTGCTTAGTACAGTGTTCTGCACACAGTAAGCACTCAATAAATACGAATGAATGAATGAATGAATGAATGAATGAATGAATAATGAGGGATAGTCAGGATTGCTGGACTGGGCTTCTTCTTGTCATGTCAACAGTTGGTTTGAACAACAACTAAACTACTGAAAACTTAATATTAGTTGCCATTTGATCATTCAGGATTTAATTTTTGAACAATGTGTTATGTATCCAAAAAGAAGTTTCATCAGAGGCCTCTATGCCAGTAATAACAGGGATTCTGCTAAAGGCTTCCCGGGAAATAGATGCTTGTTTGGGTAGGTTTAGGATTATTTTGTCCAAAGGCTGCAATTAATCAATTTATCAATGTCATATTTGTTGAGTCCTTACTGTGTACAGAGTGCTGTACTAAGCGCATGGGAGAGTACATTACAGTAGCATAGTAGTCAAGATCCCTGGCCACAAACAGCTTACAGTCTACAAAAGCAACAGAGGCCGAATTATGTCACTCACTGGAGCATATCAAACTTCATCCAGAAGAGATCAATGGCACCCACAGAGAGGTTAACCCAAATATTTAGCTCATAGCAGCAACTAATTAAAATTATGAATTGCTACCTTGTGATACTTCAAACTGCCATTTAGCTTGAATTCTGCATTGAGGCAGAATTTGAACATTTCATTTGAACTCTGGTTACCCCTCACCCACCCATCTGTTAATTTAAATCAAGGGGACCACAATAAATTGAAGAACAAGGTCTGGTGTGGGGCCCTTGGGTAGTGCTGAACATGGCAGGAACATTGTTTAGGAGCTAACTCGTGAAAACAACTTTGACCTAAGAAACTATTTAACAGCCAAAATTCTGGAGGACGCTTCATCTAGGCTGTTTGTTTTTCTGCTGGGCTTATAGATGTCAACAACCTGACAGATGGTTCACTTGTTTATTCCATAAAAATTGAGAAAAATGAAAACTGGTTCACAACACTGGCAATATTTGCATATACAGTTTCCAACTGGGACTTGGGTATGCACTTTGTAATTTGTAAAGTTTTAAATCCCAACCATCATGACATAGATGATTTGTTTTTAGGAAATGAATCTTTAGAATTGATATTACAAATAAGATCCCTTTCTAAGATCCCTCTAGACTGTAAGCTCATTGTGGGCAAGGAATGTGTCCATTTATTATGGGATTGTACTCGCCCGAGAACTTTGTACAGTCCTCTGCACACATTAAGCACTCAATAAATATGACTGATTGCCTGTTTTTGGGTAGGGACCGTTTCTATGTGTTGCCAATTTGTACTTCCCAAGTGCTTAGTACAGTGCTCTGCACACAGTAAGTGCTCAATAAATACGATTGAATGAATGAATTGATTTATAAGAAATGGGAGGGAATAGCTGCCCAGATTGACTTTTTAGTTTAGTTAGTTATTGCACTCAGATCCTTAAACTGGTCTAGGGAGTTAAGGTATTTTGAACTAGGAGTAGGACATGTGCCTTCATGACTCTGAAGTAGAAAGTTGCACATCTGTCTTCATCCTCCCCTTCTGAGTCATGGTGAATGAGGAGGGGAAGGGTGTTGGAGGAGGAGAAAAGGAGTTGGAACACTTCAAGTAACAAACAGATGAAAAAGCATGCATGGCCTAGTGAAAAGAGTATGAGCCCAGGGTCAGAGAACCTGGATTCTTATTCTGGCTCCTCTGCTTGCTTGCTATGAGACTGTGGGCAAGCCACTTAACTTCTCTGGGCTTCAGTGAGTTACCTAATCTGTAAAATGGAGATTGAATTCTATTCCCTCTGATTTACATTGTGACCCCATTTGAGACAGGGATTGTGTCCAACCTGATTATCTCGTATTTACCCCAGCACTTAGTACAGTGCCCGGCCCATTGTAAGTGCTTAACAAGTACCATTAAAAAACGAATGAACAAACAAACAAAACCCCAGGGAACTTGTTTTACGAAATCCCACAACAGGCTGGGGACAACCCTTGAAGCTTGATAGTGGTGTGATTAGAGCCAACCAAAGGAAGCATCCTTCACATAGAGGATGGTTAGCAATGGAATTTGTTACCACAAGAAGTTTTGCGGGGAGAAAATATTATGAGAAGCAGCATGGCTCAATGGTAAAAGCATGGGCTTGGGAGTCAGAGGTCATGGGTTCAAATCCCGGCTCCTCCAACTGTCAGCTGTGTGACTTTGGGCAAGTCACTTAGTTTCCCTGTGCCTCAGTTACCTCATCTGTAAAATAGGGATGAAGATTGTGAGCCCCACGTGGGACAATTTGATTACCTTGTATCCTCCCCAGCGCTTAGAACAGTGCTTTGTACACAATAAGTGATTAACAAATGCCATCATCATTATTATTACAAGTTCAATGGAGTGTGGAGGTGGTTTAGATAAATTTGTAGGAGAGAAATCCATAAAGAGATCGAGATTCAGTCATTCATTCATTCGTTGTATTTATGGAACACTTACTTCGTACAGAGCACTGTACTAAGCACTTAGAAAGTACAATTCAGCAATAAAGAGAAACAATCCCTGCCCACAATGGGCTTACAGGCTAGAAGAGGGGAGACAGACATCACAACAAGTATTAGTATAAATAAATAGACATAAATATGTACATATAAACAAGTGCCTTGGGGCGGGGAGGTGAGGTAGAGCAAAGGGAGCAGGGCGATGGGGAGGGAGAGGTGAGGAAAAGGGGGGCTTAGTCTGGGAAGGCCTCTTGGAGGAAGTGAGCCATCAGAAGGGCTTTGAAGTTGGGAAGTGTGATTGTTTGGCAGATTTGAGGAGGGAGGGCAATCCAGGCCAGAGGTAGGATGTGGCCAGGGGCCGACTGTGGGACAGGTGAAAATGAGGCACAGTGACAAGGTTAGCACCAGAAGAGTGGAGTGTGCGGTCTAGGATGTAGAAGCAGGGAATGGAGGTGAGGTAGGAGGGGGCAAGGTGATACAGAGCTTTGACGCCAATAGTGAGGAGTTTTCGATTGATATGGAGGTTGCTAGGCAACCATTGGAGAGTTCTGCGGACGACGGGGGTGACATTCCCAGAACGTTTCTGTAGAAAGATAATCCATGCATCAGAGTGAAGTATAGACTGAAGTGGGGAGAGACAGGCAGTTGAGAGGTCAGAAAGGATGCTGATGCAGTAATCCAGTCTGAATAGGATGAAGTTTGGGGTCTCAGAGGTACAAGCCTAAACATTAGATTGCTTGTCAAAGAAGGTACGCATCACTTAAGTAATCCTGCTACTGCTGTCAGAGACAGTATGGTGGGCAGGAACGCTTGTTGGTATGACTAAAGATGGTGTTTTCAAATTGCATTGTGAATGCTCCTACTCCCTAACATGGATACCTGGCACTTTGGGAGTCTCTTCATGCTTGCGGAAGCTCCAAAGTCACCTGGATTTCCATGGGCAGAATTCTATTTGGAGTCTCTGGGGCCCTGGCTGGCCCCAGAATGAGGCTTGAAAAAGAGAGAAATAACGAGTAATGTTGATCAGCAGACGTGAGCAACCAGAAATCAAGACCATGAAAACTCAGTCCTCCTCAACCAAGAGATGATATTTGCCTTTGAACCAGTTGTTTAGAAAGGATAGGATTGGTAACTCTTCCTCCATTCTCAAGGGCTAATTCCAGTTTCGTAGCTTTTTTTGTTATCTGCGATCAGCAGCATGGCTCAATGGAAAGAGCATAGGCTAGGGAGTCAGAGGTTATGGGTTCAAATTCCAGCTCTGCCAATTGTCAGCTGTGTGACTTTGGGCAAGTCATTTTACTTCTCTGTGGCTCAGTTACCTTATCTGTAAAATGGGGCTGAAGACTGTGAGCCCCACAAGGGACTATCTGATCATCTTGTATCCTCCCCAGCGCTTAGAACAGTGCATTGCACATAGTAAACACTTAACAAATGCCATCATTATCTTCTAGACTGTGAGCCCATTGTTGGGTAGGGACTGTCTCCATATGTTGCCAACTTGTACTTCCCAAGAGCTTAGTACAGTGCTCTGCACACAGTAAGCACTCAGTGAATACGATTGAATGATTGAATGAATGAGAGTAAAACTTTGTTTCAGCAGGGCTTTAATCTGAGTTATCTAGACTTTGATGATTTCAAGAGATATCAATCCACCAGCAGTATTTTATTGATGTTTACACTGCGCAGAGCACTATACTAAGCACTGTACCTTGCCCCTTCTACCTCACCTCATTTCTCTCCTTAACAACCCAGCCTGCATACTTCGCTCCTCTGGTGCTAGCCTTCTCACTGTGCCTCGATCTCATCTGTCTTGCTGCTGACCCCTGGCCTACGTCCTGCCTCTGGCCTGGAATGCCCACCCTCCTCAAATCCACCAGACAATTACTCTCCCCGGTTTCAAAGCTTTACTGAAGGCATATCTCCTCCAAGAGATCTTCCCAGACTAAGGTCCACTTTTCCTCATCTCCCACTCCCTTCTGTGTCTCCCTGATTTGCTCCCTATCCTCTTCCCCACCGCCAACCCCACAACACTTACATTTATATCCATAGCTTTATTTATTTGCATTGGTGTCTGTCTTCCCCCCTCTAGACTGTGAACTCATTGTGGGCAGGGATTGTCACTGTTTATTGTATTGTACTTTACCTAGAGCTTAGTACAGTACTCTGCACACAGTAAGCACTTAATTGTGATTGAATGAATGGATGAATGAAGTGGTTAAGAGCACAGTAAGGTTAGTAGGTCTTTTCTACTACAGTCACCTCACAATCTATACTTTGTGAGCATCCCCAAAAGCGTCAGATCATCAAATTCAAGCTTTTCAAGGGCTGGGTTGTTGTCTTTTTTTATATAATATTTGTTAAGCACTTTCTATGGTTAAGCACTAAGTCCTGGGGTAGGTAAAAGTTTTTATAAGATTGGAAATGGTCCCTGTCCCATATGGGGCTCACAGACTAAGTAGGAGGCAATATGATTTAATCCCATTTTACAGTTAAGGAACCTGAGACACAGAGAACTTAAGTGACTTGCCCAAGGTCACACAGCAAGCAATTGTCAGAACCAGGATTAGAACCCAGGTTTTCTAAGCACTGGGGGATACAAGGTGATCAGTTTGTCCCACATGGGGCTAACAGTCTTAATCCCCATTTTACAGATGAGGTAACTGAGTTTCTAAGTACATAGTATAGTATCCCACACAGAGTAACCCTCAGCACAATACTTGGCAGTCAGTAGGGTCTCAATAAATAGACAAATGGATCATCATCCCTACTAGTGATGTTGAAGATGGTGACTATCAACATGCATCCTTGGTGTCATCCTGGACTCGGCTCTCTCATTCACCCCTCACATCCAAGCCGTCACCAAAACCTGCCGGTCTCAGATCCGCAACATTGCCAAGATCCGCCCTTTCCTCTCCATCCATACCGCTACCCTGCTCATTCAAGCTCTCATCCTATCCCGTCTGGACTACTGCACCAGCCTTCTCTCTGATCTCCCATCCTCCTGTCTCTCCCCACTTCAATCCATACTTCATGCTGCTGCCCGGATTATCTTTGTCCAGAAACGCTCTGGGCATATTACTCCCCTCCTCAGAAATCTCCAGTGGCTACCAATCAATCTGCGCATCAGGCAGAAACTCCTCACCCTGGGCTTCAAGGCTGTCCATCACCTCGCCCCCTCCTACCTCACCTCCCGTCTCTCCTTCTACAGCCCACCCCGCACCCTCCGCTCCTCTGCTGCTAATCTCCTCACCGTACCTCGTTCTCACCTGTCCCGCCATCGACCCCCGGCCCACGTCATCCCCCGGGCCTGGAATGCCCTCCCTCTGCCCATCCGCCAAGCTAGCTCTCTTCCTCCCTTCAAGGCCCTACTGAGAGCTCACCTCCTCCAGGAGTCCTTCCCAGACTGAGCCCCTTCCTTCCTCTCCCCCTCGTCCCCCTCTCCATCCCCCCCATTTTACCTCCTCCCCTTCCCCATAGCACCTGTATATATGTATATGTTTGTACATATTTATTACTCTATTTATTTATTTATTTATTTATTTTACTTGTACCTATCTATTCTATTTATTTTATTTTGTTAGTATGTTTGGTTTTGTTCTCTGTCTCCCCCTTTTAGACTGTGAGCCCACTGTTGGGTAGGGACTGTCTCTATATGTTGCCAATTTGTACTTCCCAAGCACTTAGTACAGTGCTCGGCACACAGTAAGCGCTCAATAAATACGATTGATGATGATGATGATGATGCAATGGCACATTTTCTCAGTGATCTGCCCAGACTCCATTCTACAAATCGAATCCATTAGAGAGAAAGTTTTTTTAGAAAAGACACGGGTTGATCCAAGGATCAAGTTGCCTGAGATTCAGCTTCCCCTGTAAATAATAACAATTAGTAATTATGGTATTTGTTAAGCACTTACTATGTGCCAAGCACTGTTCTAAGCCCTGGAAATGATCATTGTGATATTTAAATACTTACTATGCACCAGGCACTATACTAAGCTCTGGGGTGGTTACTAGCAAATCAGGTTGGACACAGTCCCTGTCACATAAAAATAATAATAATAGTAATGATGGTTATTTGTTAAGCGCTTACTATGTGCCAAACACTGTTCTAAGCACTGGGGTAAATACAAGGTTATCAGGTTGTCCCACGTGGGGCTCACAGTCTTAATCCCCATTTTATAGATGGGGTAACTGAGGCACAGAGAAGTTAAGTGACTTGTCCAAAGTCACACAGTCGACAAGTGGCGAACCGGGAATAGAACCCATGACCTCTGACTCCCAAGCCCATGCTCTTTAAACTAAGCCAAGCTGCTTCTCACATGGGAATCACAGCCTTTATCCCCATTTTACAGATGAGGTAATTTAGGCACAGAGAAGCAAATTGACTTGCCCAAGGTCACACAGCTGACAAGTGGCAGAGCTGGGATCAGCTTCTGACTCCCAGGCCCAAGTTCTATCCACTAATAATAATAATAATTATAATGATGGCATTTGTTAAGCACTTACTATGTACAAAGCACTGTTCTAAGCACTGGGGGGATACAAGGTGATCAGGTTGTCCCACATGGGTCTCACAGTCTTAATCCCCATTTTACAGATGAGGTAACTGAGCCACAGAGAAGTTTAGTGACTTGCCCAAAGTCACACAGCTGACAATTGGCGAAGCCAGGATTTGAACCCATGACCTCTGACTCTAAAGCCCGGGCTCTTTTCACTGAGCCACGCTGCTTCACTACACCATGCTGCTTCTCTGGAAGCCCTTCATGGGCAGGGATCACATCTTCCAACTGTTGTATTGTACTTTCCTAAATGCTTAGTCCCCTCTCAGGATTGCACCCGGAGAGTTTCCAATACTCTACCAGTCTCAGCTACTGGAGGGAAAGTCAAGCAGAGACACATCCATTCCATTCCTAGCTTGGGCAGTGTCTAGTGAGTGGAAGGCAAATTGCTACAAGTCAAAACTTACCTGTGCTGGGCAGAGTTGAGGGCAGAGACTCAAGTCTTTGCTGAAGGCGGCAATGGTAAACCACCTTCACATATTTACCAAGGAAACTCTATGGATACACTACCAGAATGATTGCTGATGGACTTGGAGCACTCTGGGAGAGATTGCTTCCATTGAGTCGTTATGAGTCAGAGATGACTACAGTATAAGAAGTGCTTAGTACAGTTAAACACCATTGATTGATTGACTGATTCTTGATATTTTCATGGGTTGAAAGGGAGCCAGGAGCAGAGATGGAGTCTTAGGAGAAGAAAGGAAAAATTTCCTCCAGAAAAGCCACCACTTTCTTCCCAGCGCCACAGACTGGGACAAAACTTGGACTTCAGCCACAATCTCTTATGGTTTTGCGCAGATTGAGGAAAATGATTTCACAGCAGTCCAATGTCTACATTTTTACATTCTTCATCAAAATCATGATTTATCCTTATACCTAATAAGCCTAAAAAAACTCCTTTTATATAAAAACACTGCATGCTTAAGAGGGAAGGCATTCATAAGACGACATATCTGAATTAACAATGTGAGCAATTTTTCTACCAAATGGTTGGCCAATATGTATGAGTACAAGCGCTTAGTACAGTGCTCAAGCGCTCAGTACAGTGCCCAAGCGCTTAGTACAGTGCTCTGCACACAGTAAATACTCAATAAATATGATTGATGAGTAAACAATATTTAAGAAAAGTGTAAATGGGCTCTGAAGGGTTATTTCATTTCCTCTGAAGCAAGTGAACAGTTTCTCATTTCAAAATGTTAAAGGGCAGGGTGGGAATCATAATGCCTTTAAGATTCCTGAACAAGTTTAAACTGAATCCCTGTGGAGTCTCTGGCAGGAGAAGATACACTCAGTTAAGAGAGGTTTAGCTGGCATTTTAAAGGTGATTTGCACTTATTCTTCCTCAACCCCATGCGTGCAGTTTGCTAACATGAAACATGATTTGCACTGGATAAGATAAATATGTTTTATTATAAAAGTGTGCTCTCTTCTTATGTTACCTGCACATGTTTCTTGATAGAAACTTTATCAAGTGAAATATAAAAACCCACCAATCACTTGCCTGCAGACAGAGCTTCCTTAAATCACCCTAGACTGATAGCTGCCTCACCTACTCTTAAAGATTTCCTGGTATAGGGCTTTCACAATCCCCCTCGACAAGCCCTTCACATGTCTCTGGATGTCTCACAAGAGACTGTCAGTGACTCTGAATTTTATAAGATGAAAATTAAAAACACTTTGTGACAGTTGCCACTGAAATTCATCATCAAAGCTATCTCTTTTGTCTAAAATTACATGTTTTTGGAATTTCCTATGAGAGGATATTTAGGCCTGGAAAAAACTGAATAACATCACAAAAATAAAATGATATTTTTAAAAAAAGGTCTTCAATAAATGATGGATATTATTTATTCATTGATTAACTTAAAATATTCTCCTGCAAAATCCCTAACATCATACAGTTTGTTATATTCTCCCCAGCATTTGTTATGTAAACATAAATCATTAAAGCTTAGCTCAATCTGATCACCTAGAAACTGTAATTGTATTTCCTAAATGATATCATACTGTCTTAAATTATTAAGATTCTGATGGAATGTAAAATTAAGAAATCATTTGGCTGAATTCAGATTCCACTTCCTGGAAGGGAGCCTTTAAAAAGCAAAGGTAGCTCGGATTCTTAAGTAGCATTGTGTTCTGGATGCTTTATACATGGAGCAGCATGGCCTAGTGGAAAGATCGGGGGCCTGAGAGTCAGAGAACCTGGGTTCTAATCCTGACTCTGCCAGGTGTCTGCTGTGTGACCTTGGGCAAGTGAGTAGCTTTTCTGTATTCAACTATAAAGTGGGGATTCAATAACTGTTTTTCCTTCTGCTTAAATTGTGAGCACCAACTGAGACAGGGAGTGTGTCAAACCTGATTAACTTGTATCGACCCCAGCCCTTGACACATACTAAGTGCTTAACAAATACTATAATAATAAATGCTCTGGACTAAGAGATAGCATGGCTTAGTGGATAGAGCAAGTGCCTGGGAGTCAGAAGGACTTGCGTTCTAATCCCAGTTCCCCCACTTGTCTGGTGTGTGATCTTGGCAAGTCACTTGACTTCTCGGTGCCTCAGTTACCCTGTCTGTCAAATGGGGATTAAGACTGTGTGCCCCATGTGGGACAGGGACTATGTCCAACCTGATTACCTTGGATCTACCCAGAGCTTAGTACAGTGCCTGGCACATAGTAAGCGCTTAACAAATACCCTAAAAAAATTGAGAGGTTGTAAACTGAGAGAATAATATCATGGAATAGAGTATAATAGAAGAGGTTAACATAGTTATTTCAGAAACTTCAAGGAGGTTCTTTTGGATTCTCTCTGGTTGTATACCCCTCCCTTGTGAGGCACTTTCAGAGATGTGAGCTCTCTTAATCCATTAGGTTATAGACTGCAGCCCCCATATGCATGGGCCAGAGTTGGCCAAGCTTAGTAAACCATTATGACAGACATGCAGTCTTTGGCCAAGTTGGAAACAAACCACCTCTGGAGTAGCACTGGCCCATCCACAGAAAGTGTGTGACCTTGGCACTCCTCATGCTCTCTTCTGTGTGCTCCCATTATCACAAATAGCAGGGGTATGGTGGGGCCAAGTATCATGACTTACTGCAGCCCCCTCGGAGACTTCCCCTAGACTTGCTCCCTGGGCCTTCAGGCCCTTCTTCGGGTTCTGTTGCCAAAGCTCTCTGTGATCTCAAACACATTACTGAGTCTCTGTGGGCCTTATTTTCTGTGACATACCATTGGTTTCTTCCTAACTCCTAGGAACCTTGAGGATATAAATGAGATGTCAGTACTTTTAGAGGTGTGTTAACTCTTCTAAAGCACCATTTAGTGAATTGCCTTTAATGTCTTACAAACTTGTAAAGGATTCTGACAAAAATAGCAAAGTCACCTAGTGCTACAATTTTTTATCTTCTCTTAGGATTTCACTTTTGTTGGAGAATTTCAAGTAAAAGAGAGGCAAAGCTATCTTCCTCGAGGGCTGAGTTGTCAGGAAACAGGAAGGATTGCATTCATTCTTGAGGTTTCTTCCAGTTCTGTGATTCTAAAAATGCAACAATGTCAAAGAATTCTCCTTTCTTTCATCTTTTAGTCTATCTCCAAAAACAACTGAGAGTTCAAATGGCACCCTCAATGATTTGATTTCCATCCACTTGCATGTTGAGAAGCAGCGTGGCTCAGTGGAAAGAGCACGGGCTTTGGAGTCAGAGGTCATGGGTTCAAATCCCAGTTCCACCAATTGTCAGCTGTATGACCTTGGGCAAGTCATTTAACTTCTCTATGCCTCAGTTATCTCATCTGTAAAATGGGGATTAAGACTGTGAGCCTCCCGTGGGATAACCTAATCACCTTGTAACCTCCCCCACGCTTTGAACAGTGCTTTGCACATAGTAAGCACTTAATAAATGCCATCACTATTATGATTATTATTATGTTAACTTAACATAAGTGCGGTGTCACTTATGAACTAAAATTATTTTTGACAGATCAGCATGTGCTATACCATAAGCAAATGGCAATTATTTATATTTGTATAATTCATGGTGTGTAAGTAATTAATGTGCTGTGGCTTGAAAGAGGATGGGATTAGTAGACCACAAAAGGAGTTTACAAAATAGCACCTTAGTGACCCAAAAGTATGAACAGCTTTCCATAAGTGTCCTGATCTGGTTACATAGCTCATGAACCACCGAGACTGGTCAACTGCAGGAGAGCCCCAGCACTCCTGGGGGAAAGATCATAAATAAATATAAAAATAAATTATTTTTATCCCCATTTCGTAAATAAAGAAACTAAGGTTCAGGGTGTGGCATAAGGAGCACAGTGAATCATCAGCAGAGTCAGAAACAGACGTCAGACTTCTTGTTTCCCAGTCCAGGGCTTTTTATTTTGACCATACATCCTCAGTTTGAGAAATATGGAGTTTCTTTCATCACACCTCTATAACTAGGTCACTGAAAAATTGATAAAATTCACAACAGAAAAATTTATCGAAGAGAGCTTCAGTGTGAGAAGCAGCATAGTGTAGTGGCTAGAGTATAGGTCTGGGATTCAGAAGGTCATGTGTTCTAATTCCGGTTCTGCCACTTGTCTGTTGTGCAACTCTGGGCAAGTCGTTCTACTTCTCTGTGCTTCAGTTACCTCATCTGTAAAATGGGAACTGAGACTGCGAGCCCCACATGGAACAGGGACTGTGTCCAACTTGACTTGGTTGTATCCACCCCAGTGCTTAGTGCAGTGCCTGGCACATAATAAGCACTAAAGAAATACCATCATTACTATTACACTGTGGTGGCAGCAGACAATTCTGGTGAATAGTCAACTTTCTTAAATGATTTCATTCTAACAATTATTACAATTGGCTTTAAGGCACTCAATTGGCTCTCTAACCCCCACTTTTCCTCATTCTCTTTCCACTATACCCCAGCTTGCCTACTTTGCTTCTTTTAAGACAATTTATTCTCTGTACATCATTCTCATCTCTTTTGCTACTGACCTGTTGGTCATGCCTTTCTTTCTGCCTACAAAACTCTCTCAAACTCTCTCCCTGTACATCTGGTAGATCATTGCTATCCCCATCTTCAAAGCCTACTAAAATCACCCTCCCTCCAGATGGCCTTCCCAGATTAATCTCTTATTTTTCCTGCCTTATTCTCCCTGTACTGTCACTTTAGCACTTCTGCATCACCTAAGTCCTTGAGTACTCACCTTCCCCAACCTTAGCGTTTATGTACATATCTTTAAACTTTCCCCTTTGTCTCTATCTTTATTTATCTTAGTGTCTATGTCCCCACTGCTAGACAATAAGATTCCTGAGAAAAAGTAAGCATAGAGTAAGCCCAATAAATACTATTAATGAAATTGATTGATTTCTACTCAAATATCTTTGTCGCACTTTGATAAAAATAATGATTAATAATTATGGTATTTGTTAAGTGCTTACTATGTCCCAAGCACTGTTCTAAGCACTGGGGCAGATACAAGGTAATCAGGTTGTCCCACGTGGGACTCATAGGCTTTCCTTCATTCATTCATTCAGTCATATTTATTGAGCACTTACTGTGTGCAGAGCACTGTACTAAGCACTTGGGAAGTACAAGTTGGCAACATATAGAGATGGTCCCTACCCAACAGTGGGCTCACAGTCTAGAAGGGGGAGACAGAGAACAAAACAAAAGATATTAACAAAATAAAATAAATAGAATAAATATGTACAAATAAAATAAATAAATAAATAAATAAATAAATAAATGGAGTAATAAATACATACAAACATATATACATATATACAGGTGCTGTGGGGAGGAGAAGGAGGTAAGGTGGGGGATGGAGAAGGGGAGGAGGGGGAAAGGAAGGAGGGGGCTCAGTCTGGGAAGGCCTCCTGGAGGAGGCCTACTGAGAAGGCTGTATTGAGAGCTCACCTCCTCCATTTTTCCTTATCTGAAAAATGGGATAATAGTACCTGACTCACAGACATGTGAGCGGTACCTCACAGACATGTTGTGAAAATGAAATGTGATAATTGGCGTAAAAGCACTTTAGAAAAGTGTGAATGCTATAATAATAATAATGTTGGTATTTGTTAAGCGCTTACTATGTGCAAAGCACTGTTCTAAGCGCTGGGGGGAACACAAGGAGATGAGGTTGTCCCACGTGGGACTCACAGTCTTAATCCCCATTTTACAGATGAGGGAACTGAGGCACAGTGAAGTGAAGTGACTTGCCCAAGGTCACACAGCAGACATGTGGGGGAGTCGGGATTCGAACCCATGACCTCTGACTCCCAAGCCCACACTCTTTCCACTGAGCCATGCTGCTTCTCTACAAATAGAAGACGTCATTAATTAAGAATGATGGTGTATACATTTACCAAGGTAATATACCAGTGTAGAAATTGCTTTTCGTAATTATTATCCCAAATCCATATGCTAAATACTTGATACAGATCAATTTCCTCTACTGATTGTAGTAAAGATCCAAATCCATTTCCCATATTTTTAAGATTTTGTCTGAGTTGATGGAACAACCATAAACCTCCTCAAAAATTGAAATATGTATTATGATTTATATATATTCCTCAGTTAAGACATATTGCTCTTTTCAACATAGTGAGAAATTTTAGAACAAAAAAATGAGTTTTGCTAGTAGACTATTTATTTGCTTATTTGTTAGATGTGAAATATTAACTACCTGGGCCTTCAAAATGATTCTTAAATAATGGCTCTAACTCTTAAACTACATACATAAAGAACTAACAAACTTCAGAATACATGGAGATCAATTACTTTTTCTTCAATTACTTGGATTTAAAATACTGAAGCTCTTATTCTTTTTGAAAATTAAAGTTTATTTACCTTTAAATTTCCTGATAATTTCCTTACTTCTACAACCAGGCTAAATCGGAATTCTTCTTATCATGTATCTTCAGGAAGGTACAGTGTTGGAATAAGTGCTCAACAAATACCATTGATTGGTTGATTGATTGATTGAGGTAACTGGAAAACTCTAAATAACATCACAATTTTATTTAAGGTTGGAATCTAGCCTCTTATCCCAGAAAAGTAACATTTAATGTCTGTGAGATCAAAAGGAACATTGTTAGATTGTCTCATTCTTTGAAAAAGATGTAAACTCAGCTCCATGGAATTGCAAGAAGCAAAGGTATAAACTCCGGCAAACCTTCATTCTCTTTCAGTTGATGACACCTTGCTTCTAAAAATAGACATCTCTTATGAGAGAATCAGCTTCAATGATTTATTCATTTAACTATTCATTTAGTAACATCTGTACCCAAGATGGTATTTTGAGGAGCTTGTGATTTTTTTGTGTATTTATTTGCAAAGCTACATTGTTCCTGAAGGTTTGTTTACAGTTGGCACCACACTTAACATGCTAACCTGCTTGAGAAGAGGGTCCCAGACCTTTCCTGAGTCTGAATCATGTCGAAGACCCCTAAATCCTGGACCCACACCAGCAAGCTCCAGGAGCCCCAGGGGCTGCCTGAAGAATGTGGAGATCCCCTTCCTCTGAAGTCAGGTCTCAGGACAGAAAGGCTTCTTTTTCACACATTTCAGGGCCGGGGACCCAGAGACTTCCTTTTTGGTTCTCTATAGCATTTGTATCTCTCCTCTCATTCTTTTTTTTTATGGTATTTGTTAAGCACTTACTATGTGTCAAGCACTGTACAAAGCGCTGGGGTAGATGCAAGCTCATCAAGCTGGACACAGGCCTTGTCCCACATTGGACTCACGGTCTTAATCCCCTTTTTACAGATGAAGTAACTGAGTCACAGAGAAGAAAAGTGACTTACCCAAGGTCACACACCATACATGCAGCAGAGCCTGGATTAGAACCTAGGTCCTTCTTCCTCCCAGGACTGTGCTATATCCAGGACGTGACACTACTTCTACCTATTATTCTTCTACCTATTATTTATCTGGCACTCTGTGACAACTTGTTTCCCCCATGAGATTGTAAACACCCACAATCAATCAATCAACTGTATTTATTGAGCGCTTACTGTGTGCAGAGCACTGTACTAAGCGCTTGGGAAGTACAAGTTGGCAACATATAGAGACGGTCCCTACCCAACAGTGGGCTCACAGTCTAGAAGACCACATCTTTCATTGCTTTTATAAATGCCTAACACAGTTTTCTGCACCCAGTAGGTGAACAATCAATAATGCTGATGATGAGAAGCAGCATGGCCTATTGGATAAAGCACGGGCTTTGGGGCTGGAAGGAGTTGGGATCTAATCTTGGCTCCACTACTTCTCTGCTGTGCAACTTTGAGAAAGTCACTTCAATTCCCTGGGCTTCAACTGTGAGCCCGTTATTTGGTAGGGACCGTCTCAATATTTTGCCAACTTGTATTTCCCAAGCGCTTAGTACAGTGCTCTGCACACAGTCAGCACTCAATAAATACAATTGAATGAATGAATTATCTCATCTGTAAAATGGGGATTGAGACTGTGATCCCCATGTAGGACAGAGACTGTGTCCAACCTGATTTGCTTAGTACAGTGCCTGGCATATTATAAGCACTGAACAAATAATAATAATAATGATGATGGTGATGGCATTTATTGTTTTGTTCTCTGTCTCCCCCTTTTAGACTGTGAGCCCACTGTTGGGTAGGGACTGTCTCTGTATGTTGCCAATTTGTACTTCCCAAGCGCTTAGTATAGTGCTCTGCACACAGTAAGCGCTCAATAAATACGATTGATGATGATGATGATGATGATGTGCAAAGTACTGTTCTAAGCACTGGGGAGGTTACAGAGTGATCAGGTTGTCCCACGGTGGGCTCACAGTCTTAATCCCCATTTTACAGATGAGGTAACTGAGGCACAGAGAAGTGAAGTGACTTGCCCAAAATCGCACAGCTGACAATTGGCAGACCCTGGATTTGAACCCATGACCTCTGACTCCAAAGCCCTTGCTTTTTCCATTGAGCCACGATGCTTCTCTAATTATTATTATGTCACCAATGGCTTCAAAGCTCTCCATCACCTTGCCGCTCTTATCTCACCTCACTTTTCATTCATTCATTCAATCGTATTTATTGAGCACTTACTGTGTGCAGAGCACTGTACTAAGCACTTGGGAAGTAGAAGTAGGCAACATATAGAAACAGTCCCTACCCAATAATGGGCTCAAAGCCTAGAAGGGCTCCCTTCTATCCTTCTACATCCCAGCCTGTACATTCCGCTCCTCTGGTGACAACCTTGTACATGTTTACTATTCTATTTATTTTATTTTGTTAATATGTTTTGTTTTGTTGTCTGTCTCCCCCTTCTAGACTGTGAGCCCGCTGTTGGGTAGGGTCTGTCTCTATATGTTGCCAACTTGTGCTTAGTACAGTGCTCTGCACACAGTAAGTGCTCAATAAATACAATTGAATGAATGAATGAATGAATGAACCTTCTCACTGTGCATCTATCTTGCCTGTTCTGCCAACCTCTGGCCCACTTCCTACCTCTGGCCTGGAATGCCCTCCCTCCCATCTGCCAAACACTCACACTTCCCCCTTCAAAGCCCTACTGAAGGTTTACCAGCTCCAAAAGGCCTTCCCAGACTAAACCCCCGTTTTCCTCAGCTCCCCCTCCTCTCCTCATTACCCTGACTCACACCCTTTGCTCTACCCCCCTCTCCCCACCATGACACTTGTGCATATATGTACATATCTATAATTCTATTTATTTATATTAATGTCTGTTTACTTGTTTTGATGTCTATTTATATCTATAATTATATATATTTATATTGATGCTATTTATGCCTGTTTACTTGTTTTGATGTCTGCCTCCCCCCTTCTAGACTGCAAGTCCATTGTGGGCAGAGACTGTCTCTAATGCTGAATTGTACTTTCCAAGCGCTTAGTACAGTACTCTGCACACAGTAAGCTCTCAGCAGCATGGCTCAGAGGAAAGAGCACGGGCTTGGGAGTCAGAGGTCATGGGTTATAATCCTGGCTCTGCCACTTGTCAGCTGTGTGACTTTGGGCAAGTCACTTAACGTCTCTGTGCCTCAGTTCCATCATCTGGAAAATGGGGATTAAGACTGTGAGCCCAGTGTGGGACAACCTGATTACCTTGTATCCCCCGAGCGCTTAGAACGGTGCTTGGCACATAGTAAGCACTTAACAAATGCCATCATTGAGAAGAGGCATGGCTCAGTGGAAAGAGACCGGGCTTTGGAGTCAGAGGTCATGGGCTCTAATCCCAGCTCTGCCACTTGTCAGCTGTGTGACTTTGGGCAAGTCACTTAATTTCTCTGTGCCTCAGTTCCCTCATCTGTAAAATGGGGGTTAACACTGTAAGCCCCACGTGGGGCATCCTTATTGCCTTGTAACTACCCCAGTGCTTAGAACAGTGCTTTGCACATAGTAAGTGCTTAACAAATGCTGTTATTATTATTATTACTAATAAATATGATTGAATGAATGAATGAATGAATGACAGTCATATTTCTTGAGAGCTTACTGTGTGTAGAGGACTGTACTAAGAGCTAAGGAGAGTACAGTACAATAATAAACAGTCACATTCCCTGCCCACAACCTGATTATCTTGTATCTACCCCCAGCACTTAGAACAGTGCCTAGCACATAGTAAGTGCTTAACAAATACCACAATTATTTTATAATGATATTTTTCCCAACACAGCTTTGTTAATTCATAATAATTCACATAGGTAAAAACACTCCAAAATGTTACTTTCAAACTCAGTTCAGTCCTGTCTGAGCTTGTTGTGGGCAGGAATGTGTCTATTTGTTGTTATACTGTACTATCCCAAGTGCTTAGTACAGGACACAGTAAGTCCTCGATAAATAAAATTGAATGAATTTACCCAAGATGCCCCTTGCTTTCTGCCTATTCCTTCTCCTCCTCCTTCTGTTCCACATACGCCAAGGTCAAGAGGAGAACAACGATCTAGTGTTACAGTGAGGCCCCTCCTGATTCAGATTTTCATGGAAATCAAGCAAAGTGGGATTACAAAGGAGGATCAGGATCCTGTGGCTTTCCCTGATAGCCTGGACAAAAGTTATTTTCCCAACTGTTGATTAGTTAATAAAGGTATCTATGGCCTAGTGGATAGCGAATGGGCCTGGCAGTCAGAAGGATATGGGTTCTAATCTGAACTCCACCACTTGTTGGCTATGTGACCTTGGGTGAGTCACTTAACTTCACTGTGCCTCAGTTACCTCATGTGTAAAATGGGGATTAAGACTGTTAGTCCCATGTGGGACTTAGACTGTGTTAATTCTGATTAGCTTGTATCTACCCCAGCGCTTAGTACAGAGCCTGGCACATAGCTAGCTCTTAGCAAATACCATAAAAAATTAAAAAAAACCCTTCAGGTTTGCCTAAATGCCAGGAATATAGAGGTGTTTGTGGGGAAATACACCAATCAGCATTAATACTCTTTACTTCTTTAGGGTGATTTTGCCTGCTATCATCAGCTGTGAAAGGGTAGAGGAAAGTTTGGAAACAGGTTAAACATGTTGGATGATAGTTTTTTTGGAACTTATTTTCAAGGCTTGGATACAGATCTGTGTTGTAAGACTTGATGAAAGGATAAAAACAGCAGTTATTGGAAACCAGCATATTCAGCTCTACCTGTTTACAAGAATGATTTTTCTTTTAAGCTAGCTCATTGTGTTATATAGTGATACACACTCTTGTTACTGTTGCTAAAAACATCCAGAAAGATTCAGGGAAACTGTGAATTGGAAAGATAATGAAAAGCATTGAACCTGATTCTTTCTTCCATTTTCCTTCATAAAACTTTAAGATGTGGGTAACGCACTAGCACTGTTGAATCACAATGCTATGAAGAAGCACAGCAGTTCAACCCTCTATCAAATACCAGATAGAAAGTTTAAAAGATGGCATTCTTAATGAGTGACAAAAATTGGTTTCATGAGTTTTGTTAATGTTAATGACATTCTGTGCCTCAGAAGCTCCTTTGTAGGAAGATTGGCTAGATTAATTTTCCGGGGCAGCACTAATGGAAGCCCTCAGGAGAGACGCAATTGGAAAAAGATCAACTCTATTTGGTGCAACACGCCAGCATTATATAAAGTTGTGTGGTAACCTATTTAATCAACACCTTCCCTAACTTCTTTCCACATTGTTGAGATTAAACTGAGTTGCGTTTGCTTTATTTACATGCCCCTGTACAGTTAAAACTTGTTGAAACTTCACCCTCCTCTCTCATGCATCACTGATTTTTTTTTATAGTAGAACCAGATGAGAAAATCACTGCTGTTTCCTAACTTTGTATAATGCTGCATTAGACGTGTTTTGTAGAACTGGAAATTGAAAGAAGAGCAGAACATTTTTTTAATTATCAGATGTTATCAAATTAGTTGTTTAAATGAAGGGAGCCAGAGGTTTGAGCAGAGCTAGTATCTTTGGGGAAACTCAAGTTGGCAGAGAGCTCAGTCTGCTCAGTGTATGGCACCTGCACAAGCAACTGTGCACAAGCAATTGTGAAATTGAAGGAATTCCCTCACCTCCAAATAGTCATTCATTCATTTATTCACTCATTCAATCATATTTATTGAGAACTTAATGTGTGCAGAGCACTGTACTAAGCGCTTGGGAAGTACAAATCGGCAATATATAGAGACAGTCCCTACCCGACAGCAGGCTCACAGTCTAGAGCAGAAGCACCCTGGCTCAATGGAAAGAGCTCAGGTTTGGAGTCAGAGGTCATGGGTTCAAATCCCAGCTCCACCAATTGTCAGCTGTGTGACTTTGGGCAAGTCAGTTAACTTCTCTGCGCCTCAGTTACCTCATCTGTAAAATGGGGTTGAAGACTGTGAGCCCCCAGTGGGACAACCTGATCACCTTGCAACCTCTCCAGTGCTTAGAACAGTGTTTTGCACATAGTATGCGCTTAATAAATGCCATCATTAGAAGGTGTTGGTGGGAAGGTGGAGTCCTGACTCTTCCTTCTGACCAAAAAGGTAGGGTTCTGGGATAGGGTCCTTCAGAAATGGTCCCTGGATGCCTCATTCCCTCTTTTCCCACTCTTCTGCATTAACCCGACTTGCTCCCTTTATTCATCCTCTCCACCCCGACAGCCAACTCCACAGAATTTATGTACTTATCCGTAATTCATTTATTTATGTTGTGTCTGTTTCCCCACCTAAACTGCAAGCTCATTGTGGGCAGGGAATGGCCTGTTGTACTATTGTGTTTTACTCTTCCAAGCACTTAGTACAGTGCTCTGCTCACAGTAAGTGCTCAATAAACATGACCCATTGACTGATTTCCCTGCTTCTCTCAGGACTAGGCTAGAGGCAGGGTCCAGCTAATTTAGCATCTGCTCTCCATTCCATGCTTCTGGGTTTGAGGGAACTTCTGGGTACTCTTCTTGACTCCTCTTCCTGATCTCTGGTCTGGAATGCAAAATGAATTAGAAAAGTGGTTTCTTTCTCCAGAAGTATGTTTGGGGCTGTGACATCATGAGGCTACTATTATGATGTAGTAGATATCAATCAATCAATCAATCGTATTTATTGAGCACTTACTGTGTGCAGAGCACTGTACTAAGCGCTTGGGAAGTACAAGTTGGCAACATATAGAGACAGTCCCTACCCAACAGTGGGCTCACAGTCTAGAAGGGGGAGACAGAGAACAAAACCAAACATATTAACAAAATAAAATAAATACAATAGATAAGTACAAGTAAAATAAATAAATAAATAGAGTAATGAATATGTACAAACATATATACACATGTACAGGTGCTGTGGGGAAGGAAAGGAGGTAAGATGGGGGAATGGAGAGGGGGACGAGGGGGAGAGGAAGGAGGGGGCTCAGTCTGGGAAGGCCTCCTGGAGGAGGTGAGCTCTCAGTAGGGCCTTGAAGGGAGGAAGAGAGCTAGCTTGGCGGATGGGCAGAGGGAGAGCATACCAGGCCAGGGGGAGGACGTGGGCCAGGGGTGGATGGCGGGACAGGCGAGAACAAGGCACCGTGAGGAGATTAGCGGCAGAGGAGCGGAGGGTGCAAGCTGGGTTGTAGAAGGAGAGAAGGGAGGTGAGGTAGGAGGGGGTGAGGTGATGGAGAGCCTTGAAGCCCAGGGTGAGGAGTTTCTGCCTGATACGCAGATTGATTGGTAGCCACTGGAGATTTTTGAGGAGGGGAGTAACATGCCCAGAGCGTTTCCGGACAAAGACAATCCGGGCAGCAGCATGAAGTATGGTTTAAAGTGGGGAGAGACACGAGGATGGGAGATCAGAGAGAAGGCTGATGCAGTAGTCCAGACAGGATAGGATGAGAGCTTGAACGAGCAGGGTAGCGGTATGGATGGAGAGGAAAGGGCGGATCTTGGCAATGTTGCGGAGCTGAGACCGGCAGGTTTTGGTGATGGCTTGGATGTGAGGGGTGAATGAGAGAGCAGAGTCGAGGATGACACCAAGGTTGCGGGCTTGTGAGACGGGAAAGATGGTAGTGCCGTCAACAGTGATGGGAAAGTCAGGGAGAGGGTAGGGAGTCAGAAGGGCATGGGTTCTAATTCCTGCTCAGCCATTTGTCTGTTGTGTGACCTTGGGCAAGTCATTTCTCTTCTCTGGGCCTCAGTTACCTCATTTGTAAAAGGTCCCACGTGGAACAGGGACGATGTCCAACCCGATATACTTGTATTCACTCCTGCGTTCAGTACGGTGCCTGACACATAGTTAGCACTTAACACATACCATTATTATTATTATTGTTGTTGTTGTCATGCTCATAAGGCACATTCATTCAATCATATTTCATTCAATCGTATTGAGCGCTTACTGAATGCAAAACACTGTGCTAAGCACTTGAGAGTACAATATAACAATAAACAGACACATTTCCTGCCCACATTGAGTTTACAGTCTAGAGTGGGAGACAGACATTAATATAGATAAATACATAAATTACAAGTATTTACATAGGTGCTGTCGGGCTGGGAGAGGGGGGAGCAAGTCGGGGCAACGCAAAAGGGAGTGGGTGAAGAGGAAAGGAGGGATTAGTCAGGGAAGACCTCTAGGAGGAGGTGTGCCTTCAATAAGGCTTTGAGGAGGGGGAGAGTAATTGTTGTACGGATTTGAGGAGGGAAGGCGTTCCAGGAGAGAAGCAGGATGCGAGTGAGGGAGCCAGGTAGACGAGATCGAGGTACAGTGAGAAGGTTAGTTAGGAGTTGGTCACTTGCCTGCTCTGTGACCTTAGGCAATTAACAAAACTCCTGAGTTAAGTGCCTCAGTTTCCTCATCTGTAAAATGGGGATTAATTAATTACCTGTTCTCTCTCCTGGTTTAGGCTGTGAGCCCCATATGAAACAGGGACTCGGTCTGCTCTGATTGTATTCATCTATCTACCTCAGCCCTCAGTACCCTACTTAGCACCTACTTGGCACAGAGAAAACACTTAACAAGTATCGCAATTACTTTAACTAGTAGTTGTATTCTTCTTATCTGGAGAGAGGCTTTACAGCCCCACCCCATTCATTCATTCAATCGCATTTATTTAACCTCAGCCTTTGCCATCTGCTGTGTTTGGACATAAAAGGCCTCATCTCAGCCTCTCCCACTGCAGTCTGCCCTGAGGATCTGGAAGCCCTGGGCTGTGTGTCCATTGTTCATTCATTCTTCAATAGTATTAATACAAATAAACGGACATCAGTATAAATAAATAAAATTACAGATATATACATAAGTGATGTGGGGTGGTGGTGGGGCAAAGGGAGCATGTCAGGGTGACACAGAAGGGAGTGGGAGATGAGGAAAAGTGGGGCTTAGTCTGGGAAGTCCTCTTGGAGTCCTCCCCCTGGCCTGGAATGCCCTCCCTCCACACATCCACCAAGCTAGCCCTCTTCCTCCCTTCAAAGCCCTACTGAGAGCTCACTTCCTCCAAGAGGCCTTCCCAGACTGAGCCCCCTTTTCCCTCTCCTCCTTCCCCTCCCCACAACACCTGTATATATGTTTGTACAGATTTATTACTCTATTTATTTTACTTGTACATATTTACTATTCTGTTTTGTTAATGATGTGCATTTAGCTTTAATTCTATTTGTTCTGATGACCTGACACCTGTCCACATGTTTTGTTTTGTTGTCTGTCTCCCCCTTCCATACTGCGAGCCCACTGTTGGGTAGGGACCATCTCTATATGTTGCCAACTTGTACTTCCCAAGCGCTTAGTACAGTGCTCTGCACACAGTAAGCGCTCAATAAATACAATTGAATGAATGAATGAGTTCTCATTTGCTGGCCGCCAAACCCACCCGACTCCACCCCAAGGAGCCCTGTTTGCTCACTACTGGAAAGGCGGTGGGAGCAGGGAGCCACCGGCATTCCAGAAAGAAATGTTTGCATTCACAACACTGTTCACTACCAACTCTCTTCTTGACCTACTATCATCAGGCTTTCAATCCTTATACCACACTGAGACTGCACAAAGGTTCTACTCTGCCTTAACCTCTCCCATTTCTCTGCTGACCCCCCAAACTGCCTCATTTTTGCAGCATCATCCTCATATCTAATGACAGTTCTACTACTCCTACAGCATGGCTTCGTGGCTAGAGCACGGATGCAAAAGTCAGGAGGACATGTGTTCTAATCCTGGATCCATCACATCATCATCATCATCATCATCATCAATCGTATTTATTGAGTGCTTACTGTGTGCAGAGCACTGTACTAAGCGCTTGGGAAGTACAAGTTGGCAACATATAGAGACAGTCCCTACCCAACAGTGGGCTCACAGTCTAGAAGGGGGAGACAGAACAAAACCAAACATACTAACAAAATAAAATAAATAGAATAGATATGTACAAGTAAAATAAATAAATAAATAAATAAATAAATAAATAGAGTAACAAATATGTACAAACATATATACATATATACAGGTGCTGTGGGGAAGGGAAGGAGGTAAGATGGGGGGGATGGAGAGGGGGGAGAGGGGGAGAGGAAGGAAGGTCACATGTCTGCTGTGTGACCTTGGGCCAATCATTTAACTTCTCTGGGCCTCAGTTACCTCATCTGTAAAATGGGGATTAAGAATCTGTGTCCCATGTGGGACAGGGACTCTGTCCAATCTGACTAACTTGTATCTACCCAGTGTTTCAAACAGTGCTTGGCACATAGTAAGCACTTAACAAGTACCATTATTATTATTATCATTATTATTTTTATTACTATGGGGACAAAGGCATTCCTTAAGGATATGAAACATGTTTGATTGGCTCCGTTGGACACAGCCTGTCAGATCCTGTCACAAACTGTCCCAGTCTGCTAGTCTGTCCCAGGTATTCTTAGACAGAGACTTGAATGAAAGTCCAGAAGCATTAAACCAACCTGACAGGGTTGAATACCTCCTCTGACCCCCATCTGGAGTGAAAGTAAAGACTGGAGGTAAGAGCAAAACATGGGTATCAG
Source organism: Tachyglossus aculeatus (assembly GCF_015852505.1). Lineage (NCBI taxonomy): Eukaryota > Metazoa > Chordata > Mammalia > Monotremata > Tachyglossidae > Tachyglossus > Tachyglossus aculeatus. The sequence continues at coordinate 134,628,701 of NC_052066.1, read as the reverse complement.
TCATAACTTTTTATTACTCTGGAAAGACAAAAAGCAAATACCAGAACATTCAGCACTGTGGTAGTCAAAACAACTAGAGTCTGAGCTCCCATCACTGTTTTGGAATCTTCCATCTTTGAAACTGCATACTCACAAATGTTACACCATCATATTGGTCTTTTTGAGCACTTCTTTACTGTTAATAAAGTGGCAGGTGATAGTCTAATCACAGACTTAGATACACTCCCTGTTCTTTGAACAGGCAAACTAAGTCTGGCCAGCAATGAAAAACACCAGGGCAGGGTGGGAATATTTGAAGAGGTGGAGAGCTAACAGCATTGTGCAAAGGTCACTGATGTAGGATACTGTGGAAGTGACTGTGTTTATCTCTAGGAAATAAAGGTGGCTCAGGACAACCTTCACAAAAGTGAACTTTTAGGTAGAACTTTTGGAGGGTGAAAAAATTTGTCTTATGGTTGGAAGGAGAAAAGACAGTAAATAGGGAATTGCCAGACTGCAAACTTGTTGTGTTGTTGTATTCTTCCAAGAGCTTGGTACAGAAGTCAGCTTGGTACAGAAGTCTGCACACAGTAAGAGCTCAGTAAATATCACCGATTGATTAATTTATTGATTGAATGGAATGAGAAGAAGCAAGGGGGCAGGGAAAGGAGAGTTTGGCTTTAATGGAATAAATATGGGACAGTAAGTCAAAAGATCTGGGATCTAGGCTAGTTTTTCCCCTAGCCTGATGTGCCAACCTTAGTCAAATATTTTAACTTCTCTGGGCCCCTCTAAATTAGAGATCATAATGCCTCCTTCTCTCTATTTCAAGGAATGTTGTGAGGACACAAAATAAGTAATGCAAAAGCTCTTTGAAAAAATAAAATCACTATACAAAGTTAAAGCATTATCAATATATTGTCTGGGTAATAATAATGATTGTGGAATTTGTTAAATACTATGTGCCAGGCACTGCTCTAAACACTGAGGTAGATAGAAGATAGGTTGGACACAGTCCCTGTTCTACATAGGGCTCACAGTCTAAACAGCACTTTATAGATGAGGTAACTGAGGCACAGAGAAGTTACATAACTTCTCCAAGATCACACAGAAGACAAATGGCAGAGCCAGAATTAGAACCCAGGCCTTTCTGACTCCTTGGCCCATGCTCTATCCACTAGGCCATGCTGGGTGTATTCACGAGGCCTTAGTACCATGGAATGCATAAATGAGTTGTTTAACAAATTTCATAAATAACAAATGTACATGAGAGAAGGTCTGAAAGTGATTTGGGATGATCATGATCAGGTCACTGGGACAGACAGGTGGGTAACATTTCAAGTATTTAATAACATTCAATTATAGGTAACAGATGTTAAATATCAGGTTTTAAAGGAGGATCCTTAATTTAAATATTCAAAGGGATGGAATAAAATTTAAGCCATAAAATGAGATGTTGCTGCAGCCTTCCACAGAACTCTTTCTAAAGAGGCATATTTTCTACTGAAACCTCACAGTTTCAAAGTGTCTTAAGGTCCATACTATGAATTAAGTCAAGAAATCACTTGCCCACCCCTGATGAGTACCAGATGAAATATGCTTACTATCTCTTCAAGCACATTATTGATAATTGGGTGCAAAGTGGGCATTATTTCTCTGTTAAATGAGGAATGCAGCTGGAAAGTGAGAAATAATATTTTACGCTTTGTGCAAAATGGCCTAGAAATTGTATTGTCCATATTAAGTCATCAGAACTGCCCTAAAAAAATCTGAAACAAAAGTCAGTCACTCCTACACCTCACTGCTTTCTTTCACCCCAGCTTAGACTCACATCACCCACTGAATCACAGGCACCACCGCCTATGCACCTGGTGATAACCAAAAAACTAATAACAATGCCCTCTGCCCTCTCTTACCTTGGGAAAGTTGGCAGTGAGATCAGAGCTAAAGGGCCTGTGACAGCGCCCTTATTCATGGAGGTTGATGCCACACACATAAACTGAGCTTTGGAACTACTGACTCATGGGAGTAATTCCCAGTTGACAAATGCCTGGCAGGTATCCCTGCTGGGAATTGAGGCTCATTAAAATCACTCATTCATTCATTCATTAAATGATATTTATTAAGTGCTTACTGTGTGCAGAACACTGCATTAAATGCTTGGGAAGTACAAGATGGCAACATATAGAGACGGTCCCTACCCAACAACAGACTCACAGTCTAGAAGGGGGAGACAGACAACAAAACAAAACATGTGGTTGGGTGTCAAGTCATCACAATAAATAGAAATAAAGCTAGATGTGTATCATTAACAAAATAAATAGAATAGTAAATATGTACAAGTAAAATAAATAGAGTTATAAATCTGTACAAACATATATACAGTTGCTGTGGGGAGGGGAAGGAGGTAGGGTGAGGGGATGGGGAGGAGGAGAGGAAAAAGGGGGCTCAGTCTGGGAAGGCCTTCTGGAGGAGGTGAGCTCTCAGTAGGGCTTTGAAGGAAGGAAGAGAACTAGTTTGGTGGATGTGCAGAGGGAGGGCATTCCAGGCCAGGGGGAGGATGTGGGCCAGGGGTCGATGGCGGGACAGGCGAGAACGAAGCACAGTGGGGAGGTTAGAGGCAGAGAAGCGAAGGGTGTGGGCTGGGCTGTAGAAGGAAAGAAGGGGGGTGAGGAAGGAGGGGGTGAGGTGATGGAGAGCCTTGAAACCGAGAGTGAGAAGTTTTTGCTTGATGAGTAGGTTGACTGGCAGCCACTGGAGATTTTTGAGGAGGGGAGTAACATGCCCAGAGCATTTCTGCACAAAGATGATCCGGGCAGCAGCATGAAGTATAGACTGAAATGGGGAGAGACAGGAGGATGGGAGATCAGAGAGGAGGCTGATGCAGTAATCCAGTCGGGATAGGATGAGAGATTGAACCAGCAAGGTAGCAGTTTGGATGGAGAGGAAAGGGTGGATATTGGCGGTGATGTGGAGGTCAGACCTGCAGCTTTTTGTGATGGATTGGATGTGAGGGGTGAACAAGAGAGCAGAGTCGAGGATGACACCAAGGTTGCAGGCTTGTGAGATGGGAAGGATGGTAGTGCTGTCTACAGTGATGGGAAAGTCAGGGAGAGGGCAGGGTTTGGGAGGGAAGATAAGGAGTTCAGTCTTGGATAAATTGAGTTTTAGATGGCGGGCAGACATCCAGATGGAGATGTCCTGAAGGCAGGGGGAGAACCGAGCCTGAAGGGAGGGAGAGAGAGCAGGGGCAGAGATGTAGATTTGAGTGTCATCAGTGTAGAGATGATAGTTGAAGATGTAGGAGTGAATGAATTCACCAAGGGAGTGAGTGTAGATAGAGAACAGCAGGGGACCAAGTACTGACCCTTGAGGAATCTCTACAGTAAGGGGATGGGATGGGGAGGAGGAGCCCGTTAAGGAGACTGAGAATGAATGACCGGAGAGATAAGAGGAGAACCAGGAGAGGATGGAGTCTGTGAAGCCAAGGTTGGATAACGTGTTGAGGAGAAGGGGGTGGTCCACAGTGTCAAAGGCAGCTGAGAGGTTGAGGAGGATTAGGATAGAGTAGGAGCCATTGGATTTTGGCAAGAAGGAGGTCATTGGTGACCTTTGAGAGGGCAGTTTCCGGTGGAGTGCAGGGGACGGAAGCCAGATTGGAGGGGGTCGAGGAGAGAGTTGGCATTGAGGAATTTGAGGCAGCGGGTATAGACGACTTGTTCAAGGAGTTTGGAAAGGAATGGTAGGAGGGAGATAGGGTGATAACTAGAAGGGGAGGTGGGGTCAAGAGAGGGTTTTTGGGGGGATGGGGGAGATGTGGGTATGTTTGAAGGCAGAGGGGAAGGAACCAGTGGAGAGTGAGCAGCTGAAGATGGAAGTTAAGGAGCCGAGGAGGGAAGGGGCGAGGGATTTCATAAGATGAGAGGGAATGGGGTCAGAAGCACAGGTGGCTGGAGTAACACTTGAGAGGAGGGAGTATCATCTGAAGATACTGCTGGGAAGGATGGGAGAGTAGCGGAGAGGGTTGAGAGTCGGGGGTTTGGAGAAGGGGGAGGAGTGACTTTGGGGAGCTCAGACTTGATGGAGTTAATTTTACTAATGAAGTAGGAGGCCAGATCATTGGGGGTGAGGAATGGAGGAAGGGGAGGAACAGGGGGCCTGATAAGGGAGTTAAATGTATGGAAGAGCTGATGGAGATGATGGGCATGGGTGTCAATAAGGGAGGAGAAATAGTTTTGCCTGGCAGAGGAGAGGGCAGAGTTAAGGCAGGAAAGGATAAACTTGAAGTGAACAAAGTTGACTTGGTGTTTAGACTTTCGCCAGCAGCGTTCAGCAGCTCGAGCACAAGAGTGAAGGAGGCGGACAGTGGCAGTGATTCAGGGCCGTGGGTTAGTGGTACGAGAGCAGCAAAGGGAAAGGGGAGTGAGCAAGTTGAGCTGAGTAGAGAGGGTAGAGTTGAGAGCAGTAATCTGGTCATCAAGATTGGGTAGACAGGAAAGGGAGGCGAGTTGGGGTGCGAGGTGCTCAGAAAGATGGATGGGGTTGAGAGAGCGGAGCTCTCTGTGAGGTACTAATATAGATTTACAGGGGAGAGGAGTGTGAGTGAGGAGGCAGGTGAAAAGGTTATGATCAGAAAGAGGGATTTCAGAGGTGATGAGGGTGGTGATAGTGCAGCAGTAGGAGATGATGGGTCGAGGATGTGACCAAGTTGGTGAGTGGGTGCGGTGGGGTGGAGCAGGAGGTTGGTAACATCAAGGAGAGACAGAAGGTGGGCAGCAGAGGAGTCACCAAGGACATCCATTTGGATGTTGAAGTCTCCGAGGATCAGAGTGGGCATGGAAAAGGAGAGAAGGAAGGTGAGAAAAGGGTCAAAATCATTAAAGAAGTTGGAGGTGGGGCTGGGGGGGTAGTAGATGATGGCTACAAGAATCTGGAGGGGGTGGCAGGACTCTCCAAATGCTTGGCTTGCTACATACTGTATGGTGGGAACACTCATTATTTTCATTTACATTCCTGAGGTCTCATTAAATTTATTCATTCATTCAATCATATTTATTGAGCCCTTACCATGTAGAGCACTGTACTAAGCACCTGGAAAGTACAATTCAGCAACAAACAGAAACAATCCCTGCCCACAGTGGGCTCACAGTCTAGAATGGGGGAGACAAACAACAAAACAGGTAAACAGGCATCAATAGCATCAATATAAATAAATAGAATTATAGAGATACATACACATCATTGATGAAATAAATAGAATTATAAATATGTACATAAATGAGATCAGTGGATCAATTTGTCTAATCATCAGTGTTTGTGGTGGCAGTGGTATTGTTTCCAGCTAAAGCAATGTGCTTCCCAAACACTGTGCTGTGCACAATGGTAGAGATTCTTAATGCTTGATGAGGTGATATAGAACTTTACTAATTGATGCCTATTAAAGTGAAAATAATAATATTTGTTAAGCACTTTTTATGTGCTAAGCACTATACTAAGCGCTGGGGTAGATATAAGATAATCAGGTCCCACATAAGTTCATTGTGGGCAGGGAATGTGTCTGTTTATTCTTATATTGTACTCTCCCGAGCACTTAGTACAGTGCTTTGCACAGTTATATTAATAATGATAATAACAATGGTATTTGTTAATCACTGGGGTAGATACAAAGTAATCAGGTCGTCCCACGTGGGGCTCACAGTCTTAATCCCCATTTTACAGACGAGGTAACTGAGGCTCAGAGAAGTTAAGTGACACAATCAGCACTCAATAAATATGATTGAATAAATGAATGAATATGAGACTCCCAGTCTAAGGTGGAGGGAAAACAAGTATTGAATCCTCATTATAAAAATGAGGGAACTGAGGCAAAGAGAAATTAAGTGGCTTGTTCAAGGTCATACATCAGGCAAGTGTCAGAACTGGATTAGAACCCAGATTCTCTGACTCCCCGGCCTGTGATCTTTCCACGTTGCTTCTTTTGAAACTATTCTCTAGGAATAACTGAACTTTTTTTCTTTAGACATTAATTACTCAGTTAACCTATGAGGACTCCTCTAGGGTCCACAAAGGATAGCCAGTGCTCTGAAACATGTGATCCTAAGGGGTGCCCTGATGACATAGTGAAATTGACACGTCTAGGACAGTGAAGGTTATTCCCTGAGAGTGCATTTCTTATCCTGTGGCTCACCAGAACATAAGGCTTGTTTGATTAATCCAAGTAAAGCAATATGACTACGTCCAGTGCGGGGAAAGAAGAGCTCTCCTCTTCTGATTCTGCTGCTGATTAAGTCTGCTTCCTCTTGTAAAATGGCATTGACCTGTGCTTACCCCTCAACAATGTTGTGAGGTGTTCGTTTATGATTGTGGCCTGCTTTGAAAAGGCATCCCAATGGATAAAAATGATGACATCATCATAATGTACATTATCAAACCACATGAAATGGATCAGGTCATAATTTATGCTTTTTTAAGTCCTGAGTGGAGATGTGTCCAATTCGTGGGAGAGTCATGACTCTGGCAGTTGTTCCATTTAAGGCTGGGAAGAAAGACCCTGTCTGTCTCTTACAGGACCTGTCTCTTTTTGAGTTGCCCCCTTCCCCAATCAGGGGGGACAGTATTTTCCTCAGATACCCAGGGTGTGGCCTCATCAGCAACTGGATGCCCCATCCCTTCTAGACTGTGCCCATTGTTGGGTAGGGACCTTCTCTACATGTTGCCGACTTGTATTTCCCAAGCGCTTAGTACAGTGCTCTGCACACAGTAAGCACTCAATAAAAATGATTGAATGAATGAATGAATGAATGAATATCCTGGGCCACATACTTGCCAAGGACTTTTGTTTAGAGTTAGAAGAAGAAGGAATCTACTATCAGTAGGAGAAGCACTTGAGTTGGGTTTTTTTAGCAGTGGTGATGGTTTGTACAGAACAATAACAACATTTAACAATTACAGTATTTGCGAAGTGCTTACTATGTATCAGGCACTGTACTAAGCACTGGGTGGAAACAAGCAAATCGGGTTGGGCACAGTCCCTTTCCCATGTGGGGCTCACAGTCTCAATCCCCATCTTACAGATGAGGTAACTGAGGCCCAGAGAAGTGATCACTTGCCCAAGGTCACAAGGCAGACAAGTGGCGGAGCCGGGGATTAGAACCCATGGCCTTCTGACTCCGAGGCCTGAGCTCTATCCACTACACCTTGCTGTTTCCATCCACACTCCTGCCTGAGACAAGAGGCAGGTATTGTGAGTTGGCTGATTGGGCTGAAGGGTGCAATAAGAGGCTGCTGTGGGAGTTAAGACCTATATAACAATTATTATAATCATTATGGTATTTGTTAAGCACTTACCAGGTGACAGGCACTGCACTATGCATTCCCAGCACCAGCAGGCAGACCTGAGCTGCTGACAACTTCTTATACCATTTTTATATGTGGCACCTACATCAACTCCAAACTTTAGAGAGTCTTAAAATATATACAAATACTACTAGGAGAAACAACCTGGAGCAGTGATCACCTCATTTCGCAACTCGCCTCTCTTCTCTCCTTCTACAACCCAGCCCACACACTTAAGCTCCTCTGGTGCTAACCTTCTCACTGTGCCTCGATCTTTCCTGTCTCACCGCCGACCCATGGCCCAAGTCCTACTTCTGGCCTGGAACACCCTCCCTCCTCAAATCCGACAGACAATTATTCTCCCCCCTTTCAAAGCCTTACTGAAGGCACATCTCCTCCAAGAGGCCTTCCCTGACTAAGCCCCACTTTTCCTCATTTCCCACTCCTTTCTGCATCAGCCTGACCTGGTGCCTTTGCTCTTCCCCCCACTCCCTGCCCCACAACACTTAGTATATATCTGTCATTTTATTTATTTATATTGATGCCTGCTTATTTGTACTGATGTCTATCGTTCCCCACCTCTCCCCAGACTGTGAACTCATTGTGAGCAGGAGTGTCTCTCTTTATTGCTGTATTGTACTTGCCCAAGCACTTAGTACAGTGCTCTGTGCACAAGAAGCACTCAATAAATACGATTGAATGAATGAATGAATGAATGAATGAATGAATGCCAGTCTGGAAACCAGAAGACACAGGTTCAAGTCTGAGCTCTGCTACTGGCCTGTTGGGTGACAATTCATTCATTAATTCAATCGTATTTATTGAGTGCTTCCTGTGCACAGAGCACTGTACTAAGCACTTGGGAAGTACAAATACAAGTGACTTGACAGTGGCCAACTCACTTAGCCATTCTGTACCCCAGTTTTCTCATCTGCAAAATGGGGATATCTGCTTTTATACCTTTCTCATGGGGTTGCTGTGAAGCCTTAAATGACACGTTAGGAATAAAAGTGCTAGACAAAACAGATATGATTATGAGCTTAACCAAGGGCAGGGACTGATTTAAGTTTTCAATGTTCAGAGCTCAGCATGGATCTGCAATGAACTCAAATGCTTTTTGATGATTATGATGATGATCATGACGATGATCATGATCTTAACAAACTAATTGCTTGAGGAGTACCCATGAACTTTGAAAATATACGTGAAGACCTATGCCCCACTATCAAAGAGCTTTAAGTATAAATAATCTTGACCTCCAATTGTTTGAAACTAATAAGCTCTTTGCTCAGCATGGAGTAGGGAGGGGAGAGCATTGTGCACATCTCTGGAGGCTTCCTTTCTCAGGTAATGTAGGAGGAGGATGAGCCTTGTCTAAAACAAAGGTACCTAAGTGAGTAAACACCCACTGGTATTTGCAAGCACTGGGAGCAAGGTAGCACCTGTTCATTGGCAGTGATGTTACTACCAAGGTACCAATCGTCTGGCCATGTCTAGGCACACTGCCAGCCATAACCGTCACCCCACCCCAAGGGGGTGTATTGTTGAAATGTGCAGGGCTCAGAATCTCTGAGCACCTTGGTAACTTGAGAGTGACTCTGGACCTAACTCAGGCTTTCTACAAGGACACCACAATCTTATTAATAGGCTGTCTCAGGCTTACCATGGGCAGGGTGACATTTCTTGACTTTTATACTGGACAGTCTGTTTTTCAGCTGTCAGTCAATCATATTTATTAAGCGCCTACTGTGTGCAAAGCACTGTACTAAGCACTTGGGGGAGTACAATATAACAATGTAACAGACACAAAGCGTGGCTTAGTGGAAAGAGCATGGGCTTGGGAGTCAGATGTCATGGGTTCTAATTCCGCCTCTGCCACTCATCTGCTGTGTGACCTTGGGCAAGTCACTTAACTTCTCTGTGACTCAGTTACCTCATCTGTAAAATGGGGATGAAAACTGTGAGCCCCCCATGGGACAATCTAATTACAATGTATCTACCCCAGCGCTTAGAACAGTGCTCGGCACATAGTAAGCACTTAGCAAATACCATAATTATAATTCCCTCCCCACAATGAGTACCATTTCCCAGAGATTATTTTTCAACTTAAATCCTTTTCAGCTAACATTTTACCTTAGGATTGAAGATAGTATTTGAGTTCCATATTCTACATCTGTCAACTCTCAATTATCAAGAAGCAGCGTGGCTCACTGGAAAGAGCATGGGCTTTGGAGTCAGAGTTCATGGGTTCAAATCCCGGCTCTGCCAATTGTCAGCTGTGTGACTTTGGGCAAGTCACTTCACTTCTCTGGGCCTCAGTTCCCTCATCTGTAAAATGGGGATTAAGACTGTGAGCCCCCCATGGGACAACCTGATCACCTTGTAAACTACCCAGTGCTTAGAACAGTGCTTTGCACATAGTAAGCGCTTAATAAATGCTATTATTATTATTGTTATTATTATTATTATTATTATTATTATTATCTATGATCTTGGGGAGAGGGATTACATGGATGATTTAAATCTCCAGATAACCCAAAATCTCATTTTAGTCAATAGCTAAAGAATTTGTGCCAGTTCTCGCAGAAAGTACACTGGGCCACTTGAGTTTCCCCTTCACTCTCTGTAAATAATAATAATAGTGGTATTTGTGAAGCGCTTACTATGTGCCAGGCACTAAATGCTGGGGGAGATACAAGAGAAGCAGCGTGACTCAGTGGAAAGAGCATGGGTTTGGAAGTCAGAGGTCATGGGTTCTAACTCTGGCTCTGCCACTTATCGGCTGTGTGACTTTGGGCAAGTCACTTACCTTCTCTGTGCCTCAGTTACCTCATTAAGATTGTGAGCCCTACGTGGGACAACCTGATCACCTTGTATCACCCCAGCACTTAGAACAGTGTTTTTCACATAGTAAGCACTTAACAAATACCATTATTATTATTATTATTATACAAGATAATTGGGTTGGATACAGTCCCTGTTCCACATAGGGCTCGCACTCTTAATCCCCATTTTATGGATGAGGTAACTGAGGCCCAGGGAAGCGAAATGACTTGCCCAAGGTCACACAGCAGACAAGTGGTGGAGCTGGGATGAGAAGTTAGGTCCTTCTAACTCCCAGGCCCATGCTCTATCCAGTAGGCCACGTTGCTTCCCCTGGCCTTGGATGGAGGCTCCACAGGCAGTTCTAAGGACAACAGACTGAAGGCAGGAGAATGGTAAAGGGGGAAATAAGATCTGAATAAATTGGTTGACTGGTTTCTGAATTCTGGAATGTTGGTTATAATGATTTGATTATCCCTGCCCCCAAACACATGAAGTGTTTTCATAACTATTATTTAAATAATGAAATGGATTTGGTACACATTAAGACAATAATAATTCTTCCTTTGAGTCATATAGAACTTTACACAAGAATTTGAAACATTTTTGATTTCAATTTCCTCATTTCAATTAATCCAGACTAATCAATCAGTGTTATTTATTAAGTGCTTACTCTGTGCAGAGCACGTATTAAGTGCTTGGGAGAGTATAATACAATAAAGTTGTTAGGTGCAATCCCTGCCCACAGGAAGTTTACAGGCTAGAGGAGGAGACAGAAATTAAAATCAATTACAGATGGATCTGTACAGACGTGCTGTGGGGGCTAAGAGAAAATCAAACTACTTAAGGCATTCAGCCTCAAGGGTATAGGTACATAGAAGGGAGGGTAACTAGAGGAAATGAGAAGCAACATGGCCTAGTGAATACAGCATGGGCCTGGGAGTTAGAAGTACCTGGGTTCTAATCCATTCAGTTCATGTCTCCCCACTCCTCAAGAATCTCCACTATCTGCCCATCCACCTCTGAATCAAACAGAAACTCCTTACCATTGACTTTAAAGTTCACAATCAGCACTCTCCACCCTACTTCACTTCACTAATCTCCTACTACAGTCCAGCCAACCCACTCAGTTCCTCTCACACCAGCTTATTCACTGTGCCCTGATCTCATCTATAATAATGATAATAATTAATAATTATGGTATTTGTTAAGCGCTTACTATGTGCCAAGCACTGTTCTAAGGACTGGGGTAGATACAAGGTAATCAGGTTGTCCCATGCAATAATAATAATAATAATGGTATTTGTTAAATGCTTACTATGCGCAAAACACTGTTCTAAGCGCTGGGGTGGATACAAGGTAATCAGGTTGTCCCACATGGGGCTCACAGTCTTAATTCACATTTTACAGATGAGGAAACTGAGGCCCAGAGAAGCTAAGTGACTTGCCCAAAGTCACACAGCTGACAAGTGGCGGAGTCAGAATTAGAATCCATAACCTCTGACTCCCAAGCCTGGGCTCTTTCCACTGAGCCATGCTGCTTCTCATGTAGGGCTCACAGTCTCAATCCCCATTTTACAGATGAGGTAACAGAGGCACAGAGAAGTTAAATGAGTTGCCCAAGGTCACACAGTAGACAAGTGACAGAGCTGGGATTAGAACCTAAAACCTCTGGCTCTCAAGCCCGTGCTCTTGCCACTAGCCCTTGCTGTTTCTTTACCTTCACTCTCCATTCTCTTCACTTTTAAAACATTACTAAGGTCACATGTCCTCCAAGAAAACTTCCCCGATTAAGCCGTCTTTTCCCTGGCTGCCTCTCCTTTGTGCGTCATCTATGCACTTAAATCTGTGACCTTTGGACACTTGATATTGCCTCACCCTCAACCCCACAGCACTTATGTACATATCATTGAATTATATATTATAAATTACTTATTTATTTGCATTAATGTCTGTCTCCCCCTCTAGACTGTAAGCTCATTATAGGTAGGGAACATTTCTGCTAAGTCTGTTGTATTGTACTCTCCCAAGCAGCGTGACTTAGTGGAAAGAGCACGGGCTTGGGAGTCAGAGGTCACAGGTTCTAATCCCGGTTCTGCCACTTATCAGCTGTGTGACTTGGGGCAAATCACTTAACTTTTCTGTGCCTCAGTTACCTCATCTGTAAAATGGGGATTAAGACTGTGAGCTCCACGTGGGACAACCTGATTACCTTGTATCTACCCCAGTGCTTAGAACAGTGTTTGGCACATGGAAAGCACTTAAAAATACCTAATTATTATTATTTAACAAACATGAGACTTCTCGTTTCATTCCTTGTGAGGGCACAGTCGGTCAGTCAGTTGTATTTATTGAGTGCTTACTGTGTGAAGAGCACTGTACTAAGTGCTTGGAGAGTACACTACAGCAATATAATGGACAAATTCCCTGCACTCAGCCTGCTGAAAATGTGAGGGTGACCTTGGCACCTATATTCATTCATTAATTCATTCAATCGTATTTATTGAACACCCTGCATGCAGAGCACTGTACTAAGCACTAGGAAAGAACAATTTGGCAACAGGTAGAGACAGTCCCTATCCAATAACAGGCTCACGCCTCAGAGCTGGGACAAGAGGGTCTGGGGTCCAGCGAAGAGTGGCAAGTGCCTTCCTGCTTTGAGGGGAGGGAAAAGAAGGGGTTCCACACTCAGCCACTGCTCTGGAGAACTGACTGACAAGTGGAGAGATGGGCCTTCATCCTCTTTGTCCCTGCCAAAGTGTTCTCTATGCCCTGGAGTGGCAACAGACCCAGGGGCTAGGTGATACAGAAGGGACTGTCTAGGCAGTCAGACTGAATCCAGAGCTTCAAGGAATGTCCCACCATCCTCTTACCAGATGCCGACCCTAGTCGGGAGATTGGGTGACCTACTTATTTCAGCTATGAAGTCAATTGAATGGGATCTAATAAAAATAATAATTATTATGGTGTTTGTTAAGTGCTTACTATGTGCCAAGCACTGTTCTAAGCACTGGGGTAAATACAAGGTAATCAGGTTCTCTCATGTGGGGCTCACATTCTCAATCCCCATTTTACAGATGAGGTAACTGAGGCACAGGGAAGTTGAGTGATTTGCCCAAGGTCACTCAGCAGACAAGTGGCTGAGCCGGAATTAGAACCCACGACCACTGACTCCCAAACCCGTGCTCTTGCCACTAGGCTTCACCAGATCGTCTTGAAGGGTTTCACCTGATTGACATATCACAGAGCAAAATGTACCAATCTGATTTGGAACTGGTAAAGAGTTTCTGTTTGATGCAGAGATAGATGGGCAGCCATTGGAACTTTCTGAAGAATGGGGAGATATGGAATGAATGTCTGAAGGACTGGAGAAGGGAATGACAGGTGGCAGGGAGTTCAGCCAGGAGGCTGATGCAGCAGTCAAGGTGGGTTATGATAAGTGCTTGGATCTGCATGGTAGCAGTCTGAATGTAAAGGAAAAGGAGGATTCTAAAGATGTTTCTCTAGACTCTAAGCCTAGGGAATGGCTCTCTTTATTGCTATATTGTATTTTCCAAACGCTTGGTACAGTGCTCTACACACAGTAAGTGCTCAATAAATATGATTGATTGAATGAATGAATGTTTCAAAGGTAGAATGGACAGGATTTGATGACAGTCTGAATGAGACAGATGAGCCAAGGATAATGCCAAGGTTATGGGCTTATGAGACAGGGAGGAAAGTGATAGGATAGTCTCGGTTACCAGTGGTCCAGGGGGCCACTGCATACACAGCATAGCAGCTGAAGAATAATAGTAGCAAGATACCCACTCTGAGCCTACATCGTGCACATTAGCCTCAAAACAAAGCTCTTGCAAGGAAAATGCCTAGTACAGTGCTTGAAAGCATTACTACATACTATCAACAAAAGGGGAGTAATCAGTACTGTTTGCATCATCATGAGAGGAATTTCCTTTTTGATCTTGGGGGAATTTCCTTTGAGAAGAAATTACTTGAGAAGAATCACCTCATGTTCCCTGCATACTACCAACGAAAGGAAGGAGGAACTTGCTCACCCTGAAGGACTTTTGAGTGGACTGGGAGTTAAGGGGAGGAGTCCGGGAAGCATTTGGGAGTTTTAATTTCTTTGGCTACAAAAGGCTCAAGGCTTTGCTGTAGAAGTGTGAGTCTACCAGATCATGCTGGGATGGTGCACCCTGACATGTGGGGTCAGTGTGTGTCTACCAAATTCTGCCGGGATGATGCATCTTGGCATGTGGGGCCAGTGGATCACTTTAATAAGGAGGACCTGACATAAGCCATGATCCTGGTCTTCCCAGACTGAGCCCCCTTTTTCCTCTTCTCCTCCTCCCCATCCCCCCCAGCCCTACCTCCTTCCCCTCCCCACAACACTTGTATATATTTGTACAGATTTATTACTCTATTTATTTTACTTGTACATATTTACTATCCTATTTATTTTGTTAATGATGTGCATATAGTTATAATTCTATTTGTTCTGACGATTTTGACACCTGTCTACATGTTTTGTTTTGTTGTCTGTCTCCCCCTTCTAGACTGTGAGCCCATTGTTGGGTAGAGACCATCTCTATATGTTGCCGACTTGTACTTCCCAAGCACTTAGTACAGTGCTCTGCACACAGTAAGCCTCAATAAATTCGATTGAATGAATGAATGGTGCATTGAACCTTTGGTAATGGTTACCTAACGGGGCAGTCTTGTTAACCTGAGTGGGTCAGCAGTAGCAATAATAAATAATAATAATTGTAAAGCACTTACTCTGTGCTGTTCTAAGCGTTGGGGTAGATACAAGCTAATCAGATTGGACATGGTCTCTTTCATTCTTTCATTCATTCATTCAATCACATTTGTTAAGTGCTTACTGTGTGAGCAGCACTGTACTAAGCACTTGGGAGAGTATAACAATAAACAGATACATTCCTGCCCACAATGATCTCACAGTCTAAAGGGGAGTCAGACCTTAATATAAATAAGCACATAAATAAATAAATAAAAATGTCAATCAATCAATCAATCGTATTTATTGAGCACTTACTGTGTGAAGAGCACTGTACTAAGCACTTGGGAAGTACAAGTTGGCAACATATAGAGACAGTCCCTACCCAACAGTGGGCTCACAGTCTAGAAGTGGGCTCACAGTCTTAATCCCCATTTTGCAGATAAAGGGAATTGAGGCACAGGGAAGTGAAGTTTTAGACTGTGAGCCCACTGTTGGGTATGGACTATCTCTATATACTGCCAACTTGTACTTCCCAAGCACTTAGTACAGTGCTCTGCACACAGTAAGCGCTCAATAAATACAATTGATTGATTGAAGTGACTTGCCCAAGGTCATACAGCAAGCAAGTGTCAGAGCCAGATTAGAACCCAGATCCTTCTGATAGGGGAACTAAAGGGTTTAGTCTTGGAGGGCCTCTTGGAGGAAATGTGATTCTTAGGAAGGTTTTGAAGGTGGAGATATAAGTTCTTGGGAAAGTGCAGGGGAGATAAAACACAAGATGCTTGCCCTGAAGGATTGTGGTGAGGGTGGTTTGTTCAGAACTGTTGGATGAGCCATATAAATGACTATTCCATTAAATAATATATTAACTACTACTGACTTGGAATAAAACAATTCAGAATAGGAAGTTAAGTCATGGTGCACATTCATCTGCCTCCAACAAGACTGTACTTGAATCATCTTAGGAAGATAATTTTCTAACCTTTTATTCAAGATCCCCATTGAAATAGGTTCCCCTAGGTCCCTTGGAAGAGTCAGCCAGTCAGTCAGTCATATTTATTGGGAGCTTAATGCACTGTACTAAATGCTTGCCAGAGTACAATATAACGATAAACAGACACATTCCCTGCCTACAAACGAGCTTACAGTCTAGAGAAATTTTACAGTCCAGAAGAGTTCTGGAAGACGTTCCGGGGTCTGTCAAATATGACCCCTTCTTTCCAGACTTCCTATATCAATTATCCACATAAAGAGAGCATGCAAGGTGAAGCTTACTTGCCTAAGCAGGATCACCATTCCAAGCTGTGGGAATAATTTAACAAATGCGCTCTATTGACCTAAAGGAGCTAATATACTTTCAAAAAAGGAGTCATTATTCTCTAATTTCAGCCAGAGTAATGTCTGTTGCAATCTTGTGATTTTGAATATTGAATTGCATCCTCTATTTAAGTAACCAAATAGGAGCAGGTGTGGAGCAGCAGGGCTTAATGGAAAGAGCAAGGATCTTGGAGTCAGAGGACCTGGGTCTAATCTTGGCTGTAATAGTTGTCTCCTGTGTGACCATAGGCAAGTCACTTAACTATATTGGGTCTCAATTTCCTCACCTGTAAAAGGGAGATCAAATATTTCTAATAGTAATAATTGCAGTATTTGTTAAGCATTTAATATATGCCAAGCCCTAAATTAAGTTATTGGGTAGATACAGAATAATGGAGCTCATAGTCTAATTAGGAGGGAGAACGGGTATATAGAAACCATTATACATATGAGGAAACTGAGGCACAGAGAAGCATTGCCTGTGGATAGAGCATGGGTCTGGGAGTCAGAAGAAACTGGGTTCTAATCTGGCTCCACCACTTGTTTATTTTGTGACCTTGAGCAAATTACGGAACTTCTCTTTGCCTGTTACCTCATCTGTAAAATGGGGATTAAAACTGTAAGCCCTCATATGGGACAGGGACTGTGTCCAACTTGATTTGCTTGTATCCACCCCAATGCTTAATACAGGGCCTGGAACATAGTAATCACTTAAAAATACCAGTTATTATTTATGGCTATTATCGTTCTTATTAAGTGACTTGTCCAAGATCAGGCAGCAGGCAAGTGGCAGAGCAAAATTAGAACCCAGGTCCTCTGATTCTGTGGCCCTTGCTCTTTCCACTAAGTCAAGTGGCCTCCCTCCTGGTCTCTGTCCTACTTAGACTGGGAGCCCCAGGTAACACAAGAACTGGATCGGACCTGATTATCTTTTACTCATTCCAACACTTAGAACAGTGTTTACTACAGAGCTTAGAACAGTGCTTGGCGCATAGTAAGTGCTTAACAAATGCCATCATTATTATTATAAGAGCTTAACAAATACCACAATTATTATTATTATTATTATTATTATTGTTATTGTTATTATTATTCTCTATAAGGCCATATTGCTTTGGGTCAATGAAGGATACCATTCTCTTGATTTCTTTAATGGTACTAGTTAATCACTTACTATATACCAGTTGCTGTACTAAACACTGGGACAGATACAAGATAATCATGTTGGACACAGCCCCTGTCCCTGTCCCACAAAGGGCTCACAGTCTTAATTTCCATTTACAAATAAGGTAACTGAGGCATAGAGAAGCTAAGTGACTTGCCCAAGGTCACACAGCAGATGAGTGGCCAAGCTAAGATAAGAATTGAGGCCCCCTGACTCTCAGGCCCATGCTCTTTCTAGTAGCCCTCTTTTGGTGTACCAATCTTATTTTTGACTTCTCACTAGATTCACTAATGAACGTGCACTCCATATAAACAAATCAAGAAGTTGTAAAAAAAATTTCCAGAATTTTTTCACATGAAGAAAAAAGGCAGCAACAAGAGTAGTAACAGGAAGAATGCTCCCATTATTTTGTTGAAATTCTTAATTCAGACACCCTAAGGTAAGTTTCTAGAATGAATCTAATGTATGTAAATGCAAACCTTATAAACAAAATTTCTAAAGAAGTCAACTATTTCACCCCTCACCCCACAATCCATTAGGCAAAGTTCTGGAATAAATCAAACAACTTCAAACCATACATTGAAAATCAAATAAAATTAAAATTAAATTTTGAAATACCTGAGCAAAAAATTATCTGTTAAAAACTGTTAATATCAAAATTGCAAGAAGAAGAAGGGCCCTCTATAAAACACAATGCCCAACCTATTTAGTCTTTCCTGAAAACTTGAAATTTGACTGGGAGCAGATGAGCAGGGTATTATAATGCATTCTTTGTAATCAAGCCCTCCAAGTAAATTGGTTGTGGCAGTCTTCATTAGATGAGAATTATACATAATTTTCAACTAATATATAAATAACACATATATAGGCACATATAGGCACATATACAGATATGTATAGCACTTAGCGCTTATAACAGTGCTCAGTACTTTGAACAGTGCTTTACACATAGTAAGCACTTAATAAATGCCATTATTATTATGCTCGGGGACAAGTACAACCAGGGCATAGTTATTCAACTGGTTGTAAAGAAACTAAGAGAAAGAATGAAAACACAGCATAACTTATTCAAAAATATTAGACCAAAGTTATTATTACTCTCTGCCTTCACATGTCTAACTAAAGCCCTGTTTCCTCCATTAAGTAAAGCACATTCTGGGAGCTGCCCAATTAGTGCACGCCTACTTCAAGGTGTGTTTGCTTAGTAATGGCTCTGAAAGACTAAGCAGTGACAGCCACACCAGTGCCTTTGGGCTGTCTTTTGGGTGTGGCTGAAGAAACACTCCCAGATGGGTGTTTTTGGCTGAGGGCCCCTGGCCTCAGAGAAGTCAGGTTACATGCTGACTAGTTGCATCTAGAAGGACTGAGAACAAATTCCCAGGTCTGTAGAACAGCAATCTTGAATTCCCATGCCCCAGAATTGTGGGTCTAGCATGGGGAGATTCACGAAATGCTAGACCAGTATTCTCCAGGTTTCCTTGAGGCCCACGAGGAGCTTCCTCAGCAGAACTTTAGCGTAGACCTACAGTATCCATTCACCCCATTTTAATGATAATAATGATAATAATAATAATTGTGGTATTTATGTGATTACTATGTTCCAGGCATTTAAGCGTTAGGGTATAAACAAGCAAATTAGGTTGGACACAGTCCCTGTTCCACATAAAGCTCACAGGCTCAATCCCCGATTTTACAGATGAGGTAACTGAGCCCAGAGAAGTGAAGTGACTTCCCCAAGTTCACTGAGCACACACGTGGAGGAGCCAGATTTAGAACCCATGACCTTATGACTCTTAGCCCTGTGTTCTATCCACTAAGCCATGGGAGAAGAATGTGAAAGCAAGTAAGTTGAGGGGACCAGGAGCCCCTACACAGATAACAGTAATAATAGCTGCAGTATTTGTTAAGCACTTACTACGTGCCAGACACTGTACTGGCACAGTAAGCGCTGGGGTGGATACAAGAAAATTGGGTTGGATACAGTCCCTGTGGCACGTTGGGTTCTCAGTCCAAGGTCAACAGCAGACAAATGGAAGAGGCAGGATTAGAACCCATGACCTCCTGACGCCCAGGTCCATGTTCTATCCACTATACCATACTGCTTCTTACACCATACTGCTTCTCTATATGCTTTAGGTTTGGACAGACTCAGAAGAACTCCTGCAAAATGAAGTATATGACATAATTACCTAATGCTCCATGTCCAAAGTAACTCATGTAACATTACTTGCATCTGTGTGTCTGGTGTCCAGGAAGGCCATCAATAGCCACATTAGTTGGATTATTTCAGTCCCTGGGTGAGATACAGTGACTTTCCCATACTTCAACCCAGCCCACACACTTTGCTCTTCTAATGCTAACCTTCTCACTGTACCTTGATCTCACCTTTCTCACCACGACCCCTCACCCATGTCCTGCCTCTGGCCTGGAACACCCTCCCTCCTCATATCCTACAGACAAAAGCTCTCCCCAGCTTCAAAGCCTTATTGAAGGCACATCTCCTCCTAGAGGCTTTCCCTGACAAAGCTCCCCTTACCTCTTCTCCCATTCCCTTCTGCATCACACTGACTTGCTCCCTTAATTCATCCCCCTCCCAGCCACATAGCACTTACGAACTTATATTAATGTCTGCCTCCCCCTCTCGACTGTAAGCTGGTTGTGGGCAGGGAAAGCGTCTGTTTATTGTTATACGTACTCTCACACAGTAAGTACCTAATAAAATATGACTGAATGACTTTCTACTGCAAAATAACTGGAAAATAAGCCATTAATGAGTCAAGAGCAGGAAAAAAGGGTGAAAGGGTGAACAGAAATCAAGGCACTCCTCTATGATAAAGAGAAAGAAAGAAGACCTCCTTATCTTTTCTTACCTTTTGATTTGTAAAGTGGGCTTGATCTTTGCATGAAGTGCCACATCATATAAATTTGAATGTACAGGACTGTCTGCACACCAGGCTGATGAAGCTATTTTCAGTTGAGGAATCCATTGGCCTTTCCAAGCTGAGCCTGATTGAACTATAAGACAAATATTTTCGTTTGTCTCAAGAAAAGAAATAGTCAAAATGGAAAGATTTGTGTCTTATAGTTTGCACACATACTTTGTGCAAACCATTGGACTAAGCACCTGGGAGAACACAATAGAGTTAAAGGACACTATTCCTGCATTCAAGGATCTTACAATCTAATGATTACCACTGACATTTTTTAAGCTTGATTCCAATTCAAACACCTACACAGAGAAGTTAAGGAGCACAGGGAATGGTATCATCTTGTGAATTTCACATCCACAGAAAGCAGAAAAGTTACTTACTGTCGTTTGCTGTGAAACCTTCCACAGCTGTTACCTAGATTTACCCAGGGAAGTCAATCTTAAGTATGTCCCTAGGGTCTCTGCACAGTTGTGAATTTTTCTAGAAAGTATTTCACTAGACCTACTGACAAGTCTGCGAAAAAGACATTCAGATATTAGCATGCTTATCAAGTTTTTAAGACTTTTCCAATAGATCACATAAAGTTACAGCATGATCCAAACGGAAACTAAATGTCTCATTTATCTCGCAGAACCAATATAAGTGTTCTGTTTTAAATGATTGATTCCTCTATACCACCAGGTAATAACATCAGTACCAGCCATTTCTTTAGTAATACAGCTTCATCACTCCTTAATCATCTGTCCCGGACCAATATTAGTAAGTAAAATCTGTTACCCTTTTAAAGAAGAATCCATAGTACTAAATTGGACTGTTAGTCCCCCTAGGCCATAAGTCCCCCTCTAGAATATAAGTCTACGGTGGGCAGGGGACATGTCTACCAACTCTGATATATTGTACTGTCCTAACTGCTTAGTACAGTGCTCTGCACACAGTAAGACCTCTATAAATATGATTGATTTGATAATAAAGTAGATTTATTTTCTACTTTCCCAACGTCTAAGCATTTAGGATCTTACCCCATCCTCAACCATCACAGCATTTTTGTATATATCCTTATACTTGCTTGCTTCCCTTCCCTGTAATTTATTTAAAGGTTCCTTTTTTATGCTAGTCTGTGAGTTTCTCTCACAGACCTCTTAAACCTCTTAAACAATGAGGCCTCTTAAACAAGTGAGGTTGTTTAATTGTACTTTCCCAAGTGCTTAATACAGTGCTCTGCACAAATAAGCACTCCATAAATACCGTATTCTTTAACAAATTAGAATAAAGAATATTTTTTCTTGACTGAAAAATATCTATAGCCTTTTGACTAGAAATTAAAGTTGGGTTTTTTATGGTGTTTGTTAAGAACTTACTTTGTGCTAGGCACTGTACTAAGTGCTGGGGTAGATGTAATCTAATCAGATTGGACACAGTCCATGTCCCACATGGGGCTCAAAATCTTAATCCCCATTTTACAGATGAGGTGACTGAGGCTCAGAGAAGTTAAGTGACTTGCCCAAGGTCACACAGCAGACAAGTGGTGGAGCTGTGATTTGAAACTATGACCTTCTGACTCCCAGGCCTGTGCTCTATCCACTAGGCTACGATGACTCAATGTAGTGAATCATTAATAATTGTGGTATAATTCTAGTATTTAATAATTGTGGTATTTACTAAGTGCTTAGTATGTGCCATGCACTGTATTAAGCACTGGAGTGGATACAAGCAAATTGGGTTGGACATAGTCCCTGTCCCATATAGGGCTCACAGTTTCAATCCCCATTTTACAGTTAAGGTAACTGAGGACCAGAGAAGTGAAGTGACTTACCCAAGGTCACACAGCAGACAAGTGGTGGAGCTGTGATTAGAAACCAGACCTTCTGACTCCTAGGCCTGTGCTCTATCCACTATGCCATTGTTAAGCACTTACTATATGCCAAGCATTATTTTAAGTGCTGGGATAGATACAAGGTGATCAGGACTCACATGGGACTCACAGTTTAGGTAGGAGGGAGAGCAGGTATTTAATCCCCATTCCATGAGGAGAAGCACCAGCCTGGGAGTTAGAAGGACCTGGGTTCTAATCCTATCTCCACCACTTGTCTTCTGTGGGACCTTGGGCAAATCACTTCACTTCTCTGTGACTTAGTCATCTCATCTGTGAAATAGGTATTAAGACTGTAAACCCTATGTGGGGCATGGACTGTGGTCAATTCAATTTGCTTGTACTCTAGCGCTTAGAACTGTGCTTGACATGTAGTAAGTGCTGAACTAATACAATCAGTATTATTTTGTAAATGAGGGAACTGAGTCACAAAGAATTTTAGTGACTTGCCCAAGGTTCAGCAGGCAAGTGGCAGAGCAGGGATTAGAACCCAGGTTTTCTGACTCCAAAACCCATGCTTTTTCCAATAGGCAACATACTTCTCAGCTCATTAGGATTATTTATCATCTTAGATTGTGAATTCTTAAAGGCCAAGAATATTGTCTAATTATCTTTATAACTTCTAGGTTATGTACAAGTGAGCCCTTAAATACCTTTTGTTGACAATGATTGTGAATATTGACATAATAAAGCAGATTTTAGTATGGCTTTGGTTATTCCACTCAAAAGAAACTCCATAGTACATAGATAATGGGAACATGTCTGTGGCCTAGTGGAAAGAGCACGGGCTTGGAAGTCAGAGGTTCTAATCCCAGCTCCGCCACTTATCAGCTGGGTGACTTTGAGCAAGTCACTTAGCTTCTCTGTGCTTCAGTTACCTCATCTGTAAAATGGGGATTAAGACTGTGAGCCCCACGTTGGACAACCTCATTACCTTGTATCTACCCCAGCACTTAGAACAGTGCTTGGCATATATTAAGTGCTTAACAAATACCATCATTGTTATTATTATGTCAGCTACCCTGTAAAACTCTTCCAAGAGCTTAGTACAGGGCTCTGCACGTAGTAAACTCTTAATAAATACCACTGATTAATTAATAATGTAGCTTATATTGTAGGATGAGAAGTTTGTCTTAGGCTAAAGGAAGACCTTGGCAATATAGTTATTAAACTCTGGATAAGACTATAGAGAGAGGTGCAGAGACTCCTCCTTGGAAATGTTGAACGTGAGGATAGACAACCACCTCTTTTGCCTAACTTAAACGGAGGTAGGAGGTTGGGATTAGATCACCTCTTGGTTCACCTTCTAGTTCCCAAAATTCTTGTAGTGTCCAGAAAAAACAATACTTAACCTAGTTTGTGGATGGGTTAAAAAAATCTGCAGGTTTGCAAAAGTTTTCATCATCATTGATTTCATTTATTCTGATGAAAAAGAAACAATTCTTAGTGAATTAAATATGAGAGCTATCAAATTGTTAAGAACCAGTTAAATGGAGTTATAAAGTGGACAAAACTAAATTCCACTAGAGAAGAGGCCACATTTTATCCATCTATTATAATCCCTGGGGCTACGCATTCATTTCCAAGCATCCAGGAGGCACTCAAGACATATGTAAGATATTTGATGATAAAACTACTGAAGATGTTAAAATCATGGGTTTCCATCTCAAAGGAGATGCTGTCTAGTTCCTAGAAAATATGAGTGCTTAATTTTTTTAAAAAAACTTCAGCTTCTGGAAGACTCTTTGCAGTAGTTTCCAACACAGTGAGTCAAGATTTATGGAATTCAGAGGATTCATTTGGAAAATACTTTATTCCATTTTGAAAACTATGGTGTCTTTTGCTTTTCCTAAGGAGTTCAACATTATAATTATAGTTACAACTATCCTCAAGGTACCACGAGCAAAGCGTGAAAAATATCTTGCATCATTATTAGCTTTTTCACATTTCTTCCATCCCTATTGTGGACACAGTCTAATTATCAATCTGCTTAAAATCAGGTTGGGAGATCTGCCACCTCCTCTTAAAATATATCCCCTCCACCTGGGCCTTGGACATGAGGACCTGCATGCCTTATTGAAATACTTGATTCCTCCCTTTTTCCCTCCCTGACCATCATCTTCAACCACTCACTCTCCAGTGCTCCTTCCCAACTAATTTTACCCATACCTATGTCTCCCCTATTCTATAAAAACCCTCCTTTGACACCATGGCTCCCTCCAGCATTTTTCCTATCTCCCATCTACCGTTCTTTTCCACAAGCAAGTTGTCCCACCCACTACCTCCACATCATCTCCTCCACATCTCTCCTTTGCCTCCTGCAGTCTGGAGAATTGCACCCTCCAATCCACAGAAACTGCCCTCTCTAAGGTCGCCAATGACCTTCTTAACAAATCCATTGGCCTGTGCTTCAACCTAATCCATGTTGATCTCTTAGTTGCCATCAACACTGTGGATGATCATTTCTCCTGAAAACATTGTCTAACCTTGGGTTCACTGACACTGTCATCTCCTTTTTCTCCTCCTCTCTTTCAAGTCACTCCTTCTCAGTCTAAGAGCAACCATCAAAGTTCAGTTCTTCGTTCCTTTCTAGTCTCTATCTACACCCACTTCCTCAGAGAACTTGCTGCCATGGCTTCAACTCCCACTTCTACACAGATGATTGATTCTCAAACTTAACTTGGCCCCTTCTCTACAGTTTCCTATTTCCTCCTTCCTTTAGGACATCTCTATTTGCATGCCCTGATGACCCCTCAAACTTAACTTGTCTACAGAACCCTCAACTTCTAACCCTAACCCGGTCCTCCCCCAGAGTTTTCCATCATTTCCCATCCTCCCTTTTTCACAGGCCCTTAACCTTGGAGTTACCCTCATCTCATTTCTCTCCTTCAACTTGCATTTCTAGAACTCATCACTTCCTCTCCTGTAAATTGTTACCATGTAGATCCAAGCATTTATCATACCCTACCTTAACTACTGCATCAGCCTCTTCTCTGAACCCTCTGCCTCCTGTCTCTTCCCTCTTCACTCTGCTGTCTAGATCACTTTACTAATCCATCCAGGTCATGTCTTCCCACTCCTCCAAAAACCTCAAATGACTCCCCATCTACATCTATATCAAAAGAAACTGCTTACCATTGGCTTTAAGGCACTCAATCAGCTCTTCCTCTCTTACCTTGTTGATCTCCAAATACAACCCAAATACACACATTTCATTCCATCAATGTCAACATACTCACTATACCTCAGTCATATCTGTTTCACCACCCAGAACTTGCCCATGTTTTTCCTCTTGCCTGGAACTCCCTCCTCTTCATAAATGACAGACCACCACTCTGCCAATTTTCAAAAACCCTACTCAAATTGTATCTACTTCAAAAGACTTTTCCTAAGACTTCAATTCCGCTATTTGCCCTTCCTTCTTTGTTGCCCAAGTATTTGGATTTGCACCTCTTAGGCACTTGACATTCATCTCAACCCCCCAGTAATTATGTACATATCCCTTTACTTTGCTATTTCCCCTAGCTATAATTTATTTCATTGTCTGTCTACCCACATACACTCTAAGCTATACATATGAGCAGGGATCTTGTGTACCAACTGTATGGTTTTGGACATTCCCAAGCAGTAAGTGCTCAATAAATACCACTGATTGATTGGTTCATTGATCAATCAATGCATGGAATATCTTTTTCTAGTGGGAAATCCTCATGTTAATCTAACCATTTCTGTTCAAATAGAAATATATTCAAGTAGAAGGCCAGGTGCAGTCATTGTGAATAAGGTCAAGAAGAAGATTTACCATTTCTAAATTTATACCTGGTGATTCAGTTTTGATTAAGGATGTATCACCATTAGTTCATTTTCAAAAATACTTTGGGCATAATGAAAAATACAAAAGTGTACTTCAGTTTATGCTGAGTTATTTGCTCAAGACCAAATGAGTAGTGTAAATCACGTATACATGTATCACTGTGGACAAGTAAAAGATGAGGAGATTGGTTAACCTAAGGTAAATGTTTATTTCATTATGGTAAAAATATAGAGAGCCAGTTCAGCACTCATAGCATTAACCCTAGCTTTCTCTTAAATTGTCTATTAAATGTGGAGAAAAACAATGCAGGGTGGCCAGTATGGTGAAGTTAAGCATTTATATTTCTCCTAGCATGAAGGCTTTTCAACTTACTTTTCACAATCCTGCTGTTGAACCTGAGGATCTAAGATTCAACACCAACTGATCCTCCAGTAAAATGTCTAAAAATTTTCCTGTCCAGAGGACCTATTCTATAGAACTCTGTCACTCTGACACTAGTGCTGTAGGTGACAGCTGAGTTATTCATAATCTACTTTGGGTTCTCTAAACAGTTTTTAGCAAACCAGAGGAGTGCTAAAGCCAAGAAGAATGCCTTTCCTATCCCTATGAATTCATTCATTCATGACAATAATAATAATAATGATAATGATGATAATAATGATAATAATTGTTAAACACTAACTATGTATCAAGCATTGTTCTAAGTGTTAGGGAAGATACAGCAGTCCCTGTCCCACACAGGGCTTATAATTTAAATAGGAAGTAGAGCAGGTATTGAATACTCACTTTACAGATGACATAACTGAGGCACAGAGGAGATAAGTGACTTGCCCAAAGCCCCACTGCAGGCATGTGGTGAAGCTGGGATTAGAACCCACATTCTCTGACTCCATTAGGTTTATGCTACTCCTCAGGTTGCTAAGGCAGTTTGCTAGGTCAGGTTTTTTTAAAGAGGGAATCAGAGCCAGGTTGCAAGGGGCTACAGAGCTTGCCATGGCACAGAACTGGTATATCTGCCAAGTCATTTCTGTCTCCCCCATCTACCCTATGCTGCAAGAGTGTTCACAAGTCTGAACAACTCTTTCTCAGAAAAAATGTGGTCCTGCTCACTTCTAAGCAGCCTCAATCCCTGGCAGGACTGGAATGTATAAAATGTGTGTGGTGTAAGAGGTGGGAACCTACAGATATTTGGGGCGGGGTTGGGGGGGCGGGCAGCATGCACAAAGAGAAGTGGAGGGAAGAGGAGAAAAGAAGAAGAGAGAAGGATCATGAAGTAGCCAAAAGACCCTAACAGGAAACTCACAATTCTCTGGGAAACGTCTGGGTAGAATGATACTTTGGTATTATACAAATGTTTTCAGTGTGGAAAAAATGATAGTCTTTTACTCTGAATAAAAATAATAATAATAATGAATAGTTTTTTTTCCTAAGCACTTACTATGTGTTAAGCACCTAATCAAGCACTGGGGTAGATACAGAATAATCATGTCTCATGTCGGGCTTTCAGTGTAAGTAGGAGGGAGGACATGTATTGAATCTCCATTTTGCAGATGAGTGATCTGAGGCACAGAGAAGTTTCATTCATTCATTCATTCATTCATTCATTCATTCAATCGTATTTATTGAGCGCTTACTGTGTACAGAGCACTGTACTAAGTGCTTGGGAAAGTACAGTGCAATAATAAAGAGAGACACTGAGCTTACAGTCTAGAGGCAGGGAGACAGACATCAATATAAGTAAACAGGCATCAATATAAATAAATAAAATTGTAGATAAGTGATTTGGCCAAGGTCACCCAGCAGGTACATGAGTGGCAACCAGATTACAATCCAGGTTCTCAGACTCTCAGGCTCAAGCTCTTTGCACTAAGCCATTGCTGCTTTTCTAGCTTCACAGACACTGTCCCAAGAGAATGTTTATCTTAACGTGTTCAGGTCCTCTGTGTTGGAAATTACAATCAAGCACACAAGTAGAAAACCTTGAGAAAGAGGACACATGCTACCCTCCCCCTAGGTCACATGCATAGTCCTGATTCGACTTTCTGGAGTGTGGTGAGGAGGGGCAGCAATGTCTCCACAGATTACTGGACTCTGGGCAGTCCTGTGTGAACAGTGAGGAGCCTGAAAATGACTCCTTCATGATGATGATGATGACGATGGTATTTGTTAAGTGCTTATGATATGTCAAGCACTGTTCTAAGTGCTGGGGTAGATACAAGCTAATCGGGTTGGACACAGTCCCTGCCCCACATGGGGCTCACAGTCTTAATTCCCATTATTCAGATGAGGTGACTGAGGCCCAGAGAACTGTAGTGACTTGCCCAAGATCACACAGTAGATATGTGGTGAAGCCAGGATTAGAACACCGGTTCTTCTGACTCCCAGGTTTGTGCTCTATCCACTAGGTCATGATGCTTTAACCATAATGTTCTGAAATTCTTCTTGTATTATCGTCTTTGTGTTCGTAAATTGTTATGTTTTTGTATATTTAATCATTATCATGATTATCATCATCGCCAAGCTCTGAACTCACTCCTTTTCAGATCATGAACTCACTGAGGGCCAGTAGTTATTTTCTGTTACTATGCTCTTCTCCATGAGTACATTGTGTTGTTCTATACACAGTAGAGGCTCAATTATTAATAGAGAACAAATGAATGAATGACCAAAACCAATGTTTTGCCATCAGATAAATTTTCAAGAATTTTAATTTGAAACTATACTTATAAGTGAGGAATAATTGTAGATTAAGTTGGTTGGGACAGTGTGATTAACCACTAGGAGGGGATAATTGAAATTAATGGTTTTATTTTCAATTATTTTGATTCACCTCTGACATAGTGATTTCATTATTGAAATAGAGTCTATTTAAAATATATTTATGCTAATGGAATTTCTTGGTTCCAAATAATATATTTAATTTAACTATCTGCCCTAAATTTTAAAGAGAGTAATTACAAGGCATATCTGATTTTAATGTATCTTGCATTTGCAAACTGAGGACTTTATAATACGGTTTATTGCAGCAATGTATACAAAGAAAAATGGAGTTTCTACAAATGTTTTATCATCATTTTCATCAAATTTATTAGACACCGAGTAATTATAATGGAACTTTTTGATTTTCAAATACATCTCTAAATGTTCATATATCTTATGAGCAGGAAAACAATCATTTAGGATGGATAGAATACTTGATAACTTTCACGTTTTTCATTCTATTAACCTATTTTTCATCCTTTTAATTACATAGATCTCAAGAGCAGCGCATGTAGCTAATAGATTCATCTGCAGGGCTTTAATGGTAAGAATAAAGGTTCACATTCTCCTCACTGCCATATCAGTTAGCTCTTTACTCTAGCAGGAAAAGGTACCAAGTCTGGGACATTGGGAGACTTTGCTTAATTAAAGACCAGCTCACTGGGAACACGCTGGTCAGTTTACCTGAAACGTCAGTTGCACCCTAGAGGCTCACGGAGCTAGGTCAGTATATATCCTAGCTGGTGCTTGATTTCCGATCACTCAGTCCCACCCACACAGTGTTTCTCGTTGTGCTGGCAACAGCATGTTCAGCTCCACAGGAGAGGAGAGGGGGAGATATTTTGTGGCAGAAGAGGGCTTGCCCAGTACCCACGTGGGAACATGCCCATCTTCCATGCCAGTCTCGCAGGGCTCTTGTTCTAGAATGTCGTCATCCAGCTGAGCAATCAACCACCAATGAGGGCAGAGGTATGTTGACGATAGTAATAGTAATTATAGTAACAGTATTGATATTAGAGAAGCTGTATGACGTAGTGGATAGAGCATGGTCCTGGGAGTCAGAACGTCATGGGTTCTAATCCTGACTCCACCACTTGTCTGCTATGTGACCTTGGGCAAGTCACTTCACTTCTCTGTGTCTCAGTTACCTCATCTGTAAAATGGAAATAGAGACTGTGAGCCCCGAGTAGGACAGGAACTGTGTCCAACCTGATTTGCTTGCATCCACCCCAGTGCTCAGTTCAGTACCTGGCACATAGTAAGCACTCAATGAATACTTGTTAAGTACTTTTAGGGTGTCAAGCACTGTGGTACATACAAGACAATCAGGCCAGACACAGCCCAAAATGAGGTTTGCAGTCTAAGACACAGCAAGAACAGGTACTGAGTCAGCTCTGCCACTTGCTGGTTGTGTGATCTTGGGCAAGTCACTTAACTTTTCTCTGCCTCAGTCTCCTCATCTATAAAATAGGGATCCACTACTTGTTCGTCCTCCTACGTAGACTGTGAGCACTCTGTGGGATGAGGACTGTGTCCAACATGGCTAACTTGTATATACCCTGGTGCTTAGAACATTGGTTGACTCATAGTAAGCACTTAACAAAATGCTGTTATTATTATTGTTGTTATTATTATTTTACAAACAAGGAAATTAGGCACAGATCAGGTAAGTGACTTGCTCAAGATCACACAGCCGGCAAGTGGCAGAGCCAGGATTTAAAACCAGGTTCTCTGACTTCCAAGACCCTACTCTTTCTACTAATCAGGTCAGAACAGTCTCTGTCCTGAGTAGAACTTACAGTGTTTGTAAAGTACAGTAGGGTTAGGAGAAAAAAAACCCCTGTTCTTAAGGAGCTTACAATATAGTGGGGGAGACAGATACTATAATACATTACTGTCTAAGGAATGCAATAATATAAAGATACATAAAAATTACGAATTTGTACAAATCACAAAATACAACAGGAGAAAGTATTTGAGTATTCAAATGCATAGGTGGTGGGAAGTACTGAAGTGAAAATAGAGGATGAAAATAGGATGAGGAGAAGAGAGATTGATTAGGGAAGGTCATGAAGTTGAGGGAGAGTGGTGAGGAGTGAGACAAGTGAGCTGGAATATGGTGGGTGAAGAGAGAGGAAAGATAGTTGGGAGAAAACAAGTCTTCAACAATCTGTGGTATTTACTGAGTGCTTACTGTGTGCAGAGAACTGTACTAAATGCTTGGGAGAGTATAATTCAATAGAATTAATCAACACTATCCTTGCCAACAAGTTAGTTAGGGAAAAATACATTAAAATAAATTACAGCTGGGGTAGGGACAGAGAACTGTAATAGGTACATAATTGCTGGGGGCTGGAGGTAGGGGGTAAGAGTGTATTAAAGGGTACTGACTCAAGTGTGTAGGAGATACAGAAGGAAGGGCAAATAGGGTAGGAAAATGAGGGGTCAGTCAGGGAAGGTCTCTTCAAGGAAATAGGATTTTTTAGTAGGGAATTGAAAGTGGGGAGAGTGGAGATCTGTTAGATATGAAAGGGAAAGGAATTACAAGTCAAAGGGAGGACATGGGCAAGGTACTGGTGGCAAGACAGATGAGCCTGTGGTAGAGTGAGCAGGTTGGCATTAGAAGTCTGACGTATACAGATTGGTTTGTAGTAGGAAATCAGTGAGGAAAGGTATAAGGCAGCAAGCTGACTGCTTTAAAGACAATGGCAAGGAGTTTCTGTTTGATATAATAATGATAATAATAATAATGGTATTTGTTAAGCACTTACTATGTCCCAGGCACTGTAGTAAACATGGGGGTAGATACAAGTAAATTGGATCGGGCACAGTCCCTGCTCCACATGAGGCTCACAGTCCCAATCCCCATTTTGCAGATAAGGCAACTGAGTCACAGAGGAGTGAAGTGACTTAGCCAAAGCCACACAGCAGACAAGTGGCAGAGTCAGGATTAGAACCCATGACCTTCTGTCTCCCAGGCCCATGCTCTATCCACTACACTACGCTGCTTCTCATTTGTCATGCTGCTGCTCATGTAGAGGTGGGTGAGCAACCACTGGAGGCTCTTGAGGTGTGGGGAGATGTGGACTGAACATTATTTAGGAAAATTATCTGGGCAACAGAGTGAGGTATGAACTGGAGTAGAAACCGGGGGCAGGGAGGTCAGCAAAGAGGCAGGGAGATTAGCGAGGAAGTTGATACAGTAATCTAGGTGGGATAGGATAAGTGCTTAGATCAGCGTAGTAGCAGCTTGGACAGAGAGGAAAGAGTGGATTATAGAGATGTAATGAATATAGAACCAACAGGATTTGGTGACTGTGGCTTGAATGAGAGAGATGAGTCAAGGATAATGCCAAGGTTACAAGCTTGTGAAATAGGGAGGCTGATGCACTAATCAAGTGCTTGGATCCTTGTAGTAACAATTTGGATCAATCAGTCTATCTATTAGTGGTATTTATTGAGCACCAACCATTTGCAGAGCACTGTACTGGATGGAGAGGAAGGGGTGGATTCCAGAAATGTAATCAAGGCAAGTGCCCCCTCCCCCCTCCTCCTGTAAAGAGGCAGTAGGATGGAGAAGGATCAGGAAACTTTGATCTTTCCCACTCTCTCTCATTAAACTGTATTTATTGAGTGCATACCGTGTATGGAGCACTGTATTAAGCACTTGGGAGAGTACAATATAACAACAAATGGACACATTCCCTTCCCACAATGAATTGCTCAACAAGGTGCTGCACTTGTTCTTGCCCTTGTGCTCATAATATAACTAGGAGGCTCAGCTGCAAGGTCAACTGGTTGATTATTCCATGGAATGATCAGGAAAATGTACAGAGTGTAAAAATTTCTTCCATCAACTCCAGAAAGTGGATTTGAATGGCTCTAATGATTTAATCCATACTTTACCAATTTGAAGAGCACCAAACATTTACAAATTTTATAGATGTATTAGGGCCAAAGGCAAATGGATGAATATGCTCTTCTCTTGTATGTGCCGTAACTCTGCACTAATAATTCTTGAAATGTTCCAGGAATAAATAAACCCTCTGTCGCCTAGAGGATGAAGATGTCTTGGCTTGGACATTTTCTATCAACCAAGATACATATCTGGAACTGTATGATGTAAGGTTCAATTTGAGGAAGGGTGGGGGTTACTAACCTATGAAACAGAACAGCTGAGAGTCTGGCTCCCAAATGGGCTGATTTGAACTGTGAGCCTCCCTCCTTGCCTCTGCATCTTCAATTGCATCCCCTATAAAACTTTTTTTATATTTATATTTATATAAAACTTTATATTTACTTCCCACTTGATTCAGAGGAGTGTTGTTTGAATTAAGCCAATACTTGTAATGTGCTTTGAGATTCTTAGATGAAACATGCTGTTATGTGCATACTGTATTATTATCATATATTAGAAACAGTCTTGTCTTATACTACCGAGTCATCTCCAACCCATAGAGACTCCATGGACATATTTCTCCCAGAATGCCCCACTCTCCACCTGCAATTGTTCTGGTAGTGTATCTATAGTTCTCTTGGTAAAAATACAGGAAAGATTTACCATTGCGTTCTTGGGCACAGTAAACTTGAGTCTCCACCCTTGACTGTCTTCCATGCTGCTGCTTCCCAGCACAGCTAAGTTTTGACTTGTAGTAGATTGCCTCCCACTCTCTAGCCACTGCCCAAGCTAGGATATGCCTCTTCTTTACTCTGTCTCTCATAGCCTAGACTGGTAGAGTACTAGAAACCCTCCAGGTGCGATCCTGAGAGGGGATTAGAAACAGTATGCTTAACAAAATGCTTATAGAGTGATTATAGACATAATCCAATTAACACTCATATCACCTCTTGAGGAAGTTGAGACTCTCAGAGAATGAAAAACATGTCAAAGACAGTAATAGTAGTAGTAATTGTATTTATTAAGTGTTTACAATGTGCAGAGTGCAGAACAAAGCTCTAAGAAAAAGTAGACAGGTGAAAATCAGATATGGTCCCCGCCACTCGGGTTAACAATCTAAATAGGACACCAAGGGCAGAGGCAGAACATAGAACTTTAAGGCTTCTCCCCCAAAGCTTTTTGGACAGGAATAGACATCTGCAGCCAGCCCCCTCTGCCCTGCCCCCTGGGGCAGGAGAGGGGCCAGAGGCAGAGATAATAATAATAATAATTGTGGTATTTGTTAAGCATTTACTATGTACCAGGCACTCTACTAAGCATTGGGGTGGATACAATCAAATCGGGTTGGGCACAGTCCTTGTCCCACGTGGGGCTCACAGTCTCAATCCCCATTTTGCAGGTGAGAGAACTGAGTATCAGAGAAGTGGAGTGACTTGCCCAAGATCACGCAGCGGGCAGGTGGCAGAGCTGGGATTGGAACCCACGACCTTCTGACTACCAAGCCCATGCTTTAGTCACTACGCCACGCACCCCTGTTTGGCCTCTGCCAGCAGGAGGAGGAGGAACAAGAGGGAAACACAGGGCTTTTGGGGGGTTGTTCCTAGCCGCTACTGCTGGGAAGGGTTGAGGTCCCACCCTAGGGGGTCAGGCCGTGTCCAGTACTCGGGCTGCGTGCCCCTGCTGGGCCTTGCCGAGCCTGCTGCCCTTCGCTCGGGATCTGGTCTTGCAGCGGCCCTGCCTGGCTCCCTCTCTGGGGGTTGCAGCTATGAATACACCCAGTGGGTCCAACTCTTACCTCACCTCGTTACTCTTCTACTCCAAACCTGCCTGCACTCTTGACTCCTCCAATGCCAACCTTCTCACTGTGCCTCCACCTCACCTGTGTTGCCACTGACCACTCACCCACATCCTGCCTCTGTTCTGGAGTGCCCTCCCTCCTCAGACCTGGCAGACGATTCCTCTCTCCCTCTTCAAAGCCTTACTGAAGGCACATCTCCACCAAGGGGCCTTCCCTGACTTACCCCTCCGTTCCTCTTCTCCCACTCCCTTCTGCGGTGCCCTGACTTGCTCCCTTTATTCATCCCCTTTATTCATATACAGCACCTGTATATATGTTTGTTCAGATTTATTACTCTATTTATTTTACTTGTACATATTTACTATTCTATTTATTTCATTTTGTTAGTATATTTTGTTTTGTTGTCTGTCTCCCCCTTCTAGACTGTGAGCCCGTTGTTGGGTAGGGACCGTCTCTGTATGTTGCCAACTTGTACTTCCCAAGCACTTAGTACAGTGCTCTGCACACAGTAAGCGCTCAATAAATACAATTGAATGAATGAATGAAAGTACTTAAAATTTTCCAAATGGGAAAATTCTAAATTCACAGCTCTTCCCATCTCCCTCCCCTGGACATTGAGTCCCCTCTCTCATTCAACCCACATATTTGATCTATCACAAAATCCTGCCATTCATTCATTCATTCAATCATATTTAATGAGTTTTTACTTAGTACAGAGCACTGTACTAAGCACTTGGGAGAATACAATACAGCAGTAAATAGACACATTCCCTGCCCACAACAAGCTTAGAGACTGAAGTGGGGGAGACGGACATAAATACAAATAAATAAATTACAGATATGTACATAACTGCTAAGGACCTGGGGGCGGGGGGTGGGGGGGGGAAGAACAAAGGGATCAAGTAAGGGCAATGCAGAAGGGAGTGGATGAAGAGGAAAGTGGGGGGTTAGTCTGGGAAGGTCTCTTGGAGGAGATGTGCTTTCAATAATGCTTTGAAGACAGGGAAAGTATATGTCTGTGCATTTGAGGAGGGAGGGCTTTCCAGGCCAGAGGCAGGACATGGGCTAGGGATTGGTGGCAAGATAGGCAAGGCTGATGCACAGTGAGAACATTAGCACTAGAGGAGCAAAGTGTGCAGGCCAAGTTGCAGAAGGAGAGTAGCAAGCTGAGGTAGGAGGGGGCAAGGTGGTGGAGTGCTTTAAAGCCAATGGTGAGGAGTTTTTGTTTGATGTGGAGGTGGATGGGCAACCACTGGAGTTTTTTGAGGAGTGAGGTGACATGTCTTGAATGTTTTTGTAGAAAAATGATCTGGGCAGCAGAATGAAGTATGGACTGGAGTGGTCGTCAGGTCCTGAGTGGCCTTCTCGGTACTCGAGATTATATTAGAGGGTCCTTGTGTTGGGGCTGCCAAGGGAATAGTCACCACAACTTAGAAACTAGATACTTTAAGATATAGCATGCAATCAACAGGAAATCAAAGATTCAGCCTTAGCAAAGAACACAGCGTGGATTAGTGAAAAGAGTACAGGCTTGGGAGTCAGAGGATGTGGGTTATAATCCTGGGACCTCCACTTGTCTGCTATGTGACCTTGGGGAAGCCACTTAATCTCTCTGTGCCTCAGTTATCTCATCTGTAAAACGGGGATTAAGACTACGAGCCCATGTGGGACAACCTCATTACCTTGTATCTAGCCCAGCACTTAGAACAGTGTTTGGCACATAATAAGTGCTTAACAAATACCATGATTATTATTAACACAACTGTACCCCGCCCAACCCAGGCATAGAGTTTTCCTACCTCGAGGTGATCAATCTCATCTGGTGTTCAGATCTTTAAGGAGCCAGACCAGCATGGGCGTCCCTGGCTGAAGAGGTCCCGGGTCCCGGGTTCTTTCAGTCTTCTCTTCTAAGGACAGTGAGTGGCAGGCCGGGTCTCATTTCCCCCTCCTCTCATAATATTTTTGTTACCTATAACATCCAGCTTCTTTTGGGATGTCCTAATCTATTACTACCAATTAGTTTGCTAGGTTTTTGGCAATTTGGGATGATGGTGCAATTTCCCTTCTTCTCCAGTTTTCCTGTCTTCTCTGATCACTAATCTGGGGGTCCTTCCACCTTGGCAGGGTGTGATAAGCAGAAGGCTGAGGGTCATGTTTGTTGAGAGAGTTAGTTTAGGAAGTAGATTAGGGGTTGAGTTAATGTTAAAAAAAGTTAGTCCCAAGAAGTGGGTCCAGAGGTTGAGTTAATGCTAGGGGTAGTTAGCTTAGTCTATTTTCCTTCAACCCTCCACCCTGGCAGTAGCAAGAGCCTGGCCCTGGCTCACTTCCAGTGTCCAGTCTGTGAGTAGCCCAGTGGGGGCTGCAAGCGTGACTTCCCTTACACAGAGGCAAACAACAGAGTATTAGGTGAATCAATAGCCATAAAAATATGAGGAATAAAACAGTATGTATTATCATTTGGCCTTCGCTTGGAGCCTATCTGTACATTTGGCTGTGATCACAGGAAGTAATATGTCATAGGGCATTAAGTTTAACACGTTGCTTTATGCAAGGTGCAAACTGCACTTGTCAGTGGGGAGAGGCAGGAGGCTGGGATGTCAGCAAGGAAGCTGATGCAGTAATCCAGGTGGGATAGGATGAGTGATTATATTAATGTGATAGCTGTTTGGATGGAGAGGAAAGAGCAGATTTTAGCGATGTTGTGAATGTGGGACCGACAGGATTTGGTGACGGATTGAATATGTGGGTTGAATGAGAGAGAAGTGTCAAGGATAACACCAAGGTTACGGGTTTGTGAGACATGAAGGATGGGAAAATGGGGGAAGAACAGGGTTTGATTGGGAAGATAATGAGTTCTGTCGGTTCAACTTTCATATCACTAAAATCCACCCTTTCCTCTCCTTCCAAACTTCTACCATGTTAATCTAAGCACTTATCCTATCCTGTCTTGATTACTGTATCAGCCTCCTTGCTGACATCCCTGCCTTCTGTCTCTCCACACTCCATTTCATACTTCACTCTGCTATCTAAATCATATTTCTACCAAAATGTTCAGTTTAGTTTCTCCACTCTTCAAGATCCTGCATTGGTTGCCCATCCACCTCTGTTATCAAGCAGAAACTCCTTACCATAGTCTTTAATAATAATAATAATAAGAAGAAGAAGAATGATGGCATTTGTTAAGTGCTTACTATATGCCAAGCACTGTTCTAAGTACTGGTGGGGATACAAGGTAATCAGGTCGTCCCACATGGGGCTCACAGTCTTAATCCCCATTTTACAGATGAGGTCACTGAGGGAAGTCAAGTGACGTCCCAAAGTCACACAATTGACAAGTGGCAGAGCCAGGATTAGAACCCATGACCTCTGACTCCCAAGCCCAAGTTCTTGCAACTATGTCACACTGCTCACCTTGTCCCCTCCTACCTCATCTCCCTACTCTCTGACTATAACCCAGCCTGCTCACTTCATTCATCTAATGCCAACCTACTCAATGTACCTTGATCTTGTCTATCTCACCGCCGACCTCTCACCCACATCCTGCCTCTGGCCTGGAATGCCCTCCCTTTTCATTTCTGATGGACAACTACTCTCTCCACCTTCAAAGCCTTATTGAATGCATATCTCCTCCAAGAGGCCTTTCCTGACTAAGCCCTCATTTCCGCTTTTCCCACTTCCTTCTGCATCACCCAGCCCCACAACACTTTAGTATTAACCATAATTTATTTATTTATATTAATATCTGTCTTTCCCTTTAGACTGTAAGCTCACCTTTCATGAAAGACAATATGTCTTTCATATTGTTTTGTTGTGCTGTCCCAAGTGCTTAGTAGAGTGCCCTGCACACATAAGTGCTCCATAAATATGACTGATGGTTGAATTACAACTAATAATTATTCCAATTATTTGTATATATTGATGATTGTGATATTTGTGAAATGCTTATTATGTGCCATAATAATAATAATTGTGGTATTTGTTAAGCTCTTAATATGTGCAATGCACTGTACTAAGCACTAGGGTGGATATAAGCAAATTGGGTTGTACACAGTCCCTGTCCCATCTGGGACTCAGAGTCTCAATCCCTGTTTTACAGATGAGGGAACTGAGGCACAGAACAGACACGTGGCTGAGGTGGGATTAGAACCTATAACCTTCTGACTCCCAACCCTGGGCTCTAAGCCTGGCTCTACCACGTGTCTGCTGTATGACCTTGGGCAAGTCACTTCACTTCTCTGTGCCTCAGTTACCTCATCTATAAAATGGGGATTAAAACTGTGAGCCCCACTTGGGATATGGACTCTGTTCAACTCGATTTGCTTGTATCCACTCCAGTGCTCAGTACAATGCCTGGCACATAGTAAGAACTTAAAAAATACCATTATCATTATCATTATCATTATCATTATTATTATTATTATTATTATCCAATACACTGTACTAAGCACTGGGGTAGACACAAGTTTGTTAGACTGGATATAGTTCCTGTGCCACAGTGTGAATAAGAGGAATAGTGAGTATTTAATTCCATTTTTCAAGGAAACTGAGGCACAGATAAATTAAGACTTGCCTAAGGTTATATAATAGGCACATGATGGAGCCAGGGTTAGAACTCGGGTTCCCTGACTCCCAAGTCCGGCTCTATCCATTAGAGTACAGTGCTTTATGCTTCCTCTCCCCTGGTAGATTATAAATTCCTTGTGGGCTCCGGATAGAGCTATGTATTGTATGCATCCTCGGTGAATATGAACAATTAGTGGTGTCTTTTGATTTCCCTGGTAAATTGAGATTACACAAGACATTGCAGTGCAATATAGAGGACTTTTCCTTCTTCCCACTAACCCCATGTGATTAGGAATCTCTTCATCTGCTGCTATAGCAAAGATTAGAATACTAACAAAACTAATACAGGTGACTATGAAGGTTTTCCTCAGAGTGTTTGTCATTGACCAAATAGGTTCTGCCACAGGAGAACAAGTTTGGGTCAGAGGCAAGCTGGCTTCCATACAGTATTAACCCTATACATTTCTCCTATTCACCTTCCTTTCTGTATCACCCATGCACTTGGGTCTGTATTCCCTAGTGCTCTGCACACAGTAAGTGCTCAGTAAATACTATTAAATGAATGAATGATCCTCCACACTCAACCCCATAGCACTTAAGTATACATCCCTGTACTCTTCCCCTTTCCTTGTCTGTAATCTATTTTAATGTCTGTCTCCTCACTAGATTGTTACTCCTTGAGGGCTTGTACTCTCCCAAGTGCTTAGTAGTGTTCTGCACTAAGTAAACCCTCAATAAGTGCCAATCAATCCATAATATTCTTTGAGTGCTTTGTGCAGAGCACTGTACTAAGCACTTGGGAAAGTTCAATACAACAGAGTTGGTAGATACGTTCCCTGCCCACAAGTATCTTACAGCCTAGAAGAGGAGGCAGAAATCAATATAAATAAATTACAGGTATGTTCACAAGTGCTGTGGAGCTACCACTGATTGATTATGGGCTGCAGGATGTATTTTGGCTATCCTTATTCTAGAACATAATGCTCCAATTCTGCCCAACTCAAATGTTCAAACTTTCTAAAGCAGAGATATTCACATATCCCAGTTCACTAGTGGACCACCTACCTTCTTCTCCTTTTGCAATTCCTTCATAAATCCCTATATTTCTTGGGTCTTAATGAAGATGTGAAAATTCCTAGTTGCTGATAGGCTGCAGATGGCTTTATGTAAGTCAGTCAGTGGAGAGTAAATTATACAAGGCAATAATATGATGGTCAGGAAAGAGCACAGGCTTGCGAGTCAGAGGTCATGGGTTCAAATCCCAGCTCCGCCACTTGTCAGTTGTGTGACTTTGGGCAAGTCACTTGACTTCTCTGTGCCTCAGTTACCTCATCTGTAAAATGGGGATTAAGACTGTGAGCCTCTTGTCCAGAGCTTAGAACAGTGCTCTGCACATAGTAAGCGCTTAACAAATGCCATCATTTTTATTATTATTATTGTGGGACAACCTGATCAACTTTTATCCTCCCCAGTGCTTAGAACAGTACTTTGCACATAGTAAGCACTTAACAAATACCAACATTATTATAATTATTATGTACAAAATGTTACTATATAATTGAATAATGGAATTTGATTCAGGGAAAACTATTGTTCACACCTAACAGGCCAATCCGAGCAGCAAACACAATCTAATGAAGCTATCCTTGGTGCCCATGGCTCATTTTTAATAAAGTTGTCAAAGGATAAATAATCATACTTTTGAAATTTGTGCCATCACCAGTTTTTTCAGCGGCAACTGTACTTGTGTGGTACTTTGTGAGTGAGAAATTGTGCTCATTGTGTCCTGTCCTTAGCTCCAGATTTGTCCAGCTGTATGAGTGTATTTTGATTAGTGCATGAAAATTTTCATCCCCAATATTTTGCTGTAATTCAAAGAAACCTAAAAGGGTTTCTCAATCCTTTAAACTAGAACAAAAAATCAGAATAAAGGTCTAAAAATTTGGTCTTTTTGAATGTCTTAATATTTGGATATTGAATAATCTTTCAGAGTATCTGAAAGTATTATTTTTCTTTTGACCCAATTTAAGTCAACACCCTAGGCTAAACCTCTCTTTTGGTGATTAACTATTAATTTGCCTGGAATAGAGAATAAACTGGACCAGATTATTTTTTGAGCATCCCCTAGGTCTAT
Organism: Tachyglossus aculeatus; assembly: GCF_015852505.1. Classification (NCBI taxonomy): domain Eukaryota; kingdom Metazoa; phylum Chordata; class Mammalia; order Monotremata; family Tachyglossidae; genus Tachyglossus; species Tachyglossus aculeatus. The sequence goes on along the minus strand of NC_052066.1, from coordinate 134,587,574 downwards.
GATTCAAAAATATAGCCGCAATCTACTAAAATGCTACTAATCTGATTCATTCCAATCCAATTTGGGGAAAGAACTCCTTTGAAAATTCAAGGCATTTGCATGCACAACTTTACTGACCTTGTAAGAATATGATTTTTGTGCCACAGAATACTGTGGTTTATCTAAGAATGCTCATTGAAATTTTTGGAAGTGAAAATCAAGTAGGCAATACTAAAAACAATTTTGGGGGTTAAAATCAATTGATACAATTATTTGGCATAATTCTGTTTATACCAGTTCACCATCAAGAAACACTGTATAGTAGAAACAAAATTAATTAATTATTTTATTATTATTAGTAGTAGTAGTAGTTAATGTTTTAATTGTGTCACAGTGGGCACTTAATAAATGATATTGATGAAGCTGAAGATAATGATAATAGTGATAAAAATTATTTATTTCCATTATCGACCAGAAAAATCTCAGTGGAGGAACACATGACTAAGTCTTGAATCTGAGGCACTAAGGAGAGTCAGAGATGTTTATGAAAATAATGGCAGTGGTAGTGGTGGTAAGTAGTAATAGTAGTAGTAATAGTGGTAGTAGTAGTAGAATTTATTGAGCCACCATTTGGGGTGGGACACAGTATTAAGAGCTTGGGAAAAGTGACTAGTTCCCTGCCCACAAGGAGCTTACACTTTAATGGGGAAAACAAACATAAAAATATTTACAACCTGGGTTCAGAAGTTAATAATATGCATGAGTACTAAGGAGGGTTCAAATAAATGTATAACTGGTAGAGTTGGTTAAAGGAAGGATATGGCTGATAGTGCTGGGAAATTCACTGGGGAAGGATTGTTCGAGGAGGTGGGATTTAGAGGGGCTTAGAATGGGGAAAAGCTGTGGTCTAATGTGGTGTGAGAGAGCGTTCCATAAGGAACTTCCTGAAGAAAAAGACTGTGCCTCTTACTTGTACTAGTCTGTGCTTTGTACTCGTTATGGGCAGGGAACGTTCTGCTAATTCAGTTGTACTGTACTCCCCCAAATCTTTAGTACAGTGCTCTGCACATAGTAAGTGCTCAATGCATACCACTGATGGATTGATTATACTGTGTCTCACACACAGTAAGATTCCAATGAATACCTTTCATTGATCGTTTGATAGCCAAGAGCTGCTGTGTATGGTTTCCTTTGTATCTGGAATTGTGTTCACTTCACATCCTTCCAGATCAGGAAAAGAAAAAAGCTTCCACACTCTCAGTCAGTGGTATTTATTAAGTGTCTACTGGGTGAAGTAGACAAAGTAAGTGATACAATAGAGTTGGTAGACATGATAGCTGCCCACATGGAGTTTACTATCTATGGGGGAAGACTAACATTAAAATAAATTACAAATAGGGATAATAGTAGAATATAAGGACAGGTATATAAGGCCTGTGGGACTGGGGAGAGTATCTAAGTGCTTAATGGGTACACAGCCAAGTGTTGACTGTAAGGAGAGGGAGGAGAGGGCAAATGGGAACTTAGGGAAGGCCCCTGGGAGTAAATTTTAGGAAGGTTTTGAAGGTGGGGAGAGTGGTGATCTACTGGATATGAACGGGAAGGGAGTACCAGGCCATAGTGAGAATGTGGATAAGGGGTTGACGGTGGGATAGATGAGACTGTGGTACACTGAGTAGATTAATGTTAAAGGAGTGAAATGTGAGGACTGGGTTTAGTAGGGAGAGGACTCCGCTCTCTCATTCACCCCTCACATCCAAGCCATCACCAAAACCTGCCGGTCTCAGCTCCGCAACATTGCCAAGATCCACCCATTCCTCTCCATCCAAACCGCTACCCTGCTCGTTCAAGCTCTCATCCTATCCCGTATGGACTACTGCATCAGCCTTCTGTCTGATCTCCCATCCTAGTGTCTCTCCCCACTTCAATCCATACTTCATGCTGCTGCCCAGATTGTCTTTGTCCAGAAATGCTCTGGGCATGTTACTCCCCTCCTCAAAAATCTCCAGTGGCTACCAATCAATCTGCACATCAGGCAGAAACTCCTCACTCTTGGCCTCAAGGCTGTCCATCACCTCACCCCTCCTACCTCACCTCCCTTTTCTCCTTCTCCAGCCCAGCCCGCACCCTCCACTCCTCTGCCGCTAATCTCCTCACCGTGCCTCGTTCTCGCCTGTCCCGCCGTCGACCCCCGGCCCACGTCATCCCCCTGGCCTGGAATGCCCTCCCTCTGCCCATCCGCCAAGCTAGCTCTCTTCCTCCTTTCAAGGCCCTACTGAGAGCTCACCTCCTCCAGGAGGCCTTCCCAGACTGAGCCCCCTCCTTCCTCTCCCCCTGGCCCCCCTTTCCATCCCCCCCATCTTACCTCCTTCCCTTCTCCATAGCACCTGTATATATGTTTATGTTTGCACATATTTTTTACTCTATTCATTTATTTTACTTGTACATATCTATTCTATTTATTTTATTTTGTTAATATGTTTGGTTTTGTTCTCTGTCCCCTTCTAGACTGTGAGCCCACTGTTGGGTAGGGACTGTCACTATATGTTGCCAACTTGTACTTGCGCTTAGTACAGTGCTCTGCACACAGTAAGCACTCAATAAATACGATTGATTGATTTGATTGATTGATAGTAGGAGATCAGCAAGGTGACATAGGATGCGGGTGAACTGAGTGAGTGCTGTAAAGTCAGTGATAAGGAGTTTCTGTTTGATTCAGAGGTGGATGGGCAGTTACTGGAGGTTTTTGAGGATTAGGGAGGTATGAACTGAATGGTGTTTTAGAAAGATTACCTGGGCAACAAAGTTAAGTATGGCCTGGAGAAGGGAGAAACAGGAGGCAGGGAGGTCAGTAAGGATGCTGACTCAGTAGTCAAGGCTAGATATAGCCATGCTTGACTCAGAGTGATAGGCAGATTGTAATATCAGTATCAGTAGCCACGGCTGCTGCATTTATTGCACTATGAGCTCAAAATTACATCAGTCTTTTGAGGAACATGCAATAATAAACTAGTTAATCAGTGGTATTTATTGAGTGCTTATTTGGCACAGAACACTGTAATAAGTATGATAAAGTTTCTAGACATGATCGATACTCTCGAAGAAGCTTATCATATAACAGGGAAGACAGACATTAAAAAGAAATTACTGGTATGAGAAGCAACTGAGTACAAGGATATGTACATGAGTGCTGACAGGAGTTTACCATCTATGGGGGAAGACCAACATTAAAATAAATTACAAATAGGGATAATAGTAGAATATAAGGACAGGTATATAAGGCCTGTGGGACTGGGGAGAGTATCTAAGTGCTTAATGGGTACACAGCCAAGTGTTGACTGTAAGGGGAGGGAGGAGAGGGCAAATGGAAACTTAGTCAGGGAAGGCCCCTGGGAGTAAATTTTAGGAAGGTTTTGAAGGTGGGGAGAGTGGTGATCTACTGGATACGAACGGGAAGGGAGTACCAGGCCATAGTGAGGATGTGGATAAGGGTTGACGGTGGGATAGATGAGACTGTGGTACACTGAGTAGATTAGTGTTAAAGGAGTGAAATGTGAGGACTGGGTTTAGTGTAGAGAGGACTCCACTCTCTCATTCACCCCTCACATCCAAGCCATCACCAAAACCTGCCGGTCTCAGCTCTGCAACATTGCCAAGATCCACAATTGGGTGGCAGGACCCAAGTACTGGGAAGGCTGTTGGTAAAGTGGTCATTGGAGCTGCAGTTGTGACTATGGATTCTGAATTTTTATGGTATTTGTTAAGCACTTACTATATGCCAGTCACTGTTCTAACTTCTGTGGGGGATACAAGTTAATCAGTCTAGATATAGTCCCTGTCCCACGTGGGGTTCATAGCCATAAACTCCATTTTACAGATGAGGTAACTGAGGTCCAGAGAGTGAAGTGACTTGCCCAGGGTCACAAAGCAGACAAGTGAAAGATCCAGGATTAGAACCCTGGTCCTTCTTACTACTAGGCCCTTGCTCTATCCACTAGGCCATGCCACTTTTTTCCAGCACTTGGTATAGTGTTCTGGACATAGTAAGTGCATAATAAATACAATTACTCCTATTACTACTATGTGCTTGAGGTTGGGATTAAGTACAATAGGGAGAGAAAATAAGGTGAGGAGATAAGAATTTAATCCAGGAAGACTTCCTGGAGGGGATGCAATTTCAGTAAAGTTTTAAAGATGAAAAGAATGGTCTGTCAGATATGTAGGGAGAGGTAGCCCAGGCAGGAAGGCGGGTATGAGCAAGTTGTCAATGGAGGATAAGGCCAGAGTGAGGGACAGTGAGTAGGTTGGTACTGGAGGAGCAAAGTGTGCTGAACTGTAGTGGGAGAGGAGTGAGGATAAGTAAAGGGGAGAGAGCTAATTTAGTACTTTGAATCCAATGATTAGGAATCTCTGCATGATTTAGAGATGAATGAGTGATGAGTGGATCATTTGAGAAGGGGGGAGACGTTCACAGAATGTTTTTAAAGAAAAATAATGAGGGCAGCAGAATGAAGTATGGACTGGAGAGCTGAGAGTCAAGAGTCAGGGAGGTTTGCAAGGAAATGGTCAACAAGGAGATGGGATAATGAGAAGCAGCATGGACTAGTGGCAAGAGCATGGGTTTGGGAATCAGAAGACGTGGGTTCTAACACCGGCTCTGCCACTTCTCTTCTGTGTGACCTTGGGCAAGCCATTTAACTTTTCTGTGCCTCAGTTCCCACATCTGTAAAATGGGGATTAAGACTGTGAGCCCCAGGTAGGGCAGGGACTGTGTCCAACTGGACTACCTTATACCTACCCCAGTGCTTAGAACAGTGCTTGACATATAGTAAGTGCTTAACAAATGCCATTATAATACTGATAACAATAATCAAGTATTTGAACCAGTGTGGCAGCACATTAAATGGGGAGGAAGGAGTGAATTTTGGAAATGTTGTGGAGGTGGAAGTAACAGGACTTGGTGACTGACTGAAGAGTTAAAGGTGAAAGATGAGTCAAGTATAATGCCAAGATTGTGGGCTTGTGAGACAGGAAGGATAGTGGTGCTGTCAACAGTAATGGGAAACTAGGCCAGGGGACAGAATTTAAGAGGGAAGATGAGACATTTAGTTTTGGACATGCTATTTTGAGGCATCAGTGGGTCATACCATAGAGATATCCTGAAGGTAGGAGGAAATGCAAGATTGTACAGAAGGGCAGAGGTTGATACTGGAGTTGGAGATTTGGGAATCATCCATTTAGAGATGGTAGTGAAAACCATGGGAGTGCACAAACTCTCTAAGGGATTATAGAAATAAAGGGAGTAGTCCTACTTTAAAAGATCTCATAATTCTCTATTCTACAGTGCCTCCAGAGTTTTGGCAGAATACATTATGCAAAATGCAAGAATTATGTTTACCAACTCCATTGTACTTTCCCAAGTGCTTAGTACAGTGCTAGGCACCCAACAAATGCTTATTAAATACCACTGATTGATTGATGTAATCATAGAATCTCTGAGTTGAAGTAATCTTGAGCGGCCATTTAATCCATTCCTATGTCTTTAGGAAAAACTTTCTAAATCATATGAGAATCAATGCTACAATTTTTAAAGACCTCAGAGGGAGAGATTCAAAAGGCAGCATGAGAAGCAGCATGTCCAAGTGGAAAGAGAACAGGCCTGGTAGTCTTTGGGCAAGTCACTTAACTTCTCTATGCCACAGTTACCTAATCTGTAAATGGGGATTATAATAATAACAGTAATGATGGTATTTGTTAAGCGCTTACTATGTGCCAAGCACTGTTCTAAGCTCTAAAATAATGATGGTATTTGTTACCATTTGGTACTCCAAGTGCTGTTCTAAGCACTGGGGTAGATGCAAGGTAATCAGGTTGTCCCATGTGGGGCTCACAGTCTTAAGCCCCATTTTACATATGAGGTAACTGAGGCACAGAGAAGTTAAGTGACTTGCCCAAAGTCACACGGCTGAGAAATGGCAGTCAGGATTAGAACCCACACCTCTGACTTCCAAGCCAGTGTTCTTTCTACTAAGACACACTGCTTCACGGTATGAGCCCCATGTGGGATAGGAACTATGTCCTATCTGAGCAGCTTTTATCTATCCCAGCACTTATTACAGTTCCTGCTGCATAACAAGTGCTTAACAAATACCATTAAAAAAAAATCCCTCTCAGAAGCCAATTTCTGACTCTCATGGTCAGGAAATTCTTCCTCGTAGCTAAGAGAAATTCCTCATAGATGTAGCAAGTCGTCACGGGATCCATATTCCAAAGGACAGCTTTAACTCTGTCCCATGCCTAAGAAGTATCAACCTCAAGATCAGTCTTTTCAGCCACACCCATCCATATCCAGAATGAGTCACTGTCTGTTTGTGGTCTTCAAATATGGACAGTGCTCTAATCCCTTCCTCCAGTAAGAAAAAAACCCTTTAGATCCACCCTCAAATTCAGTCAATCAGTAGTATTCATTGATCACTATACCAATCTTTTGGCAGAGAACAATAGAGTAGGTAGCCCTAATCCCTGCCCTCTAGGAGTTTACAATCTAGTGGGAGAGGCAGACACTAAAATAAATAGAGGCAGGGGAAAGCATTAGAATATAAAAATACATACGTAAATTCAAATGTGGAGTTTGTGTGTTTGTGTGTGTGTGTGTGTGTGTGTATGTGTGTGTGTGTGTGTGTGTGTGTGTGTGTACCTGAGTGCTCAGGAAATAGGAAGAGATGAAGTGGACAAAGACACTGAGATCAGTTTGTCCCTCTCCTCTAAGCCATCTACCATCTTGAAGATCATTGGCATTTTTGATCTGTATATTTTTCTTGGAAAAATACATTGTCTCAAAGCAACGTGTTTTGAGTATGCCTTTTGTATTTTTTGTTTTTTTGTATTTAAAATTCCAGTGAGTGTTTAAAGTAAGAACATTTCTCTGCTCAAGGGAATCCAGAGTGATTCTGCAGCCTCAGTAATCTTTAAGTCTCCTCTGATAACTAGTCATGCTAACTTGTGCTCACTTGTTTGTGTTGCTCTTTGCTATCTACTTTTCAAAGATCCAGAATTTCCACTTGCTGTTTCATCTACTGGAAAGTATGCATTTACCAACGATTTGCAAGTATGCTTTGCTTATGTTTTTATTCCAAAATGTTTTCCTGACATACCTAAAAATCCTCACCTTACAAAACTCAAGTGCTCTACTGTGAACACTGTACTGCTCTACGATCTGGGAAAATTTATTGGAAATACCAGCAAGTTTGTCTCTGATCTTAAAGTGTTTTCACTCTAAATCCCATAAGCATGTCTATTCATTTTCCAATTTTAAATTAGATATGCTATTTCTTAAACACTAAGTACATTACAACCACTGAATTAATTTCTGGGGCAGTTAAAAAACAATCAGATCAGATGCAGATCAGACACAGTGCGTGTCTAAGAGGCTAGTCCCACTGACTTGTAACTAGGTAATAATAATAATATTAATGATAATTGTAACATTTGATAATAATAATAATTATCATGGTATTTGTTAAGTGCTCACATGCCAAACACTTTTAAGAACTGGGGTAGATACAACATAATCAGGTTGGACACAGTCCCTGCCCCACATGGGGCTCACAGTCTTAATCCCCATTTTACAGAGGAGGTAACAGGCACAGAGAGGTGAAGTTCCTTTCCCAAGGTCACACATCAATCAATCAATCAATCAATCGTATTTATTGAGCGCTTACTATGTGCAGAGCACTGTACTAAGCGCTTGGGAAGTACAAATTGGCATCACATCAGACACATGGCAGGGCTGGGATTAGAACCCATGTCTTCTGACTCCTAGGCCCATACTCTTTTCACTAGACTATGCTGCTTCCTGTGCCAAACACTCTATAAAGGGCTGCGGTACCTACAAGAAAATACATGGGGCTCACATAAGTGGGGAGGGAGGGACAACAGGTATTAAATCCTCTTTTCCTAATGAGGAAACTGAACAATGGAAAAGTTAAGCAACTCACTCAAGGTTACAGAGCAGGCAAGCAGTAGAGTCAGGATAAGAATAAAGTTCTCTGACTCCTCCCACGATTGAGCTCTTTCCATTAGTCTGTGTTGCCTCTCCAACTTTCTTCCCCATATGTGGAGCTGCTGCGCTCTCTCCATTCCCTAATCTGATTTTTCTAGGCTATATTCTGTATTTCAATTACTACTGCTTTGCCCTGAGGACAGGAGTCGGTGGAGCTGTGAGCTGTTTGGCTACTGCCCTGAATCCTGAGCCCGTAGGATATGTAATAGTAATAATAATAATAATGATGGTTTTTGTTAAGTGCTTACTATGTGCCAAGCAGTGTTCTAAGCCCTGGGGTAGATACAAGGTAATCAGGTTGTCCCACTTGGGGCTCACAGTCTTCACTCCCACTTTGCAGATGAGGTAACTGAGGTACAGAGAAGTTAAGTGACTTGCCCAAAGGCACACAGCTGACAAGTGGCGGAGCTGGGATTAGAATATGAACATAGTGGCTGGAGCAGTAGCCAGAGATGGGTGGTCCCTGAGAACAGACAACCCCTTTACTTTTAATTGCTCTCTCATTCTATTTCCAGTGAGAAGAGGGAAGTATCTGAAAGATGAGAAAAGTCACCAGCCATGTTACTATGTAATTCAAGAGGTTCAAACATTTATGGAATTTCACATTTTAAGTTTGTAATGGATTCAGTTGGATCATGACATCACTGGAACTGACAATAATGTTCCCCCACTAGATTGTAAGCTCCTTGAAGGCAGGGATTGTGTTAACAATTTGAATTTATTTGTACTCTCCCAAGTGATTAGTACAGTGCTCAATGCCACTGATTGATTGATTGACTTCAGAAGCAGTAAACAACCATATCTAAGGATGGTAAAGTGATGAATGTGGCAAAACTCTTTTGAGAAGTACTAGGGATGTACCCTAGGTATGGGCCCTGGCACAATTAATCATGGGACCCAGGCCTACATACAGCACCCTCCCTCCACCCCATTCCTGGGCACCAACAGAAAATCAAGGATCCCTGAGATCATGCCACCTCTCTCCTCAAAGTAAGGATGAAGTTATAAAGGAAAGGGGGAGAGAGAGAGAGAGAGAGAGAGAGAGAGAGAGAGAGGTAAAAATCAGAATGGGAAAGAGGGACTCTTGAGAAAGAACAACGAGTAGGAAAAAGAGGAAGGTAAGGAACATCAAGAATAATAACAAAAAAACCCCAAAAGAACAAGAGGGAAAATCAGAGAACAAAGAAGAGGAAGATATAAGGAAAGGGCACAAGAAAGAACTCAGTTAAAAATGAAAGGAAAAATAGGCTGAAATAAAGGATGCTGGAAAATGGAAGAAGAAGAAATGGGAGGAATATTTAGGAAAAGGGATGGTGTGCTGGTGTCAGGGACAGAGTTTTGGATGGGTGAGAGAGGCCTCAGGCCTGAAAATGATGAGGTAAATCAGATGGGAAAACTCTCCCATATATTGAAATAGGTGAGTTTTTTTCTGCATTTTAGAATCAATCATTGCACTCAGGGAATTCAGTTTTTGGATCACCTGAATTTGAAGATCCTCCTTACCTTTTCTCTCTCCCCCAGAAATACTGTCTAGCAACATAATTTGATAAAAGTTCCCAACTCTCTTTTTTAAACCAGAAAAAAGGTCCCACATATCTCCGTGACAAGGAATATGAGAACATATAAAGTTTTGCCTTCAGCTAAAAGGAATTGTTTGTACTAAATCCTAAAGCATTTTTTCATGTGTGCCTCTTGCTAATTCCATTCAATTATACATGTTGTAAATCTTCAAGGGGGAAACACTTGATATGGTGAAGAGTACTCTCTCTGCCAGAAGTTGAGGCCCTGTGTCTTTCAGAGCTTACAGATGCTTAGTGCTTCTTTTGTCTGTAAAGGATGGGTTTGATCCTGTCTAAACTGCTCAAGGATCCTCCCATTAACAGTTGGCAATTAAAGAAGGAACCACCTGTGGATCATTGTTAATTGCCTTGGTTATGTATTCAAGGGCTTTGGTTATTTAGGGCAGGGTGTGCAAGTGGGCCTTTATATATTTATTTACTTATGTATATTAATGTCTGTCTCCCCCTCTAGACTGTGGGCAGGGAATGTGGGCAGGGAATGTGTCTATTTATTATTATATTGCATTCATTCATTCATTCAATTCAATCATAGTTTTTGAGTGCTAACTGTGTGCTGAGCACTGTACTAACTGCTTGGGAGAGTGTAAGAAAGGAACCACTAAATCCTGGACCTTCCCTTTTTTCATCAGAGTTATCAGGACAACCAACCACTGATGGTCTTTGTGGATACCACATACCCAGAAGCACATGATATTATGGGCATTTCTCTGGGCATGCAGCATAGCACAATGCTATTTCCTGGAACATTCAATGGACAGTTGACCATATCTAGAGTGTGTTGAAAAAGCACACCTAACTCCCCCCTGCTTGATCCAGATCTGTTGCATTCTCCTGCCAGATCAATGGGAAAATTGGACTCTGCTTCTAAGACATGGAACTATGCGGCATAACTGGAGTTGTTGGGAGGCTGGACATTAACAATAAAAATACTGGACATGAGGTGTCCAGTGCCTTATCAGGTCTGGGAAGACCAAATGAAACCTGGACTTTCCTTATAAAACCAGTGAATTGGTTACAGTATTCATTGTTGAACTCTCCATTCTACAGAACAATGGAAAGAACTGAGGCATGTAATTATTGTTTGTCACTTAACTGACTTTTGATTCTTCCTTAAAAGCAGTTGGTATATTGAAGTCATGTATAGTGTATATAATAATAATTAAGAATGCATAGATATACCATTGTGTAAGTATAGAAATAGAAGTTGAAATTTTTGCATCTGTAGGACTTGCAGTTACGGATTTGCTCTCCCCCTCTAGAATGTAAGCTCATCATGGGCAGGAAATCTATTTATTGTTATAGTGTACTCTCCCAAGCACTTAGTACAGTGCTCTGCATGCGATAAGTTCTTATTAAATATGATAGATTAAATGAATGAATGAATGAATGGCAGCCCCACTATTACACTATTACCCTAGAGGCTCCACATCATCAGCACTTATTGTGCACTTAATGTGTGCACAGCACTGTACTAAACACTATAGTAGAATTTGTAGATATAACCCCTGCCCTCATTACCAACAGCATGAATGGACTGAGGACCAGCAATGTGCTGAACTCTGAACTGGGCACCTACCACTGTGGGCAGAGATCACCATAGCAGATGCCCATTGTTTGAACAGCACAGTTCTCAGCACTTGAGAAGTAGTGTGGCATAGTAGACAGAGTGCAGTTCTGGGAGCCAGAAGGACCTGGGTCCTAATCCCTCTCCACCACATCTGCTGTGTGGCCATGTTGCCGATTTGTACTTCCCAAGCACTTAGTACTGTTCTCTGCACACAGTAAGTGCTCAATAAATATGATTGAATGAATGAATTATATATGCTATTTCTTAAATAGCAAGTGCTCAATAAATACAATTGAATGAATGAATGGGCTAGTCACTTAACTTGAGAAGCAGCGTGGCTCAGTGGAAAGACCATATAGTCTTGGGAGTCAGGGGTCATGGGTTCAAATCCCCATTCTGCCTCTTGTCAGCTGTGTGACTTTGGGCAAGTCACTTAACTTCTCTGTGTCTCAGTTACTTCATCTGTAAAATGGAGATAAGACTGTGAGCCCCACATGGGAAAACCTGATTACCTTATATTCTCCCCAGTGCTTAGAACAGTGCTTTGCACATAGTAAATGCTTAACAAATGCCATAATTATTATTATTATTAGTAGTAGTAGTAGTAGTAGTAGTAGTAGTATTAACTTCTCTGGACCTCAGCTCAACTGTAAAATGGGAATTAAGAGTGTGAGCCCCATGTGGGACAGAGACTGTGTCCAACCTGAGATTAACTTGTATCTACTCCAGTGTTTAGAACAGTGCTTGGCACATAGTAAGCACTTAACAAGTACTATTATTATTATATCATTATTATTATTTTTATAATTATTGAGAACAGACCAGAGAAGTAAAAAACTTGGACTTTGCCCCCAAGGAGCTTATAGTTAAATGAGGGAGGTGAACATTTTAAAATTGCCAAATCTCCCCACCTTCAAAGCCTTACTAAAGTCACATCTTTTTCAAGAGGTCTTCCCCAACTAAAGCACTCACCTCCCCTGCTCCCTCTCCCTTCTGTATCATCTATGCACTTGGATCTGCACCCTTTTTAGCACTTAATAGTCACCTCACTTTCAGTCCCACAGCATATAAGTACAAATCCATAATTTATTTTAAAGTCTGTCTTACCCTTTAGATTTCAAACTACTTGAGGGCAGGGATCACATCTCCCAAATCAGTTGTATTGTATTCTCCTAAATGCTTAGTAAGGTGCTTTGCAAACAGTAACTGATTGATATACATCTATATTATATGTATACATATAGAGAAGCAGCATGGCTCCGTGGAAAGAGCACGGGCTTTGGAGTCATAGGTCATGGGTTCAAATCCCGGTTCCGCCAACTGTCAGCTGTGTGACTTCAGGCAAGTCACTTAACTTCCCTGTGTCTCAGTTACCTCATCTGTAAAATGGGGATTAAAACTGTGAGCCCCCGGTAGGACAACCTGATCACCTTGTAACCTCCCCAGCGAGCGCTTAGAAAAGTGCTTTGCACATAGTAAGCGCTTAACAAATGCCATTATTATTATTATATATATGTATATACATATATACATTAGGAAAAAGAACAAGAGCACAGATACAAATGATAAAAAATGAAACAGATAAATAAAAAGATACATGCCCAATGGCTAAATTGGCTGAAGGGTTATAATGACAAGAGGGGTGCGAGGAGACCCTAAATATGGACAGAAGAGCACAGGTTAACCAGGACACCCTCTCTCTTCCCACCAGTTGACTGAGGCCTCTGTAGTTGGTGGGTCCAACCTGGTTTATGTTCATGAACCTGTTGGAACATGTGACAAATGCCTTCAGTAGAAGGAAATTCCTCTCAGAGACCTCTCTGGTACTGGGACTTAACCAGATGATGACAGAGGAGGTTAAAATATAAAGTAGCAGGCAGAAAGTTGGAGATTTACCATATATTTTATTTCACTAAAATTCAAATATTGGATAGAATATGGGCATGGGAGACAGAAAGACCTGGTTTCTAATCTCAGCTCTGCCATTCATCTGCTGTGTGACCTTTGGCAAGTCATTTAACTTCTCTGGACCTTAGTTACCTCATCTGTAAAATGGGGATTAAGACCGGGAGCCCTATGTGGGACAGGGACAGTGACCATCCCGATTATCTTGTCTCTATCCTAGTGTTTAATACAGCGCTTAGCATATAGTAAGCATTAAACAAATGCCACAATTATATAGTAAAGTGCTGATGCACAGCCATTTTCTAGGCAATAGGTGGGAAGGATATCATAGAAAAAGTGAAATCTATAGATAATACTTAAATCTCATAGAAGTCAGTGGTTTCAGCTGAAATAATCATTTTACCTTAAAAAGGTATTATTTTCTCAGAGCTGGTTTTACATCAGAAAATTGAGAAGTTTGTCATTTATATAGCTTTATTTCCCTGCCCTTTGGTGGGATGGCAAGCATTAGTAAGCAATGAAATAAAGTTGTAAATAATCATGTCTGTCTTCCTTGATACAGTGCACTAATGTAAGTGGTCAGGGAGCGGGTCTTGTGTTTTTGTCATATTTTCCCCAGAGCGTAATGCAGTTCATTGTATCCAGTAGGTGCTCAATAAACACCACAACTGCTATTTATTACTAAAGGCAGAGAAACAGTGAAGAAATAAAGAAAAAAAGGGCACAAGGGTTGTGTCTAAATTGTCCATGCCTGAACATACTTTGCTATCGTTTTATGATTTGCCTTGTTATTTAAAAGATAAGTGGTTTCCACTTTGGTAGCTACAAACAGCTGCAAACATTCAAGTTAACAGTAAACCGAACATGAGTAACTATGGCGTATTTTTGTCATTGGCATTATAACCGAGGCACCCAGTTGTGACAACAGACAAAATTATTTCCTCCTGCATATCAAGTCTTGTCTAGAGTTATTGTAGGTCAACAAAAATATAAAATTGTTAATAATGTATCAGTAATTATAGTGCACCTCTGACGACAGTGTCTAGGATTATTTTTGCAGTATGTCTGGTACAAGGGAGTGGTTCCAGCTAACAACTCTCTCAGTAAGCTATTGGCACCATATTCAGCTTAACAACAAAGCCACTTATGATGAGACTCTACAGGTTTGTTGCCACTCACCTTAAGTCAGCCGAAGAAAGAAAACATGACATAGGGATGTTTTGTTGAAGTTGAAGAATAGGCTATTTGGGTAGGCTAAGACAGGAACAAGAATGCTATAAAGCTGCATTGTAGCATAACCTGAAACAGTGTAATATAGTTGTCACAAGCAGTAGCAAATATTGTGAAAGGACTGTGGTTAAATTGATCAAAAGAAGTCATGCTGTCTACAGAGAAAATTCAAAGTGCTGCTGCTCTCCGAATCCACCCACTTCAGTTATGTCTCTGACCCTATTCTCCCTCACCTCCTAACAACACTTGGTTGCCTTTCCCTCCCTAACTGATCTGTTCAACCCCTAACTCCCCACTGGCTCCTTTCCTTCTGCCTTCAAATAGGCTCAAATCGACATGATTCTAAAATCCCTCTTGTGAATTTAAATGCTCTGCCCAACTCTCAGATTGTCACCCATTCCCAGATTCATTCATTCATTCAATTGTATTTATTGAGTGCTTACTGTGTGCAGAGCACTGTACTAAGCACTTGGGAAGTACAAGTTGGCAACATATAGAGACAGTTCCTACCCAACAACACAGTCTAGAAGGGGGAGACAGACAACAAAACAGAATATATTAACAAAATAAAATAAATAGAATAGTAAATATGTACAAGTAAAATAGAGTAATAAATCTGTACAAACATATATACAGGTGCTGTGGGAAGGGTAAAGAGGTAGGGCCGCGGGGACGGGGAGGGGGAGAGGAAGGAGGGGGCTCAGTCTGGGGCCCTCAGACTAAGAATCATCTCAGACTGAGAATCATCTCAGTCTCAGATGATTCTGACTTTTGTGAAGCAGAGTTACTAAGCAGCCTATGCTGTCAGAATGTTTTCTACTTCCCCTTCAATCCTCTGAACTCCGTTTCTAGCTCCAATATAAATCTGAACACTGTCACAACTGAGGCTCGGCTAACATTGTATGTGTGATGTGGTCTTTGCTTTATATAACTGGCAGACTTCCTAAATTTGTTGCCCAAATGATAATGCACAAGAGCACACATTCAGATCTTTGTGTATTTTGAGATCTTTTACTGTACGTTTAAAATTGTGTGGGAATGCTAAAGCCCGTATACCTAGATGTGGGTAGATATTTTAACCTGGTTTAGTTTTCTCCTGTTTCCTCTTCCTGAATATTACACTAAACTTCTTTGCTTGAGCTCTGAGTGTTTGGAAAATGTCTGGAGGTAAACTTGTCTCAGATTCCTCCCCCATTAGCTCTGACAGGCCAGCTCTTATTACATGCCACATGGATGGTAATGCAGTCCTGTGGTGTGTGAGAAAAAATAGCTGAGCGTTGAAATAGAAATCAACAAACAAGGAAGGGCATTAACTCTTTGAGACCACTGGAATAACCTACATATAACCAGGCCAGGATGTGAAAGCTAGCATTTTTTCAACCTTAGTTAATTTTTCTTGAATAAACATAACATGTTTTCATGATTAGTACCTCTAACCATATTGAGGACAAGCACACTGTCACATTTTTGAAAATCTAAATTTTAAATTTTTTTTATGGTATTTGATAAGTTTACTATGTGTCAACACTGCTTTAAGCTCTGGGCTAGGTACAAGTTAATTTGGTTGGACATAGTTCCTGTTTCGCATGGGGCTGACAGTCCAAGAAGAAGGCAGAACAGGTAAATCCATTTCACAGTTGAGGAAACTGAGGTACAGAGAAGGTAAGTAATTTTCCCAAGGTCACACAGCAGACAAGTAGTGAAGACAGGATTAGAACCCAGGTACTTCTGACTCCTAGGCCGTGCTTTCTCCACTTTTTATTTAAATATGGACTCAGGTCATCTGGACTGTCATTTATAGGTATGTTTGATTTACCCACATGATTTAGCCCTTTTTAGCCTTAGTATTTCCATCTGTCAAGAAGGAGCATAGCCTTGCAGAAAGAGCACAGGCCTGGGAGTCAGAGGACCTGGGTTCTAATTCCAACTCTACCACTTACCTGCTGTGGGACCTTAAGCAAGTAACTGAACACCTGTCCCTCAGTTTCCTCATTTGGAAAATGGGGATGAATTATCTGTTCTCCCTCCCCCTAAGGCTGTGAGCCCCCTGCAGCATAGGGCCTATTTCTGACCTGATATAGTTTGTGTCTACCCCAGGACTTAGCACAGGGTTTGGAACATAGTAAGCACTCAACAAATACCACAATTATTATTATCAAGTATGATTTTTCTGGTTGTTCTGCAGTTTTCAACGACCTACCACATTTCCCCCTTTACTGCTTTGTTTGTTCTCAAATGACCAACTAGCCAACTGACAGAACAGACACCAGGCCACATATTCCTCAATGGTAGCATTAATGGAGGACACCTTGAGGGTGACCTTCCTTACGTCTTTGTACCTTTTCCTCTGGCCACTTTGGCATGATCCCCAGGACTGAGCAAAGGCTCATCTAAGGAATCTTTTTATCTTCCATTTGCATTTGATAACCACACCATACCCAGCTGAGTTCTGATCACCATCACTTCAGTGCTTGTGATCATGCAAAGTTGGAGGGCCTCAGTGTTTGAGATGGGATTTTGTTATTTTTTCTTGGCTATTTGTACAGATCCCAGTTCCAGTTAGTTCCTGTTCAGTAAGTACTCAATAAATACCACTGATGGATTGATTCCAGTACTGCTGTCTAAGAAAGTTAATATATGATTATTTAATGTAGGATCATTAAGTCTCATTCTTCTATATTTTGAAGACCATGTCAATACAGATCTGGAAGATCACAAGGAGAAAAGGTATTAAATAACCACCATGTACTGGTCCAAAACAGCTTTGCTCCCCCCAGCCCCACGCACTTGCCCTTCTAAGCATGGGCTAATCAAGCCTTGATTCATCATAATATTATTTTGTTAAAAGGAAGGCTATGAATCACATACATCTAAATAGCAAATATCTATTACCACCTAAGTAGGAGATGTGACAGCGGACTGTGGAAGGAAGTAGCATACTGAAAGAATGCTGCTGTCTCCCTTTCCTCCTGGGAGATGTGATGGTGGAGGCAGGAAGGGAAGACCGGTAGGTTACCTGAAACCCTAAAGACAATAGATTCAAAACAAGCCATAGGAAGCAATTTTTGACACTGCAGATGGCAAACGTATGGGATTGATTACTATTGTGCCTGAAGAAACCAAGTTTGAGGAAGATTTGGATGAATTCATAGATGATAGGTCCATGTTGGTTTATTGGATGGACCAGTAAAGAATATAGGGGGAAAGGTTAGAAATGTTTGATGGCCCAGCTGCTATTTTGAGGTGGGCAACCATTATACAGTTCTTTCAAGCATCTGACTGTCACCGTTAGGATCAGAATATTGACTAAAAGGACCACTGACTGACCCAGGAATAGTACTGCTCATGCTCTTAAGAAATGGAGGCTATTTTATACCCTCCCTTCCACCCCCAACCCCCCCTCACCCCAGCCCAAATCTTTTTTCTTCTGTTTTTGTCTTTCCAAATGTAAGCTTCTTTAGGGCAGCTGGATCCCAGGGAAAGTGTGATACTTTAAGTATAGATACTTAAGAATAAGTAATACCACACACTGATAAACCGAACAGCATTTGGGAAAGGTTGTGAGACCAAAAAAATGGAAAATTACCTTAAAGGCCACACTATGGATGAAATCAATTTGCTTCTCCCTCCCTATTTTCAGTATTCCCCTGCTTTCTTTTAGCTTTCACTTCTTTCTCAGGAACACACCCCATATTATTTGGCACCATCCAGCAATTGCCCCATCTCCCTTCTCCCATTCATTCATTCATTCTTTCAATTGTATTTATTGAGTGCTTACTATGTGCAGAGCACTGTACTAAGTGCTTGGAAAGTACAATACAGCAATAGAGAGACAATCCCTCCCCACAACAAGCTCACACTCTAGAGGGTGGGAGAGACACATCAATACAAATAGACATGAATATAAAGAAATAAAATTACAGATACACACATAAGTGCCATGGCAGGGAGGGGGGAAGAGCTAAGGAAGCAAGTCAGGGTGACACAGAAGGGAGTGGGAGATGAGAGAAAGTGGGCCTTAATCTGGGAAGGCCTCTTGGAGGAGTTATGCCCTCAGTAAGGCTTTGAGGCAGGGGACAGTAATTGCCTGGTGGATTTGAGGAGGGAGGGTGATCCAGGCCAGAGCTAGGACGTGGGCCATGGGTTGGGGGCGAGACAGGAAAGATCGAGGCAAAATGAGAAGTGTGAGAGAAGTAAAGTATGTGGTCTGGACTATAGCAGTAGAGAACCTTGGTGAGGTAGGAGGGGGCAAGGTGATGGAGTGCTTCAAAGCCAGTGGTGAGGAGTTTGAGGAGTTTGTGTCTGATATGAAGGTGGATAGGCAACCACTGGAGATGTTTGAGGAGGGGGGTGACATGTCCTGAACTTTTCTGTAGAAAGATGATCCAGACAGTGGAGTGAAATATGGACTGGAGTGGGCGGAGGCAGGAGCTTGGGAGGTCAGTATAGAGGCTGGTGCAGTAATCGAGGCAGGATAGGATGAATGATTATATTAACGTGGTAGCAGTTTGGTTGGAGAGGAAAGAGCAGATTTTAGCAATGTTATGAAGGTGGGACTGACAGGATTTGGTGACAGATTTTCGATATAATAATAATGATGGCATTTGTTAAGTGCTTACTATATGCAAAACAATCTTCTAAGCACTGGGGAGGATACAAGGTGATCAAGTTGTCCCACACGGGGCTCACAGTCTTAATCCCCATTTGACAGATGAGGTAACTGAAGCACAGAGAAGTTAAATGACTTGCGCAAAGTCACACAGCTGACAACTGGAGGAGCCAGGATTTGAACCTATGACCTCTGACTCCCAAGCCCGGGCTCTTTCCACTGAGCTACGCTGCAATGAATGACAGAGAGGAGTCAAGGATAAAGCCAAGGCTATGGGCTTGTGAGATGGGAAGGATGGTGCTACCATCTGCAGTGATGGGAAAGTCCAGGAGAGGAGAGGGTTTGGGTGGGAAGATAAGGAGCTCTGTTTTGGACATGATAAGTTTGAGGTGATGGGAGGACATCCAAGTAGAGATGTCTTGAAGACAGGAGGAGATGCAAGCCTGAAGAGAGGGAGAGAGATCAGGGGAGGCGTTGTAGATTTGGGTTTCATCTGCATAGAGATGGTAGTTGAAGCCATGGGAGCAAATGATTTCTCCAAGGGAATGAGTGTAGATGGAGAATAGAAGGGGACCGAGAACTGATCCTTGAGGGACCCCACGCAGCTAGGGGGTGGGAGGCAGAGGAGGAGCCCATGAAGAAGACTGAGACTGGACGGCCAGAGAGATAAGAGGAGAACCAGAACAGGACAGAGTCAGTGAAGCCAAGGTTGAATAACATTTCCAGGCGAAGGAGGTGGTCCACAGTGTCAAAGGCAGCAGAGAGGTCTAGGAGGAATAGGATGGAGAAGGAGATGTTGGATTTGGCAAGAAAGACATCACTGGTGACCTTTGAGAGGGCAGTTTCAGTGGAATGAAGGGGATGGAAGCCAGATTGGAGGGGGTCCAGGAGAGAATTGGAGGAGAGGAATTTGAGACAGTTGATGTAGATGACTTGCTCAAGGACTTTGGAAAGGAATGGTAGGGAGGTGGGGCAATAAATGAAGGGAGCTGTGGGGTCAAAGGAGAGTTTTTGTAGGATGGGGGAGACATGGGCATGTTTGAAGGCAGAGGGAAAGAAGCCATTGGAGAGTGAACAGCTGAAGATGGCTATTAGGGAGGGAAGGAGGAAAGGGGTCAGAGAGTTTATAAGGTGTGAAAGAATTGGGTCCAGTGCACACGTGGAGGGGGTGTCATTTGAGAGGAGGCAGGACATATCCTCTAGAGATACTTCTGGGAAGAATGGGAGAGTGGAAGAGGGGGCCAAAAGTGGGAGGGAATGAGGAGGGGCAGGGACGATTTTAGGGAATAAAATAAATAAAAATAAATAAATAATGGCATTTGTTAAGTGCTTACAATGTGCAAAGCACTGTTCTAAGCACTGGGGGGATACAAGGTGATCAGGTTGTCCCATGTGGGGCTCACAGTCTTAATCCTCATTTTACAGATGAGGTACCTGAGGCTCAGAGAAGTTAAGTGACTTGCCCAAGGTCACACAGCAGACATGTGGCAGAGTCGGGATTCGAACCCATGACCTCTGACTCCAAAGCCCGTGCTCTTTCCACTGAGCCACGCTGAACTCACTTGATGGTGTAAATTTTCTTAATAAAGTAGGTGGCCAGGTCACTGGGGTAAGGGATGGGAGAGATGGGAGGACAAGAGGCCTGAGGAGGGAGTTAAATGTCTGGAATAACTGGTGAGGGTGATGGGCATGGGTGTCAATAAGGGTAGAGAAATAGTTTTGCCCAGCAGAGAGGGAAGAGTTAAAGCATGCAAGGATAAACTTGAAGTGGACAAAGTCAGCCTGACATTTAGATTTCCACCAGCAGTGCTCTGCAGCTCGAGCACAAGAGAGAAGGAGGCTGACCGTGCACGTGATCCAGGGCTGTGGGTTAGTGGTACAAGATTGACAAAGGGATAGGGTAGCGAATGATTTGAGTTCAATGGAGAGGGTGATATTGAGAGCATCTGTTTGGTCATCAGGGGTGGGTAGTTTGGGTATGGAGGCTAAATGGGGCTTGATGAGTTGAGAAAATTGAATGGGGTCCAGGGATTGGAAGTCTCTATTGGGGAATAGTACAGATTTATGGGGAGGAGGTATATGGGAAAGGAGGCAAATGAGGAGGTTGTAGTCAGGAGAGAGATTTCAGAGTTGCTGAGGGTAGAGATTGTGCAGTGGTTAGAGATGATGAGATCAAGTGTGTGTCCAAGTTGATGAGCGGGTGAGGTGGGGTGGAGCAGGAGGTCAGCGGAGTTGAGAAGTGATAGAAGGTGGGCAGCAGAAGGGTTATCAGGTATGTGTATGTGGATATTGAAGTCTCCAAGGATCAAAGTGGGCATGGAGAAGGAGAGAAGGAATGCGAAGAAAGGGGTCAAAATGATTCAAGAAGTTGAAGGGGGGACCTGGGGGGTGGTAGATAACAGATACAAGAATTTGGAGTGAGTGGTAGAGGCAGTTGATATGGGCTTCAAAGAAAGGGAAAGAAAAGGATGGAGGGTGGTGAAATGGTGCAAAAGTGGCATTGGGGCAGGCAAAGGAAGCCAATACCTCCTCCTTTCCCAGTGAGTCTTGGAGAGAGGAGGAAGAAGAGGTCCCCTCTGGAGACAGCAGCAGGGGAGACTGTGTCTTCTGGGGAGAGTAGTTTCAGTGATGGCAAGGAGTGACTCAGACAGGAACAAGAAGAGACAGGTCAAGGATGAAGGAGAGCTTCCCATGACGGAGTGGGGGTTCCACATGCCACACTTGGCAGCAGCTATGGAGGGGGGAGTGGGGGAGAGGCCAGCAGGAGGGGTGGAGAAGGTTTGAATGGGAGTGAGTTGATGGGAAACGGTGCGGGGGGATGACAACAAGGAGTGGAACTGGGATAGGAAGACAGGGATAGGGCGAGATGGGAGGTGGGGGTGGCACAAAGGGTGGGGAGGGGTTAGAGGAGAGGGTGGTCCCCAGTGTCGAAGGCAGCTGAGAGGTCAAGGAGGATTAGGATGGAGTAGATGGAGTAGAGTAGAGGATGGAGTAGAGACTGTTGGATTTAGAAAGAAAATCATTGGTGATGTTTGAGAAGGCAGTTTCTGAAGGTGAAGGTGACAAAAGCCTGATTGGAGGGGTGTCAAGGAGACAACAGGAGGAAAGGACGTGGAGGTATAGGAAACTTGCCTGAGGAGTCTGGAGACAAATGGTGGAAAGGAAATAGGGTGATAACTGGAGAGAGCCATGTGGTCCAGGGAGGAATTTTCTAAAATAGAGACATAGGATGCCCATTTACTTGTTTTGATGCCTGTCTCCCCTCCTCTAGACTTTAAGCCTGTTGTGGGCAGGGATTATCACTCTTTATTGCTATATTGTACTTTCTAAGCACTTAGTACAGTGCTCTGCACACAGGAAACACTCAATAAATATGATCAAATGAATGAATGAAGTAGTGGGCAAGGAGCCCTGGAGAGTAAGTGGTTTGAAGATGGTGGTCAGGGAGGGAAGAAGAAAGGGGGTGTTCTAATAAGAAGTGAATGGATGCTCACAGTAAGCACTCGATAAATACCATTAATTGAATGATTGACTCAAGTGCTAGTACAATGCTCCTCCCTACACAGTAGGTGCTCAATAGGTGTGTGTTGATTGGTTTTCTAATTCAACTTTCCTTTCTGTACCTATGTTTGATCTTGGTGACTTTTAACTCTTCATGGGTCCACTTGATTTCATTCTCTTCCAACACTAAAAATTATGGTTAATAGAATTAATTCCAGTTGCAGGTGAATAATTTTGTTAATTACTGCTCCTTTAAAAAATTCATTTACTTTCAAGAGATTGTAGAAGTACCAATGAAATAGAGTACTCTATTGAGAATACGCATTATGTGAGAAGCATTTCTGTGCAAGTGAATTTAATGACGCCTTGAGGCTGGGATGTGAAAATGATCAGAAATAGTGGGAAGATATTCAATACATAATATGAAAGAATCATGCAAATAATTTGGAAGAAAGTGTTACAAATCTTCCAGTCCAACCAGCCCAATGGTAGGTCAAAAATTTCTCCTCGAAGACACTCCTAGTCTCCTGTTCAATCTAATTTCAAGTACAAGTGGAATCCAATTTTCCCTAAGAATCCTGTTATTATGTGAAGCTTCATTTCCCTGAGAAAGTTTGTCCGTGGAGGAGGGGTGTGGAGCTAAAGTGCAAACTCTGGCAAGGAAATTTTAAACGGAATAGTAGCTACTTCATTAACTCCGGGTTTATTATCGCTGCTAAGTGGTTAATCGATTTTCTAGCACTCTTCCCCCTGTCAAAGCCCTACTTTAAGCTCACTTCCTCTAGGAGATGTTCCCAGACCGAGCCCCCCTTTTCCTCTCCTCCTCCTCCTCTCCCCATCGTCCCTACTCCCTCCCTGTGCTCTACCCCTTCCCGACCCACAGCATTTGTGTACATATTTATTACTTTATTATTCTATTTATTTAATTAATGATGTGTATATAGTTATAACTCTATTTATTTATATTGCTATTGATGCCTGCCTACTTGGGGTTTTTTTGTTTGTTTTGTTGTCTGTCTCCCCCCTTCTAGACTGTGAGCTTGTTGTTGGGTAGGGATTGTCTCTGTTGCCAAATTGTACTTTCCAAGTGCATAGTACAGTGCTCCACACACAATAAGCGCTCAATATGATTGAATGAATGAAATGAATGATTATCTGTGGCCACAGAGCATATTGATGCAGAACCTGAGGACAATTCTGGACATGTGCTAAGGTTTTATGGAGGTCTGACTGCACAAGGTTTATCATCTTCCTGCTGTGTGACCTTGGGCAAGTCACTTAACTTCTCTGTGCCTCAGCTACCTCATCTGTAAAATGGGGATTAAGACGATGAGTCCCACTTGGGACAACCTGATTACCTTGTATCTACCCCAAGCGCTTAGAACAGTGTTTGGCATGTAGTAAGTACTTAAAAATACCATAATAATAATAATAATTATTATTATTATCTGCCAGCTTCAGGCAGACCTATTCCCAAAGAGTAACTTCACTCGTATTGATGTCTGTCTCCCCCCGCTCTAGACTGTCAGCTCGTTGTGGGCAGGAAAGCAGCGTGGCTCAGTGGAAACAGCCCTGGCTTGGGAGTCACAGGTCATGGGTTCTAATCCCGGCTCCCCCACATGTCTGCTGTGTGACTTTGGGTAAGTCACTTAATTTCTCTGAGCCTTAGTTACTCCATATGTAAAATGGGGATTAAGACTGTGCACCCCACGTGGGACAACCTCATCACCTTGTATCCCCCCGCGCTTATAACAGTGCTTCGCACATACTAAGCGCTTAACAAACGCCATTATTAGTATTATTATTGTTTTAGTGTACTTTCCCAAGCGCTTAGTACTGTGCTCCGCACACAGTAAATGCTCAATAAATACGACTGAATGAATGAAGTGCGATTAGTGTTTTCACTTGACTCTTCCACAGCCCCACCCTTGCGAGACAGAGGAGTAAGTGTCAAGAGTTGGGGACAGCCCACCTAGTTATCTGCCCAGCCCAGTCCTCATTCCCCAGGCAGAAGCCGGGGCACAGGGGACTTTGGTTTAGCCGAGAGGGGGGAAACTTGTAGGCCCCGGAACCTCCTCGTTGCCAGGTGGGGAGAAAATAATAATAATAATAATGGCATTTATTAAGCGTTTACTATGTGCAAAGCACTGCTCTAAGCACCGGGGAGGATACAAGGTGATTAGGTGGTCCCACGTGGGGCTCACAGTCTTAATCCCCATTTTACAGATGAGGTAACTGAGGCACAGAGAAGTTAAGTGACTTGGCCAAAGTCACACAGCGGACATGTGGTGGAGCCGGAGTTTGAACCCATGACCTCTGAATCCAAAGCCCGTGCTCTTTCCACTGAGCCACGGGGGTCGACCTTGGCCTCCAGTCTGGGTCCCCCAACCCCGCTGCGTCCCCAGCCCGGCTTTCAGTAATAATAATAATAATAATGATAATAATAATAATAATAATAATGGTATTTGTTAAGCTGTTACTATGTTCTCAGGCACTTTACTAAGCACTGGGGGTGGATACAAGCAAATCGGGACACAGTCCCTGTCCACTCTAGACTGTGAACCCGTTGTTGGGTAGGGACTGCCTCTATATGTTGCCGATTTGTACTATCCAAGCACTTAGTACAGTGCTCTGCACACAGTAAGCGCTCAATAAATACAATGAATGAATGAATGAATGAATGTCCCACGCTGGGCTCCCAGTCTCAATCTTCATTTTACAGATGAGGTCACTGAGGCCCAGAAAAGTGAAGTGGCTTGCCCAAGGTCACCCAACAGACGAAAGGCAGAGCTGGGATTAGAACCCACATCCTCTGACTCCCAAGTCTGGGCTTTTTCCACTATGCCACACTGCTTCTGTGATGATGGTATTTGTTAAGTGCTTACTATGTGCCAGTCACTGTACTAAGCGCTGAGGTGGATACAAGCAAATCGGGTTGGAGACACAGTCCCTGTCCCACGTGGGGCTCACAGTCTCAATTCCCATTTTACAGATGAAGAAAGGAGGCCCAGAGAAGTTAAGTGACTTACTCAAGGTCGCACAGCAGACAAGTAGCGAAGACAGGATTAGAACCCAGGGCCGTTAAGTGGCAGGAGCAAGGGGTTTGATCCATTAAATGGTATGTACTGAAGCCCAGTTCAGCAACAAACAGGGACAATCCCTGCCCACAAAGGAATCAGAGGTCATGAGTTCTCATCCCGGCTCCGCTACTTGTCAGCTGTGTGACTTTGGGAGAGTCACTTCGCTTCTCTGAGCCTCAGTTCCCTCGTCTGTCAAATGGGGATGAAGACTGTGAGTCCCACGTGGAACAAATCTGATAATAATAATAATAATGGCATTTGTTAAGCGCTTACAATGTGCAAAGCACTGTTCTAAGTGCTAAGTGATTAAGACTGTGAGCCCCACGTGGGACAACCCACAGTCTCACAGTCTCACAGTCTCAATTCCCATTTTACAGATGAAGAAAGGAGGCCCAGAGAAGTTAAGTGACTTACTCATGGTCGCACAGCAGACAAGTAGAGAAGAAAGGAGGCCCAGAAAAGTGAAGTGACTTGCCAAAGTCACACAGCTGACAAGTGGCGGAGCCAGGATTAGAATTTACAACCTCTGACTCCCAAACCCGTGCTTTTTCCACTAAGCCACGCTACTTCACTCATAATTATTTATTATTATTATTATTATTCCACGACCTTGTGACTCTTAGAGCCGGGCTCTTTCCACTAAGCCATGCTGCTTCACTCATAATTATTTATTTATCATTATTATTATCAATAACCCACGACCTTGTGACTCCTGAGCTGGGCTCTTTCCACTAAGCCACGATGCTTCACTCATAATTACCATTATTAATGATTTATCACTTATCATTATTATTATCATTATTATTGTTATTATCATCATCATCATCAATAACCCACGACCTTATGACTCTCAGGGCCGGGCTCTTTCCACTAAGCCACGATGCTTCACTCATAATTATAATTATTAATTATTTATTATCATGTATCATTATTTATCATTATTATTATTATTATCATCAATAACCCACGACCTTACGACTCCCAGGGCTAGGCTCTTTCCACTAAGCCAGGATGCTTCACTCATAATTATCATTATTAATTATTTATTATCACATCATTATTCTATTTATTTTATTTTGTTCATATGTTTGGTTTTGTTCTCTGTCTCTCCCTCCTAATCAATCAATCGTATTTATTGAGCGCTTACTGTGTGCAGAGCACTGTACTAAGCGCTTGGGAAGTACAAGTTGGCGACATATAGAGACAGTCCCTACCCAACAGCGGGCTCACAGTCTAGAAGGGGGAGACAGAGAACAAAACCAAACATACTAACAAAATAAAATAAATAGAATAGATATGTACAAGTAAGATAAAAAATAGAGTAATAAATATGTACAAACATATGTACATATCTACAGGTGCTGTGGGGAAGGGATGGAGAGGGGGAGAGGAAGGAAGGGGCTCAGTCTGGGAAGGCCTCCTGGAGGAGTTGAGCTCTCAGTAGGGCCTTGAAGGGAGGAAGAGATCTAGCTTGGCGGATGGGCAGAGTGAGCCCACTGTTGGGTAGGGACCGTCTCTATATGTTGCCAACTTGTACTTCCCAAGCGCTTAGTACAGTGCTCCGCACACAGTAAGCGCTCAATAAATACGATTGATTGATTGATTATTTATTATTATTATAAATAACCCACGACCTTATGACTCCTAGGGGCGGGCTAGTTCCACTAATCCACTCTGCTTCACGCCTTCTCTCTGATCTCCCATCCTCGTGTCTCTCCCCACTTCAATCCATACTTCATGCTGCTGCCCGGATTGTCTTTGTCCAGAAATGCTCTGGGCGTGTTACTCCCCTCCTCAAAAATCTCCAGTGGCTACCAATCAATCTGCTCATCAGGCAGAAACTCCTCACCCTGGGCTTCAAGGCTGTCCATCACCTCGCCCCCTCCCACCTCACCTCCCTTCTCTCCTTCTACAGCCCACCCCGCACCCTCCGCTCCTCTGCCGCTAATCTCCTCACCGTGCATCGTTCTCGGCTGTCCCGCCATCGACCCCCGGCCCACGTCCTCCCCCGGGCCTGGAATGCCCTCCCTCTGCCCATCCGCCAAGCTAGCTCTCTTCCTCCCTTCAAATCCCTACTGAGAGCTCACCTCCTCCAGGAGGCCTTCCCAAACTGAGCCCCTTCCTTCCTCTCCCCCTCGTCCCCCTCTCCATCCCCCCCATCTTACCTCCTTCCCTTCCCCACAGCACCTGTATATATGTATATATGTTTGTACATATTTATTACTCTATTTATTTTACTCGTACATATCTATTCTATTTTATTTTGTTAGTATGTTTGGTTTTGTTCTCTGTCTCCCCCTTTTAGACTGTGAGCCCGCTGTTGGGTAAGGACTGTCTCTGTATGTCGCCAACTTGTACTTCCCAAGCGCTTAGTACAGTGCTCTGCACACAGTAAGCGCTCAATAAATACGATTGATTAATTGATTGATTGATTGTTATTACTGTTATTATTATGATCATCATCGTCGATAACCCCCGACCTTTGTGACTGCCAGGGCCGGGCTCCGCCTGGTCCCCCGCATCCCGGTTCGGGCCGGTGGGAGCCGAAACCGCATGCGGGCCCGCCTCACACCCTCCGGGAATTGTGCAACCCGAGGAGCGGCGCCGAGGCCCGGCAGCTCCGCGGCCCCGGGGGCAGGGGGAAGTTTCCAGCTCCGCCCGCCCGCGCACGGGGCGAAGGAGCCTTTTGGGACTTTGTTCGGGAGGGGCTGGGTGTCTCTCCTTCTCCTCCTCCTCCTGCCCCGGCCGGCCCGGCCCGGCCCGGCGGGACCCTACCCTGCCGCCGCCCGCTCCGCCCGCCTGGCCCGAGGATTTCTCCCCTCCCCGTCACCGGGATTCGGGAAGAGGAGCGGAGGCTCCCTGTCCGCCCGCCCGTCCGTCCGTCCGTCCGTCCCTTCCTCCCTCGGCAGGCGGCCGGACGCCGGGGTCCCCGACCGGTGAGTGACGCTCCCCGGAGGGGAGGCTCGGATCGCGGCGGGCAACGGAGGGAGAATTTAGGGTCCTCCCACCCGCCCCGTGGATTCCCCCTCTTTCTCTCTTCTCTTCTCTTCTCTTCTCTTCTCTTCTCTTCTCTTCTCTTCTCTTCTCTTCGCCCAGTGTTGGGTAGGGACTGTCTCTTTGTGTTGCCGACTTGTACTTCCCAAGCGCTTAGTACAGTGCTCTACACACAGTAAGCGCTCAATAAATACGATTGATTGATTGATTTCTCTCTCTCCCTCGTGGATTCTCTCATCTCTCCCCTTCCCTCGTGGAGCGTCTCCCTTCTCGTCTTTCCCAAGTGGATTTTCTCTCCCACCCGCCCCGTGGATTCTCCCTCGTGAATTCTCTCGTCTCTCCCTTTCCCTCGTGGAGTGTCTCTCTTCTCGTCTTTTCCAAGTGGATTCCCCCTCTTTCTCTCTCTCCCTCCTGGATTCTCTCGTCTCTCCCTTTCCCTCGTGGAGTGTCTCTCTTTTCGTCTTTCCCAAGTGGATTTTCTCGCCTTCTCTTTCCCTCGTGGATTGTCTCTCTTTCCCTCATGGATTCTCTCTCTCGGTCTTTCCCTCGTGGATTGTCTCTCTTTTGGTCTTTCCTTCCTGGATTTTCTCCCTTCCTCTCTCTCCCTCGTGGATTCTATCTTTCCCGCGTGGATTTTGTCTCTTTCCCTCGTGGAAATCTCTCTTTTTGTTTTTCCCTCGTGGATTTTCTCTTTCTCTCTTTCCCTCGTGGATTGTCTCTCTTTCTCTCTTTCCCTCGTGGATTTTCCCTCTTTCTCTCTTTCCCTCGTGGATTTTAGACTGTGAGCCCACTGTTGGGTAGGGACTGTCTCTATATGTTCCTAACTTGTACTTCCCAAGCGCTTAGTACAGTGCTCTGCACACAGTAAGCTCTCAATAAATACGATTGATTGATTGATTATCTCTTTTTTCCTCCTGGATTTTCTTTCTCCCTTTCCCTCGTGGATTGTCTCTCTTTTTGTCTTTCCCTTGTGGATTTTCTCTCTTTCTCTTCTCCTTTGGCGTGACTCGGGTTTGAATCTCCATTCTCCCGGGATGGGGAAGTTAATTGGGCTCTCCCCACCCCTGTGTTTCGGCCAGCCGCTGGATTGCCGCCATCCAGGCCCCTCAGGCCCAGTTCGGGGGGCGGGGGGCACGTGGGGTGTTGGGGGCACTGCAGGGGGATGGACGGGGTGGGGAGCAGTCTGGAGTGGCTTGGAATAGTGAGCTGGGGGTGCTATATACCGACGCCTGTGAGCTCGTTGTGGGCAGGGATTGGCTTTCTTTATTGCTGTAGCTTACTTTCCCAAGCGCTTAGGACAGTGTTCTGCACACAGCAAGCACTCAAGAAATACAACTGAATGAACTCCAATCTAGGATGAACTGGAACAATAATAATAATAATAATAATAATATTTGTTAAGCGCTTACTATGTGCCAAGCACTGTTCAGCACTGTTCTAAGTGCTGGACACTGTTCCAAGCCCTGGAGATGAAGGGCCGGGACTGCCCCAGGGACCCAGCTCTTCATGCCTTAAACTTGTCTTGGGGGGCGGTCCCTGCTTGGCAGGGTAAACTGGGAGTTTGGTCACCTTGCAGCCCGGAACTTGGGAGACAGGGAGCTGGAATACAAGTGATCAAGTCTCTGTACAATCTCTGACCTAAATTTCCCCGGGCTTCCAAGCATACCCAATTTATAGCGCTCCATCCAGGCAAGAGTTTTGGTTTAAAATTTTATCAGACTCGGGCGCCTGGTGTCAGTTGTATGCCTTAGCAACAGAATGTTGCCTTATAAGGATAGTGTGGCGAGTAGGTATCACTGAAGGACGTAGTGGCTAGCTGCACCTTAGAGGAGAACCAACTTATCAATCAGTTGTATTTATTGAATGCTTTCTGTGTGCGGAACACTGCACAAGGCACCTGGGAGAGTACTGCATAACAGAGTTGGTAGACGCGATCCCTGCCCACAGTGAGCCGGGGTACAATCTCACTTTAGGTCAGCAATGTAGTGAATCTGCCTCCCTCTGTGCGCGTTCAAACCGTGTTCCCAACCTTGCAGGCTTTCATGGATTGGTGATAGCCTTTCCAGAGAAAAGGGTGTAGCGGGAACAGCTATAATAAATGGGTAACAGTTGAGGGCTACTTTAGGTACATGTGTTTAAACAAAACCCGAAAATTGTGGGGTAGTGAGACCAGCTATAAAAAAAGAGGGAGCAGTCTGGGTGCTACTTTTGATACATGTGGTTAAACAAAACCCGCAAACTGTGGAGTGGAAGAGGAACTCTAAGATAATGACAATAAGAAGGTTAGGGTTAAAGTCAGAATTCTGGAGCAAGAGGCATTAATAGCAGAACTTTCAGGAAATAAACTGGTAGCAGTTGCCAAGGGTCAAGGATTGGGATGACATTAAGAGCCCATTTCCTTTTCAAATACCAGATCTATGGAAGTAGGAACTTATGACTCCATTTAAAAGAACTATAGTAATAATATAGTAATAACAATAATAATGTTTACTGTGAGCCAAACACTACACAAAAATTGGGATAGATGCAATACATGGTGATCAGACACAGCTCCTGTCCCACATGGAGCTCACAGTTTAAGTTGGAAAAGGAACAGGTATTCAGGTCTCATTATACAGAAGAGGAACTTGAGGTACAGAGTTTTAGCAACTTGCCCAAGGTCCCGCAGCAGACAAGTGGCAGAACTGGGATTAGAACCCAAATCCTCTGAGTTCCAGGCCCGTGCTCTTTCCATTAGGGCATGCTGCTTTATAGTCTGTCACAAACTTCTTTCTTCCCAATAGCCCCAGCTACTCTGTGAGCAGAGCAGGTTTATTTACACCCTACCTGGTCTACCAGGTGCAGCAAAACTTCTCACATATATGGGCGTACACTCCCTTTCAGGGTGCGGTCTGCACCAAACAGAGTCAGCCCCAGGGAGTAAGGTGATGAATGTCTTGAAAACAGGCTGGGCAACAGAGCATATTGGCCCAGGGTTTACTGTGGGAGGCACCACCAGTTGGATGGTTATTGAAAAGGGGAACACACATCTGCCAGTAAACCACCTCTTCAGTTTGTCAGGTCTGATGGGATTACTGTCGTGTATTTATTGCTTTCAACATATTAACTGATTAGAATAGCATGTGCTGGGTTGCCATATTGTGTTACTTCCCCATACGATATCCCTTCCCTCTATGCAAATTATACTCCATGAATAACATTCATTATGCATGGTTTTCCCTACACCTGTTCCACCTAAAACATTTACCAAACAATCCACAATTGCCAAAAAGTGTCTTTGCCCTTTGTCTTTGTCCCTGACCCTTCTTTATGGTTTAAACGAATCCCCCAAAATGTAGCTTTGAGGCTTGCCAATAAATGGGTTTTTTGGGAAAGTTGGCCTTGTGATATGGAGGAGATGATGATTAGAGAAAGCTTTTCTTTGCCGTACCACTATTTTATTCTGAAAATCATTATGCATTTAAAATAGTTATTTTTAAAAAATTTCCAATGAAATTAAACCCAATTCATTTGACCCAATTTCCAATGAATACTATGATGGAAGTCAAATTTGTTCTTTGAACCCAAATATCGGGAAAATATGTATAGGTAAAAGGTATCCATTTTAAGGCCCTTGGCACACAGTGGGACGGCATTTCTTGTCTTGTCTTATGCTGCCGAGTCATTTCTGACTCACAGAGACTCCATGTACGCCTCTCTCCCAGAACGCCCCACCTCCATCTGCAGTCATTCTGATAGTGATCCATAGAGTTTTCTTGGTAAAAATATGGAAGTGGTTTACCATTGCCTCCTTCCACGCAGTAAACTTGAGTCTCACCCTCGACTCTCTCCCATGCCACTGCTGCCCAGCACAGGTGAGTTTTGACTTGTACCAGATTACCTTCCATTCACTAGGAATGGAATGGGTAGGCCTCTGCTTGACTCGCCCCCCGCCAGCCCCCCATAGCCAGGACTGGTAGAGTACTGGAAACTCTCCAGGTGCGATCCTGAGAGGGGTGGGACTGCATTATCTGCAGTGAAAACGTGTTGCAGCTGGGGCTGGGCAACAGGAGAAGGGACCAAAGAAAGCTGACATGGGGGGATTTGGGAATCATAATAATTATTATTATGGTATTTGTAAAGTGCTTTATATATGCCAAGCACTGACTGTAAATTCGTGGACCAGAAATGTATCTGCCAAATCTGTTGAATTGTTCTCTTCCAAGTGCTTAGTTCAGTGCTCTGCACATAGTAAGTACTCAATAAATAATGTTGATAATGTTAATGATTAAGGAGCTGGGGTGGATGTAACAAACAATTTGGACACAGCTCTTGTCCTGCATGGGGCTCAGTCTTAGAGGAAGGGAGAATAGTTATTTTAATTCCATTTTATAGATGAGGTAACTGAGACACAGAGAAATTAAGTGACTTTCCCAAGGTCACACAACAGGCAAGTGGCAGAGCTGGGATTACAGCTCAGTTCCTCTGAGGCCCATGCTCTTTTCACTGGGCCACAGGAGAGGCAGGAAGATCATGTGAAGCCCAGCTCTTCAGTTTTTCTCTGGACTCACTACTGAATTGGGGAGAGATCCAGCCATAGCGGGAATCACTGGTTCTCTCAACAGTTTATAAGGGGGCTGGGGAAGAACTCTGTTATGATCTGCTGCTCTTCCTTGGCCAACTCTCTCCTTGTGGGGAGTGCAAGGCAGGTTATTGATTGGGCAGAAGCTCCTGACTCATGCTCAGGAGCATCTGACGACCAACTAGTGTCACTGATACTAAATATAAGATCGTTATAAATCATTCAGGGAGTGTTTTATACTATGGATTGAACATTGAACATGATTGATTGATTGATGTAATGATAATTATACACCTGTGTTGCCCCCCCATCTGGCCCAACCTGTACCTTAGCCCTTTCTGAGTAAGGAAGTGAAGAAGGAAAAAAGTAATAATAATAACAGTTATGGTATTTGTTAAGTGCTTACTATGTGCCAGGCATTGTTCTAAGTGCTGGGGTGGTTACAAGCAAATCGGGTAGGACACAGTCCCTGTCCCACACAGGGCTCACAATCTCGATCCCATTTTACAGATGAGGTAACTAAGAGAAGTGAAGTGACTTTCCCAAGGTTATACAGCCGACAAGTGGTGGAGCTGGGATTAGAACCCATGACCTTCCGACTCCCAGGCCTGGACACCTTGGTTGGCAGCCCGACATCCCAGCCCGCACCAAGTCTTGGGATCTGACATGGAGCGGGGACCACCCTCTAGGTCTGGACTCTGCCTCCGGGGACTTTCTCTGAGCCTGGATGGGGCACCATCGGGTGTCTCTTTTCTCCTGGATCCCTGCTGCCCAGGTGCTGGAAAATGGGTTGTGAAGGAGGGGCTCTCTGGAGCAGAATCAGAGATGGAGCATGCCTGGAGGTGGAGAAAGGGAAACTGTTGGACACCTTCCTTCCCTGGCTCCAAGACAGCTATTCTCCCCACCTCTGGTAATGCCACCGAATGTTCCAAAGCCTGTTTTCCACTGTGGTTTCTGAGCATTTCACCAAAGTTCTGAATTTGTATGTTCTCACAGCACCTCTGGGATAATGGAGGCAGAGAGTGGTTAATTTTTCTTTTGATGGTTTTGCAGTGCTGGAAGCAGGAGAATGTTTTTAAAGGGAATTTCCATGTAAAATTTTAGTGTTGGCTCTGCCTAGAGCAAACTAAAGTTAATTACTGACCTAAAGTTAAGAGGTGATTCCTTTAAGGCCAGCAGGATCAACACCTGCCCTAGAGATCCTGACTTCAGCATGTCCTTCCCTCCTTCCCCGCCCAGATTACCAAACTGTATCTGGGCTGTTCCTCCTCCCACCCCACACTGCCTCCAGGGCCCTTAGAACAATCCCCAGAGACCAGGCAGACTGGTGGGAAATACAGGGCTGTCCACAGTAGCTGCAGCATTGTAAACTTTGCGAGGGAAGGGATCGTTTCTATCAACTGTTTTATTAAACTCTCCCAAGCACTAAGTACAGTGCTCTGCCCAGGGTAAGTGTTCAGTAAATAGGATTGATTGACTGATTAGGTTCCTGGGCCAACCGTTGGGGCTGAAGAGGGCCATACTATCCAGTTGGTATCAACTAAATCAAGCACGTTTTGGTAAATGAGATTTAAAGTACTAGGATTATATTTCAACTGGTTTGTAGATGAGGTAGGTTTTAACCTGCTAAGTCTTGAGCAGATTCTGGGGACTTTTATCAGCCTATCATTAGATTTGGACAGTCCTGCTTGGGAGCGGCAGGGTACTGTCAGTACCGTATACCTTCCACCAAATTGTGCTAATCACTAGACAAAATTGTTCATAAATCAATCAGGGGTATTTTTAAGTCCTTTTGGTGTGCAGAGAATCAATCAATCAATCAATCGTATTTATTGAGCGCTTACTGTGTGCAGAGCACTGTACTAAGCACTTGGGAAGTACAAGTTGGCAACATATGGAGACAGTCCCTACCCAACAGTGGGCTCACAGTCTAGCACAGTACAACAGAGTTGGTAGACATGATCCTTGCCCTCAAGGAGTGTACAACCTAGTGATGAATGTTTTGGGGCTAGATCACTAATTTCTCACTTAGTGAACCTCTCAAAGGCAGAGTGTGAAGTCAAATGTCCTCTTAATAATTTCCTCTTGAGTGCTTTCCCTAAAGGATTCTGTTCCAGGGCACCACCAGAAAGCTAAAAATGTGATGATTATTCCCTTAGCAAGGATTAAGTGATCTCTAAGATCTCTCCAGTTTATGTGCTATTTTAGTGCAAAAAGCACAGGCCTGGAGATTAGATGATACAATCCTACTACTACTACTACTACTACTACTACTACTACTACTACTACTACTACTATCATCAATCATCATCAATCGTATTTATTGAGCGCTTACTGTGTGCAGAGCACTGTACTAAGTGCTTGGGAAGTACAAGTTGGCAACATATAGAGACAGTCCCTACCCAACAGTGGGCTTACAGTCTAAAAGGGGGAGACAGAGAACAAAACCAAACATACTAACAAAATAAAATAAATAGAATAGATATGTACAAGTAAAATAAATTAATAAATAAATAGAGTAATAAATATGTACAAACATATATACATATATACAGGTGTTGTGGGGAAGGGAAGGAGATAAGATGGGGGGATGGAGGGGGGAGGAGGAGGAGAGGAAGGAAGGGGCTCAGTCTGGGAAGGCCTCCTGGAGTAGGTGAGCTCTCAGTAGGGCCTTGAAGGGAGGAAGAGAGCTAGCTTGGTGGGTGGGCAGAGGGAGGGCATTCCAGGCCAGGGGGATGACGTGGGCTGGGGGTCGATGGTGGGACAGGCGAGAACGAGGTATGGTGAGGAGATTAGTGGCAGAGGAGCGGAGGGGGCGGGGTGGGCTGTAGAAGGAGAGAAGGGAGGTGAGGTAGGAGGGGGCGAGGTGATGGACAGCCTTGAAGCCGAGGGTGAGGAATTTCTGCCTGATGCGCAGATTGATTGGTAGCCACTGGAGATTTTTGAGGAGTACTACTACTACTACTGCTGCTAATAATATTAGTTTTTGTTAAGCATTTACTCTGTGCCAAATACTCTACTAAGCACTGGGGAAGATACAAGTTAATCAGGTCAGACACAATCCTGGTCCCTCAAGGAGCTCAGTCTCTGAATGAGGGAGAAAAAGTACTGAATTCTCATTTTTCCAATGAGGAAATGAGGCACTAAGAAGTGAGTAGACTTGCCCAAGGCCACATTGTGTGAAAATGGCAGAACTGTGAATACCCCAGGTCCTCTGACTTAGGGCCCCAAGCTCTTTCCACTTGGCCAAACTGCCCCAGCTCTGCCATATATCTATTGTGCAACCTAAGGCAAGTCATTTTATTTCTCTGTGCCTCAGTTTACTCATCTGTAGAGTAGGGATTCAATACATATTCTCCCTTCTACTTAAACTGCGGGTCTCATCTTGAATAGGGATGGTGTCCCCCCAGTTAGTATCTACCCTAGCACTTAGTTCAGTATTTGACACATAATAAATGCTTAACAATTATTTATTATTATTATTATTATTATTTTATGAGTGCACACACTCAGCTAAATATGCTTCAGGGGTATGCTTGTTTGGGATTCCCTAATAAGTACTCATCCAGATTTTACCCTGGTGAAGCAGCCTGGCCTAGCGGATAAAGCACAGTCCTGGGAGTCAGAAGAGCCTGGGCTCTAATCCTGGCTCCTCTACTTCATTAATTCATTCAATCATATTTATTGAGTGCTTGCTGTGTGCAGAGCACTGTACTAAGAGCTTGGAAAAGTATGATATAACAATAAACACACACATCCCCTATCCACAGCGAGCCACTTGTCTGTTCCCTTACTTTGGGTCAGTCATTTCACTTCTTTGTACTTCAGTTACCTCCTCTATCAAATGTATATTAAGACTACAAATCCCATATGGCACAGGGACTGTGTCCAACCTGATTACTTTGTATGGACCCCAGCTTAAGTCAATGCCTGACACATAGTAAGTGCTTAAGCAAATACCATTGTTATTATTATTATTAATACTATACCCCTCAAGACTGTGAGCTCTTTGTGGAAAGGGAATGTGTCTACCCACTCTGTTGTATTGTACTCTCCTAAGTGTTTATACAGTGCTCTGAACACAGTAAGCATTTAATAAATGTGACTGATTGATTTGCAAAGTTAAATCTGGTCTCAGTCTGGTTGTAATAAATGTAAGATTTATTTGGAAAAAATACATTTGCCAATTGTGGCTTAGTGGATAGAGCACAGACCGTTAAATTAGAAGAACCTGGGTTCTAATCCTTTCTGCTATGTGACTTTGGGCAAGTGAGTCCACTTCTCTGTGCCTCAGTACCTCATCTGTAAAATGGTGGTTAAAACTCTGAGCCCCAAGTGCTACATGTACTGTGTCCAACCTGATTAGCTTGTATCTATTCCAGCCTTTAGGACAGTGCCTGGCATACAGTAAGCACTTTAGAAATGTCAAAAAAATCGTAGCCAGCATTTAATACAAGAAGAATTTGAATTGCTTTGTTTTTTTTGTTTTAGAGAGGGAAAAGTTCCTCCTATTTAGAAGTTTTCCAAAGCACACAAAGAGTTCAGATTTCCTAAACTAGAGCCAGCTAATTAATGGTTTCAAACTCTTATAAAACCATCCCTCCAAGAACTTTTAGTGATGTATCATCAGAATGTCTCTCATACTCTGGAACCCAAGTATTACTCACTTGGGAGGTAAAAGCAGTTTAAAACATGCTGCAGACAACATCTTCCACCTCAGTGACTGTAATAGAATCAGCCAGCGTGGGGATTTTAGTTTGTGCTGTCACTCATATACAAGGCACTGATGTCTTTAATTTCTAACAACAGGTTGCTCCATATACTTAGTCTCATCTGACTCGTTAAACAGCTGCTCTCTGCTGGTTTAATGACATTGGTTTTCTCAAGGAAATCTAACTTCTGGTAGGTTTCTGATGGAGAAGGAAAAGAAAACTAGCACAATTGTCCTTAAAGTAAAAAGCCATCGGAAAACTGTGTTACAGGTCATTATGTTTCTTGTATAAAATATACACACTGTTTAAATAGTTTAAGCTCATTAAAATAAGCCTTGCGTGAGATACAAGCCTATCGAGCATCCATTAAATAGATCACCTATTGGAGAGGCCTACAGCCTCAGATATGGCCTCCAAAATGGATCGGAGCAGTTACAAAACTATAGGCTGTTTGCAAATAGTCTGTGAGCCCTTTGTTTCTAGACTGTAAGCCTGTTGTTCGGCAGGGATTGTCTCTATTTGTTGCTGAATTGTACTTTCCAAGTGCTTTGTACAGTGCTCTGCACACAGGAAGTACTCAATAAATACGATTGAATGAATGAATAGAGGGTAAGCTGACTCCTTGTTTTGTTTTGTTGTTTGTTTCCCCATTCTAGACTGTGAGTCCATTTTTGGGTAGGGACTGTCTCTATATGTTGCTGATTTGTACTTCCCAAGCTCTTAGTACAGTGCTTTGCACACAGTCAGCGCTCAATAAATACGATTTAATGAATGACTGTTTTTCAGAAGGAGGATCCAGGGAGACCAGAGCCAGATATTCAGTGGGAAGTAGACAGTAAGATTCTTGAGGGCAGGGATCAGGGACAACCAACTCTGTTGTATTGTCCTCCCCCAAGTGCTTAATACAGTGCTCTGCCCACAGTAAGCACTCAACGATTGCCATTGATTGACTGAGGTCTAGGGTGAAATTGGTGGTAGATTCTGATGCTATCAGGAACATTTAGCCCATAAGCTTCCTGGATCATTTTTCTATAAAAAACTTTATTTCACATCTCCTCACTTAAAAACTTCCAGGGATTGCCCACCCACCTCTGTATCAAACAGAAATTCCTTACTATCTGTTTTAAAGCACTAAATCAGCTTGCCCCCATCTACCTTATCTCATTTATTTCCTACTACATCCCCAGCCACACACTTCATTCCTCCAGTGCCAATCTACTCATTGTACCTTAAGCTTGTCCATCTCACTGCTGCTCTCTTGCTCACATCCTACTTCTGGTCCGGAATTCCCCCCTCCCCCTTGTTTCGGACAGATCTCCACTCCCTCCACCTTCAAAGTCTTATTAAAATCACATCTCCCCAGGAGGCCTTCCCTGACTAAGCCCTTATTTCCCTGCTCTTCCCTAGAAGAAGCATGGTGTAGTGGATGGAACACAGGTCTGGGGGTCAGAAGGTCATGGGTTCTAATCCCGACTCAGCCACTGTCTGCTGTGTGACCTTGGACAAGTGATTTCACTTGTCTGTGCTTCAGGTACCTCATCTGTAAAGTGGGGATTGAGACTGTGTGCCCTGTGTGGGACAGGAACTCTGTCCACCTTGATTTGCTTGTATCCACCCAGTGTTTAGTACAGTGACTGGCACATAGTAAGCCCTTAACAAATGCTCTTATCATCATCAGCAGCAGCAGCATCATCTTTCTCCCTTTACGTCACCCATACACTTGTATCTATCTTTTAAGCACTTGATATTCACGCCACCCTCAGTCCTTCTGTACATATCTGTCATTTATTTGTTTATATTGATGTATGTCTCCTCCTCTAGATTGTGATTAACAGGAAACAAGTCTCACAACCCTGCTATAGTGTACTCTCCCAAGCACTTAGTTCAGTGCTCTACACTCAGTGTTCAATCAATGCCACCGACTGATTGATCGATAAGCACAATGTTCCCAGGATCCAGGTTTTAGAACCCTTATGGGAAAATGGAATGGGATAACCTCGTTGAAATTAAAACAATATGACTATTCTACACCCCACTGGGGTTGGGATGGGAAGGAGGTAAAGCAAACAGAAGTAGGGGAAAATCCGCTGGTTGTATGGCATCAGTGATGGAGATCTCTGAAAGAAGTCCTTCCTAGAGGACTTCCTACCTCACCTCCCTTCTCTCCTTCTACAGCTCTGCCCTCACCCTCCGCTCCTCTGCCGCTAATCTCCTCACTGTGCCTCGTTCTCGCCTGTCCCGCCGTCAACTCCCGGCCTACGTCCTCCCCGTGGCCTGGAATACCCTCCCTCTGTCCATCTGCCAAGCTAGCTCTCTTCCTCCCTTCAAGGCCCTACTGAGAGCTCACCTCCTTCAGGAGGCCTTCCCAGACTGAGCCCCCTCCTTCCTCTCCCCCTCCTCCCCCCTCTGTCCCCCCATCTTACTTCCCTTCCCCACAGCACCTGTATATATGTATATATTTGTACATATTTATTACTCTATTTATTTTACTTGTACATATCCTATTTATTTTATTTTGTTAATATGTTTTGTTTTGTTCTCTGTCTCCCCCTTCTAGACTGTGAGCCCACTGTTGGGTAGGGACCATCTCTGTATGTTGCCAACTTGTACTTTCCAAGCGCTTAGTACAGTGCTCTGCACACAGTAAGCACTCAATAAATACAATTGATTGATTGATTGATTAGAGTATTTTGCATGATGGCCAGGCCCCACAGGAATGGGGATCCTCCTGTTCCTGGGCCATGTGTAGAGATTGTAATGACTTTCCCTAGATTGTAAACTCAAGCCAGTTGTTGTGGGCTGTGAAGTCCTCAATGGTTCCTGACACAGCTACTCTGGCACCCGCCTGCTTGATTAATAATAATAATAATGACATTATTAAGTACTTACTATGCACAAAGCACTGTTCTAAGCACTGGGGAGGTTACAAGGTGATCACATTGTCCCATGTGGGGTTCACAGTCGTAATCCTCATTTTACAGATGAGGTAACTGAGGCACAGAGAAGTTAAGCGACTTGCCCAAAGCCACACAGCTGACAAGTGGCAGAGCTGGGTTTTGAACCCATGACCTTTGACTCCAAAGCCTGTGCTCTTTCCACTGAGCCACGTTGGTTATGGGGCTAAATCTGAGCAGACATCATGGCACGGTCGCCATGTAGAATTATTGCCTGTCCTTACCATGTCCTGCACCCCTGGTCACCTCTTGAAGTTTGCCCCCACTACCGTAACGGTAACACGACTAGCAGGGATTAGAGCATATGAGTGGCATTCCCCAAACACATCATGATAAGCAATTCCTTCTCTTGGGATCTCTGTCCCTAAGTCTTCTTGGCTGGACCAAGGCTCATCCATCGTTTATGGTGGGAGACGCTGTCAGTCATCATGTGGTGCTTGGTACCCACCGGATTTAGTCTTTGATTCCTGCCAGTAGTATAGATACTGATACTGCACCAGTCTCATGGCCCCGCAGGGGAAATAGGTGCCACCTTCCAGGAAGCATACTGCCATTCATTCATTCATTCCTTCAATCAATCATATTTATTGAGTGCTTACTGTGTGCAGAGCACTGTACTAAGTGCTTGGGAAGTACTCTCCTTGAGGTTGTGTAGTTGGAGAAGAATCGGTCCAGTTCCTGGGCCATGTGTAGAGATTGTAATGACTTTCCCTA
The DNA here is from genome assembly GCF_015852505.1 of Tachyglossus aculeatus. NCBI lineage: Eukaryota > Metazoa > Chordata > Mammalia > Monotremata > Tachyglossidae > Tachyglossus > Tachyglossus aculeatus. Next base: position 134,546,126 of record NC_052066.1, on the reverse strand, counting down.
GATTGTAAGCTCACTGTGGGCAGGGAATGTCTCTGTTATATGGTGTTGTACCCTCCCAAGAGGTTAGTACAGTGCTCTGCATAGAGTAAGCACTCAATGCATAGAGTAAGCACTCAATAAAAACTGCTGATTAGCACGTCGCTGACATTACTCAGTGCTATTTCTGGTAGTACCCATTACTACTGCTCTGGGCTGACAGTGGTTCTGCCACCTCACCTCCAGGGTTTCTGGCTTGGGTCTGTTCCCCATTTTTGGGAACCCCTGGAGTGATTGAGACCCATCTTCCTACAGCTCCACAAAAGGGGAACTGGCTCATAGAGGCATATTCCCCCTGACATCTTCAGGAAGACCTGGATCCTGACCAAGCACCTGAGCATCTCTGCTCCTTGGGTTGTGCAATTTGAGAGACCAGAATGTGTTACATCGATTCTTAACTTGACTGAGGCTGGTAACTAGAGCCTGACTTTCTTTTTCCTGTTACTGCCTTCACTTCTCTTATCACAGTGCTCCAGCACTTAGAACAGTGTTTTGCACATAGTAAGCGCTTAATAAATGCCATTATTATTATTATTATTATTATTATTATTATTATTATTATCATACACTCATGCCCTTGGGGAGCTTATCTGCTCCCTCAGCTTCAATACCATCTCTATGCAGAAGACTACCAAATCCATCTAACTAGCCCTGACCTCTCTCCTTCCCGGCAGTGTTTCATATCCTCTTGACTCCAGGATACCCCTAACTGTATATCCCTCCTCCAACTCAATATGTCCAAAGTGGAAATCCTCATCTTCCCTCCCAAATTTTCTCTTCCTCCTAGCTTTCTCATCACAGTTGCCACCATCTTCTCTGTCTTCCAAGCATGGCACCATGGCATTTTCCTTGCCTCCTCCATTTCTTTCTCAAACCTGTATTTTCAGTCTGTCACAAATCCTGTTTGTTCTTCCTACACAGCATTTATAGAATCCCCCTTCCTCTCCATCCAAACTACCAAAACATACTTGTCATATTCCAACTCGATTACTGCATCAGCCTCCTTGCTGATCTCCCTGCCTCCTTTCTCTCCCAGTTCCAGTCCATATTTCACTCTGCTGCTTGCTTTTTCTACAATTATCATTCTGCAAATGTCTTCCCACTCCTCAAAAACATATAATGAGTGCACATTAAGAAGAAACTTCAGCTTTAAGGTACTCAATTTACTTCATCCCATGTATTCTCTCTCTTTTCCCACTCTTTCCACTCCACTCCAGGTGGCAGATCTCATTCACCTCAAGCTAAGCTACCTATTGTGCCTCATTCTTGTTTCTCAGACAGCCAGTCTCTTGTTCACACACTCCCTTCTTCCTGAAACTCCCTCTTGTTTCATATCCAGCAGTCCACTGCTTTCATTCTGAGTCATTCTGAAATCATATATATTCATGTCTCCACCCTGAAATGCTACTTTGGCACTTCCATATCATATAGACTTTTGGGTACTCAGGGCTCTCCAGATACTTATACTCTTTTCCTTCCTCCTGCCAGTAATTTATTTTAATAACAGTGGTCTTTGTTAAGTGCCTGCTATGTGCCAAACAATGTACTAAGCTCTGGGGTGAATTCAAAACAATCAGTTCAGATACTGTCCATGTTGCACAGGGTGTTCACAGTCTAAGTATCTGTCATTTATTGGTGTTTACTGTGTGCAGAGTACTATACTAAGCCCTTGGGTGAGTATAATATAACAATATAATGACATATTCCCTGCTCACAATGACCTTACAGTTTAGAGGGGCAGACAAACACTAATATGAGTAAATAAATTATAGATATGTGCATAAGTGCTGAAGACCTGGGTGGGGGGATGAATAAAGGGAGCAAGTCATGGTGATGCAGAAGGGAGTGAAGGGGAAGGAAAGGAAGGAGAAGAGGTTCGATTCCCATTTTACAGATGAGGAAACTGCAGAAAAAAAAAAGTTAAATTGATATGTTAAACTGTGAGTGCTCCACAGCAAGCAGGTAGAGGAGCTGAGATTAGAACTCAGGTGTCCTGAATCCCAGTCCCAGGTTCTTTCCATTAGGTCATACTTCCTTCCATGTTCTAGCCACACTACCCATGCACTGAAGAGACTGGAGTGCAGTGACTTTTTACTAACTACCTGGACCGATAGAGAATTATTTTCCGCAAACCTTCCCTACATTATTTCATTTATTTCCTAAACATTATAAGATACAGGAAGTATATAATTTTCCAGACTTTTCAAATGGGGAAATCTAAGGTGAGGAGAGTCTAACGTTGTGGGCAGGGAATGTTTTTGTCAACTTTGTTATATTGTACTCTCCCAAGAGCATAATACAGTGCTCCACACACAGTAGCCACTCAATAAATATGATTGATTTACTGATTTAAGCAATTCCTTCTAGTGAAGGATTAGAATCAGTGTCTCATTATAACAAGATTTCCTTCTTTGTCATTGTAATGTGGCTGCATCCTAGCCTGCTTTCATTCAGCAGGGTTTAGTTGCTCTTCAGTAATAAAGGGAGAGATTTCGGAGCTACTTTGAAATCAGTGGGAGTTCTGCAATCAGCTACATGGGGGGCACACAAGAATAAAAGTAGCATGTACCAAAACAACACTAGGGAGCTGGTAAAATTACCATAACAAAGTGATCACCAAGAAAAGAATAATGTAAAAAGAAAACATTCCGCCTTCCCTTTGATTCTCACAGTGGCACTTTACAAGCAAATAGGATTCCAGGGAATCCAGCCAGGACCATTTTCTGGTTCTGTTCTTTTTTGCCTTTGTCTGTGACCAGTGCTGTCCTGTCTTGGCTCCCAGTCAAGTCAACATCTGCTCTGATTCACTGGGCCTATTCGTATCAGAAAATATTTTTGGGAATAAGTTGTTGACTTCTAATTGTGGCTCCAGTTTATTATCATTGTTAAATACATCCGTTGTCCGATATATGCCGAAGATTTCGGGTTGAAGATTACCTCTGTGATAGTGAAGTTTGCCTGTACATATGCCAATGTGGCTGAAGAAATCAGTAATACTTATTGACCATTCTCAGTTATATTACCTTACATTAATACTTTACAAAGTATCAAGAAGATTTCCAAGATTTCATAAAAGCACAAATAATAGTGCTTAGAACAGTGTTTGGCACATAGTAAGTGCTTAACAAATACCATTATTATTATTATTATACTTTTGTTGTGAGCGTATTTCTATTGGAATAGGTAAGGGTAAGATTCACTTCCAACTGATCAGGGTAGGACTCATAAAGCAGTTACACTCATTAATAATAAAAATTGTTTGATTGGTTAAATGTTTACTATGTGCCAAGTACTGTACTAAGCACTGGGGCAGGTACAAGATTATCAGGTTGAATACAGTCCCCATCCCATGCGAGACTCCCAGTGTAAGGGCTTTGAAGGAAGGGAGAAAATGATTTGACTGATCAACAGTGGAAAGGTGGTCCAAGCAGAGGAAACTGCTTGAGAGAATGTACGTAATGGGAGGACAGCAGAGGATGCAGGGGTATTTAGAGCCAAAAGTAATAGGTTGTTTCAGGTTGGCTTTTTGAGTGGATTTGGATGGACTTCCTGAGTAAGAGAACTGGAGCTTTGTCCCATTCTTATCATTTTTTAGGGTGGAGGGCTACAAACTACCCTAAAATGAGGGGATTTTTAGGGAATAAGGCAAAGGAGAAAAAACGACAGGTATTATACAAGATTCAGCAAACATTGGTTAATCATACTTGTATGCCACGGTTGCAGACCTTTAAAGTTTTTCTTTATATCTATAGGGATCAAAAGGTAGTAACCAATTTTCTGTACGGGCTTAAACAAACCTGGATTTATATGCATAATGTTAGGGTTTGCACAATAGTGACCCTCCCTAGGGTCCCTTAAACCAGTAATGAATCCTCCTGCTGAAATATTTTGAGTAATAACATGATTGACACCAGTGGATTACAGGCAAAATGACTCATGTATAACAGTGAAACTGTGGCAGCACATTTTGGAAAAATAAAATTTGCAACCCTATTTCATTCGATTAATTTAAACCCTACTTAGATTGCTTGCACAATCATTTTGAGCATTACTGAGTTATTCAAAACAGTGTTTTGTTACCGATAAACATGCTGCATTGATTGCTAAATTAATTCTGGAAAACCTACTCACTGAGAGAAGGAATAAATATAATACTTGTTTTCCCTGAATGTGTTAAGTCTGACTGTTTCCAATATCCTAACATTTTTTTTTTTTTTTTGCCATATGCCCTTTAGCTGCAGCCGCAGTAGTAATTGGATGTATTGAACCCCTACTGGGCATATCAAGCAAAAACTTCTCACTATTAGCTCAAAGCTCTCCATCACCTTGCCCCTTCTTATCTCACCTTCCTCATCTCCTTCTACATCCCAGCCCACACACTCCACACACTCTACACACTCCGCTGCTCCTCCATGCTAACCTTCTCGCTGTGCCTCGTTCCTGCCTGTCCCCGCTGTTGACCCCTGGCCCATGTCCTACCTCTGGCCTGGAATGCCCTCCTTCCTCCAATCTGCCAAACAATCACACTTCCCCACTTCAAAGCCCTACTGAAGTCTCACCTCCTCCAGGAAGCCTTCCCAGACAAAGCCCCCCTTTTCCTCTGCTCTTCCTCCTCTCCCCATGGCCCCAACTCACTCCCTTTGCTCTGCCCCCTCCCTTCCCACAGCACTTGTGTATATATGCACATATTTGTAATTCTATTTATTCATATTAATGATGTGTATATATCTATAATTCTATTGATTTATGTTGATGCTGTTGATGCCTGTTTACTTCTTTTGATGCCTGTCTCCCCCTTCTAGACTGTGAGCCCGTTGTGGGCAGGGAGACTGTGAGCCTGTTGTTGGGTAGGGACTGTCTCTATATGTTGCCAACTTATACTTCCCAAGCGCTTAGCACAGTGCTCTGCACACAGTAAGTGCTCAATAAATACGATTAAATGAATGAATTGTCTCTATTTGTTGCTGAATTGTACTTTCCAAGTGCTTAGTACAGTGCTCTGCACACAAGGTAAGTGCTAAGTAAATAAGACTGAGTGAATGATTGAATGTACTAAACCACTTGGAAAACAACAAAACAAGCAAGTGACACATTCCCTGCTCACAAGGAGTTTTCACACCAATGAGCAATAAGTATTTACAAACAAAGTAATCAAGATAATTGAATGCCCCTTTGAAAAAGTGCTGAAGGTAGGTATAATAAATAAGTTCTAGAATTGGCTGATGGGTTTATGTGACTTTGGTTGCTGGGTTTATTAGGGGAAAGCTTGTTGGAGGAAATGGACTTCGAGAAGGAGAAGTAGTACGAATTGTTTTTATTAAGTGCAATATTTGAGTGTGCAAAGCACTGCATTAAGCACTGGGAGAGAATGCACATGTGGGAATTAGTTATCATCCTTCAGGGGGCTCACAATTTACAAATACAAGAAACTGGTGACAGATACATAAGGAGAAATAAAATAAACCACTAAGGCAACAAAAAAACAAAAACAAGGATCAGTAGGGTAGTGGCTGGAACAGAATTCCAGCTCCATGTGGTTAGGGTCCACAATCACAATCACAGCTACAGCAGAAGCCATGACAGCCTTCCCGAGATTTAATGAAGGTGGCACCGTGCTGTGGCTGCTTTTTTCCTTCCTGTTTGTGGGGCAGGTGTGCAAGGCTGGTTGGGCTGGAGATTCTTCAGTCATGTGGAAGAGAGCCAGACTGGGCTCCCTGGGAGACAGTGTTGCTGTCCGCTGGAGGAGGCCCTCGGGGCATTAGATGTTGCAATGGGAAGGTGGGAATTCTTCCTAGTGCCTTAGATGGTCACAGCTCACAAATGCACAGGGCACAAATGGAGCCGCAGCCTTGGGAGCCACAATGCGTTTGGGGAGACAGTAGATTCCCAAAGGATTTGCTAAGCTGTTTGGCAGAGTGTCTTAAATTTGGTACACAGAGAGTGTTTGCTGGGAGCAGGCCTCTACAAGTAGCAATGAGTGGGACTTATGATATGTGAACCACCATGGTCTGAAGGTTCTGACTGTTCAGACTGGTGCCAGTCTTTCTCTCTTTTTTTTAAAGTATTGTTAAGTGCTTACTATGTGCCAGGCACTATACTAAGCACCAGGGTCACACAGCAGACAAGTAACCCAATTTGCACTTCCCAAGCACTCCAACTTGTACTTCCCAAGCGCTTAGTACAGTGCTCTGCACACAGTAAGCGCTCAATAAATACGGTTGAATGAATGAATGAATGAATGAAAGTGGTGGAGTCGGGATTAGAACCCAGGTCCTTCTGACTCCCAGGCCCATACTCTATCCACTAGGGAATGAATATATCTGATTTTTAAAAAATGATTTACCCAGACTCAAAAAAAGTCCATGCCCCTGTCAACATGCTGTTATTCCTATATAATATCCTCCATAGGCAGTTAGTTCTGGATCAGCTTTTTGAGTAAAGTTAGAGAAGCAGCATGACCTAATGAATAGAGCATGGGCTTTGGAGTCAAAAGGACCTCGGTTATGATCTGGCTTCGTCTTAATTACATCATTCATTCAGTTGTATTTATTGAGTGCTAACGGTGTGCAAAGCACATTCCCTGCCCACAGTGAGCTCACCTGTATAGTGCAAATTAAAACTATGAGCCCCATATGGGACATGGACTGTGTTCCAAGCTGATTATCTACCCCATCACTTAGTACAGTGCTTGGCACATATTAAGTTCTTAACATGTACATTAAAAAAAACCCCTCCCATTTCTCATTGAGTAGAGCCACCCGTAATTTAAGGGTGCACGGATCCACTGTGTCTCTCAAAATTTAATTGTAAAGTGGATTTAATCGATCCCATTAGTTCTCTGAAGCACCAAGAATCGCTGATGGAAGCATATATCAGGGACCTGAAGTTTGTCAGGGCTGTGATCTGAATTTTCATTTAAATAGCCAAGGAACAATGCTTATTGACCGTCGGGGTCATCTGGGGGTCTGATCACCATGATTCCCAGACTTAGAAATGGATATTTGGGGATAGAAGAGAGACACTTAAAACTTAGAAGTAGCTTATCGTTTTCCACACTGGATGGAAAAGAAGATGGACAATATTATTCATGATAAAAATAAAAAAAATCCAACATAAGGTGTTTTTTTGGTGAATAAAGCTCGTCATCACAGCTACAGCAACACATTTGAAGCCTTAGGCTTTTTTAGACACCACTCACTTCTCAGCACGGCTCATGTTACAGTTGACTTGAGTTATTTCATTGTATGACCACATCCTGTGCATGCCATAATACAACCTATAGGCCATTTGAACATAAAATATTCCCTTTCCTAAGATGGGTTGAATGATCTTTTGTTCTCATTCAATGCCATGTTATGCAGAGTTTTCTCTGCCACTAAACTGAGAAAGAAACTGCCCATCCCATTAATGGAGCAGGTTGTTGGGGTGTAGTGAACTCAGCCTCCCTGTCAGTTTATGAGGAACTATGGTGGCTATGTAAGCCCACCCATTCGTAGCAGTGTCATATCCCAAGCATAGAGAAATCAAACACTTTTCAAAAACAGAATGTGTAATATGAACCTTGCTTCTTCAAAGTTCTTACCACAGGTACATTGCCAACCCCTTTAGAGCATCCACCATGGGCAAGGTGCTGCTCTAAGTACTTGTCTTGTCCTCTCAGTTTGAGGCCTAGTTAAAGTTCCTTAGTCCCAGGCTAATTTGCCTGGCTTCCTTGGTGGGAATTCCTCCTTCTCCCTTTCCCCTCCTCTTTCCATTCTTCCCCTCACCTCCAGAAATTCAGAAAAAAAAAAAGAACTTTTCATCATGAATTTTTCATCATGTGTAAAATGGGGGTTAAATCCTACTTCCTCCTTTTTAGACTGTGAGCCCTAACCACATGGAATACAGGGACTGACTGTAACCTGATAACCTTGTGTCATTATCATTGGTGTTTATTGAGTGCTTACTGTGTGCAAGGCACTACAGTAAGCACTGTCTACCCCAGTGCTTAGAACGGTGCTTGGCACATAGTAAGTGCTTAGCAAATACCATGATTATTAAGTATTATATGTTCCAGACCCCAGAGGCGTGGGAGCAGTAGTAGCTAATGCTTTGGAGCTGAGGAGCAAGTTACCCTCCCAGGAGGGTTTCCTCCCAAATTAACATGGAAATGAAAACAAACAAGTGAGCTAGCTTGCTGCCACCTGATCTGATAGTCACAATTTGCAGCTCCTATTTTGGAAGAATCTGATGCAAGTATCATAAAAGGATTTCAAAATCTACCACCATGGATATGGAGCTTGGGAATTTATAGCAAATAGGAGTCCACTCATTATTTTATTTTCTTCTGAATATTTTGAGTTTCACAGAAGTGGTATTTAATAATTTAATGACTATATAAAAGGGAAGGTATTTTATAAGGAACAGAAAAAAAATCATAATTTGATTTTTTAAAAGTTAAAACAAATAAGTCCATTGGCTCTTTCAGAGCTTAAAGGTGGTAGAAGTAATTTAAATTTTAAAATCTGGACTTTAGAAACAAAGGCTATCTTTTCCTACTTGAGAAGCACAAAGAAGGAATTGATAACTAATCCTAAAAATGACGTTTTCAGAGATAGAACATGACCCAGAATCTGATGTGTGTTTGCGTGTCTGGATGTTCTGTTTTCAAATGTTGCTGACCGCTCCTTTCTGAATTGCCTATACTTCAAGATAGGTCTTTTTGTGGCTGCCATACATTTATTCCACATGAGATCTGTTTCTGCATTTGAACCTGCTTCTGTGTATCCCATTCTTCACAAAGCCTTGGCTTAGGCAGAACAAACCTCTCTCCTAATTGTGGTCAGGTGGGCTGCTCGATCTGCTGGAGTGGCAGATCAAAGGACAATCCATCAAAGATACAGCAGATTCCATAAACCCTTGGAATGAAGTACCTGCCATTTTGAAATATTGACAGCTGGAATAGACAAGAGACGTAGTATGTTTGGAATCAAGCAGCTCCTGATTTCTTTTTCTTCTCCTTTATTTCCCCAGATACAACTGACCACTGCTTGAATGGAATTGTAAGAGTGCCTGAATGCTCACAAAAATGGAGTCGTCATCCCTGCTGTCATCTTTAAATGATGAATGCAAATCAGATAACTACATCGAACCTCATTATAAGGAATGGTACCGCGTTGCTGTCGATACCTTGATTGAAAGCGGGCTAGAAGCATACCATGAATTTCTTGTCCAGGAGAGGTTTGCAGAGTTCCTAGCCGAGGAGGAAATTAATTATATCTTGAACAATGCTAAGAAATTTGCCCACAGTACAGGGCATGCCTGTGATAGTTCTTGTGATGATACTTCTTCGTCGGGAACTTACTGGCCCATGGAGTCTGACGTCGAAGCTCCGAACCTTGACCTCGGTTGGCCGTATGTGATGCCTGGGCTTTCTGGCAGCACACACATCGACCTGCTTTTCCATCCACCACGAGCACACCTTCTCACAATAAAGGAGACTATTCGGAAGATGATCAAAGAAGCAAGAAAGGTAAAATCATTTTGCACATGAATGCATGAGTTTGATACATCTAACATCTAACAGAAGGCTCCATTTACCTCACAAAGCGGCATATATTGGCAGTTCTTTCCACTGGAAATTGTCATATGGACAGGCAGTATGTTTCAGATCACCTGCTTCAGTGGAATAACTCTTAGAGGAAGCATTGTGACCTAGAACATGGACCTGGGAGTCAGAAGGGCCTGGGTTCTAATTTTGACTCTGCCGCTTGTGTGCTCTGTGACTTTAGGCAAGTCACTTAACTTCTCTGTGCCTCAGTTCCATCATCTGTCAAATGGGGATCAAGACTGTGAGCCTTATTGTGGGATGGGGACTGTGTCCAACCCATTTACCTTGTATCTACCCCAGCACTGAGAACAGTGCCTGGCACATAGTAACTGCTTAACAAATACCACAATAATTATTATTATTGAGACATGGGACAGTGTGACACTGAATGACCAATTTTATTATTACTATTACTATGATAGCATTTGTTAAGTGCTTACTATGTGTCAAGCACTATTCTAAACTACACATGTTAATCAGGTCAGACACAGTCCCCATCCCACATAGGATTCACAGTCTAAATTGGAGGGAGAAGGGGTTTTGATCGTTTTCATCATTCTACAGATGAGGAAACTGAGGTACAGAGATGTTGGTGACTTGCCCAAGGTCACTCAGCAGGGCAGAGCCAGGGTTAGAATCCAGGTCCTCTGACTCCCAGAAAAGTCTTTCCATAAGAGCCACTCTGCTTCAGGTGGAAAGACGTTAGCAATTCCCTCACCATTGGTGAACTTGTAATTCATTGCATAGTTTTTCCCCCAACACCCTCTGTGCATGCGTGCATGCAACATTACCCACTTCTATGCATCTTTTGTAGTTGTTGGCTTTTTCAAAGATCAAGTTTGCCGAAGTGCAAAACACTTCAGACCATTGTCATTTTCAGGGACTAGTCAGCTCCTCAGACCTGAGCCATCTAGGAGCCGTCTGGAAAGGCATAATATGCTCATGGATGGGGTGCGCACAGAGAATTACAAAACCAGTTTATCTGGCTTGTCCTCTTCTCTTTTAACATCTTGTCCTCTTCTCTGTTAACCAACAGAAATTATGCTGAAGTAGTGTCCTAGAAATGCTGAAAGACAAGGCTAGCAGTTTTGCCCTTAATGCTGAACCCTAAAAAGGTAGCTTAATTCTGTAAAAGCTTTGTTCATCAGCTTGTTGATAGATTAAGTGGGCGGGTGGGAGGCAGACGCAGGGAGTGCATGTTATTCCGAATTTCCGTCACCTAAAGAAGCACCAGGGCTGTACCAATGGAGGTATCAACAACTAAAGAGTAAAAGGATTAGAAGAGGCCAATCTTACAGAAAGCCAACATTGGAATTCACTGCTACTCCTTCCCTTTAGACTTGGAGAATGCTTCCCAGAGAAGTTTTGCATAGTACTGGAATAAGGCTAGAGAGACTGATGTAATTAGGATTATTCATTCATTCATTCATTCATTCAATCGTATTTATTGAGTGCTTACTGTGTTCAGAGCACTGTACTAAGCACTTGGGAAGTACAAGTCGGCAACATATTGAGACGGTCCCTACCCAACAACGGGCTCACATTCTAGAAGGGAGAGACAGACAACAAAACAAAACAAGTAGATAAGTGTCAAAACCATCAGAATATATAGAATTATAGCTATAGGCACATCATTAATAAAATAAATACAGTAATAAATATGTACAAGTAAAATAAATGGAGTAATGAATATGTACATATATATACAAGTGCTGTGGGGAGGGGAAGGAGGTAGAGTGGGAGGGTGTTGGGGAGGGGGAGAGGAAAAAGGGGGATTAGTTTGAGAAGGCCTCCTGGAGGAGTTGAGCTTTCAGCAGGGCTTTGAAGGGAGGAAGAGAGCTAGTTTGGTGGATGTGTGGAGGGAGGGCATTCCAGGCTAGGGGAAAGACGTGGGCCAGGGGTCGACGGCGGGACAGGCAAGAACGAGGCACAGTGAGGAGGTTAGCGGCAGAGGAGTGGAGGGTGCGGGCTGGGCTGTAGAAGGTGAGAAGGGAGGTGAGGTAGGAGGGGGTGAGGTGATGAAGAGCCTCGAAGCCGAAAGTGAGAAGTTTTTGCTTGATTCGTAAGTTGACAGGCAACCAGTGGAGATTTTTGAGGAGAGGAGTGACATGCCCAAAGCGTTTTCTTTACAAAGATAATCCGGGCAGCAGAGTGAAGTATAGACTGAAGCGGGAAGAGATGGGCCTGTTGGCTGGAGGAAAGACCCCAAAGAGCAGACATCTAGAGAGTGGGAGTTCACTCATATGTCAAGTCCTGCCATATAGTAGGAATGCAGCTTCTGGAAATCTGGTCTATCATCAGCTCCCAAATCGGCTGCTAGAGAGAGGCTGCAATCAGCTTAGTAGAACATCTCACCATTTGTCTGAGTGCTACTGCCGCAGGCAGTCCTGCTAGACCTCCTGTGCTTAAAAGGAACTTCCCACAGGAGCTCTAGAAACACATACTGCTTGAGGATAAAATGAGATCATTGGTGTGAATGTGCTGTGGAAAAATGAAAGCGCTTTACAGATCAAGGTATTATTTTTGTTATCATTAGTCCCAGTCCCTCCTTCCCTCCGTCCCTCAGCGGGATGCCTCAGACACATCCTGGTCATCGTAGATTCCTCTGACTCCTTGGTGGGGGTATTCCACACAGAGGATCGATCAGTCAAGACTGCTCTTGAATTGGGAGACTGTATCTAGGATAGGAAAGTGCCAGATAAGTCAGCTTTTATTGTATCAATGTATGTGAATTTGCCCAATCTTCTATTGTGGGAAGCATGGATGAAGAGCAAAGGAGGAACAGCAAACTCCAGTGGAGCTATATAAAAGAGTATGACTTAGTTCCAAACAAGGGAATGAATTAGTCCTTGTTAGAGAAAGATCAGTAAATGAGACACAAGGGTCAACACTTATCTTGGGCAGTTTCAGGGTTGAGAACGCAATGTTTTGGGATTGAAATGTTCAGTGAAAAATGAACAGTACAACACAAGAGGTTGAAGGTGATTATTAAGGTAAGTACAATAATCATCATTACCACTAACAGACAGCCCAGTTATTTGTTTTGTGATTTTGGCATTCCAAATGATGAAATGCAGGTCCAGAGACATTTTGTATCTTTGTCCTTGAGCTGGCAAGTGCTGAAATCTCCAGGATGGAAACAGGGACCATGGGGGAAATAAATTTGCAGTGGCCTTAGAATTTGCCAGTTTAGACCCCCTCAGATTGCAAGCTGTTCAAGGGCAGGGGCCTTCCTTTTACTTTTTTGTACCTATCTAAATACCTAGTCTGGTGCCCTGATATAGTATTTATTCAGTACATTCTTTCAAATCTGTCAGGACATACACTGTCATTATGCTTTTGGATTGAATATCCCTGCAGAATTAGGGAATGTTCCTCCAGTCACATATGCATGTCTGGAGAGAGAGCAACATGGAGGTAGATAAAATGATTGTATGCATGTACATGACATTGGACACAGTGAGTACTACACTGTGTGTTTTCCTTAATGTGGGCCCTGCAGGAACACAGCCTCTGCATTTTAGAGGAACTGGGTGTATTCATGAATGAAGGAACTTAACCTATACCGTTAAAGAAAAGAACAGCATTCTTAACCTGTTCCTTAATTCTGGCTCACTTTTCTGAGAAGGAGCACCAGGGGATAGGGTCAGGGTTGAGACAAAGCCTTAGGAAACATTGGAGTGACTCTCCTCCTCCCCATGATTAAGCTGTGATAGTGTGGACCCCAGGAGTGGATGAGAATGTTTGTCTTCCAATTTATGGCATTCATCCCAGATTTCTGGGCTAGTCTAAAGGACAAAGAATAATTGGGAAACATTTGTAAAAGTGCTTAAAATTGCATATGAAGTGCAACAAAGAACTCAGAAGTTATTTCTGCTTTTGTTTATTAAAATAATGGTGGCTGTGATACTTTCTATAAAGGAAAAGTGATTGAGGTGGAAAAAAATTGGCGTTTATGAGAAAAGCATGGTGTTCTTAGAGATTTTTGCAAAAATATACACCACTGTCACTGTGGAAGCATTCAGACATTCAATAAAAGTCAGCTCAGAAATTCTTGCGTAATTCTTAACTCTCCAGCAAGCCATTTGACCCCAATTTTTCATAATTAGATGGCTTAGAACATAATTGGACGTGAGTGTGTTAGGGAAAATCTGAAAGAGAATTAGAAAAGGAGATTAAATATGCAATCAGAACTCCAGGTTAAGCAGATTTGTTAATAGAAAACATCTTCAAATAAAGAGAAAGCATAGTTTTACAATCTCTTGGTATGTTTAAATGCTTTGTTTACTCGTAGGAAGCCACATTCCTTGGGAATGTATGGAGACCATTTACTCATAAGCCTCAACTTTCTGTTTCAGACAGTTTTTCAAAGGGCATTTCACGTGAAGTAATTATAAATTAACCCCATAATGTTACAGAAAGACACTTTTTTTCCATTACATAGAAAGTACAAAGCTGTAGGTTTTTTAAACATGTTCCCCAACTAACTCACATTTTTTAAACCACCTTGTAAAAATACCTAAGAATGAGAGAGAAAGCAAACTGTGCTGTGAAACCAGCAAAAATTGCCCATGAAAGTTCTGATTTATAGAGTAGCATTTAAATCAATTTTCTCTTCATTATTTACCATACTGTGATAAAGAGCACATATGAAAATACGTATCATACTGTAGTAGTGCTATAAAATAGCAAAAGAGACCTGTAAGAAAAGAATCAGCTTGAAGGTCAAAAAGTTTGCAGTTTAAGCAATTATCCTTATCTAACCTCCATGCACTTAGGGTGAAGATTTGTATTTGGAATAGATTGTCTAGAATTTCTTGAGTGTAGATCCAGTACCAACGTCTGCTGGACCCTTGTATGACCTGTTTTTAATTTCTGGCTCTTGCCGCTCCCTCCTCTGGATCTCACAATGTTCCCCTTGTAGCTGACTCATTGTTTTTGGGTCAACTACATGGTGATTGATTGAAGACTGATAATGTCTACCAGGACTTTTCCCAGCTAATTATTTGTCTGTCAAGAAGCAGCCCTAAGATGATTTGTGCATCTCTTTCTAATTGCCTTGAACTGTCGTGGATGATGGTATACAATGCATGTTTTCTCAAAGTCACTTATAATTTCTAGCCTCTGTGATATTGCCCTCAGCCTCTCCTGTTGATAAATTCAGGGTTGATACATTTCAAAATCTTTGGTACAAGGCATATTAGGAGAAACAATTTTTAACTCTTAATCTCCCAGTTCATGAATTTATGCGTTCATTTTGCTCTTTTGAAATTAAAGGGTGAACTTATTTAAGTAGAAATGTGATGGGAAACAGGACAGGCAACTTCTGAGTTGATTCATCTTTGTAGGTCACACTAGCTGAGTTCTGGTCTCCTCCCTTAGCTTCTGTTCCAGGGTGTGTCCTCTACCCAGTTGTATTGTATAGGGATTGACATTTTACAGGGCCATTTATCAACTCTCACAGGACTTGAATAAATAACTGAAATATTACCATTTCATTACTTTGGGGATTGAAAATAGAGTAAGTGAATAATAAATCAAAAGAAGGAGTAAGTATTTGAATAGAAGAATTCAGCTGTGTCAGTGTGCTTAATATTCTTCCCATATATCTATTACAAAGATGCACAAAATTACATTTCTTGTTAGAAAGTAGTTATTTACTTTCACCCAAGGAGGGTCAGTATTAAATGCTTCCTTTCTTAACAAGCAGCTTCTGAACGGTACAGAAATTAGAAAGCAGGTGACTGTGCTAGCTGTCAGCTCAATGTCTTAATTGTTTTGTATACCTGCAAGGTATTTGTTAACAATCCTTGGGTTATCTAACTGTTGACTGCTGTGAGGATGCTTTGTATTCTTTTGTTTAAAAACAGAAAAAAAAGATTTTATGCTGCTTTATTCTAGTGTGCATAATGGTAACTAATCTACTTCCAGAATATTTTATCAAATGAAAATTTAAACTAATACTTTTCATGAGATGCTCATGTTTGAATAAAAATATCTGAACTCAGTGTGGAATACTGTGCAGCTCTTTAATCTGAACAGCAATCCTGTTTGCCGGACATTTAGAATATAATTCAAACAGTGATAACAAATCCTGCCTAAGGCACTGCTTGTCTGAACCTATTAGTTGGAAAAACCCAATTAAATAACAGAGAGGACATTATTTTCATGCTGCATAGAAATCTTAACTTTTGGAATGTGAAAAGAAAAATATGCAAACAGGTTAAGCACTCTATTACAAGGTCTCCAGGCAGGCTGGGTTAAGAATTTGACAGTTTCATTTGAAATAGTCTACCAGGCATAACATTTCAACAAATAGCACAAGCAGCACTAGCTTCAAGGTGTAGCAATTGTTTATTGAAGTGCTCCATGTTTAGGATGCCTGAACAATGCGTGATGCCAACAGTTAGGATTTGTAATTTTCAATTGAAGAACTTGCTTATTTTGTAGTACCCATTTTGAGTACATTGATTCATTCATTCATTCAATCATATTTATTGAGCACTTACTGTGTGCAGAGCACTGTACTAAGCGCTTGGGAAGTACAAGTTGGCAACATATAGAGACGGTCCCTACCTAACAACAGGCTCACAGTCTAGAAGGGGGAGACAGACAACAAAACAAAACATGTGGACAGATATCAAGTCATCAGAATAAATAGAAGTAAAGCTAGATGCACGTCATTAACAAAATAAATAGAATAGTAAATATGTACAAGTAAAATATCTCGCCTGTTCCACCGTTGACCCCTGACCCACGTCCCTCCACACATCCGCCAATCTAGCTCTCTTCCTCCCTTAAAGCCCTACTGAGAGCTCACTTCCTCCAGGAGACCTTCCCGGACTGAGCCTCCCCTTTTCTCTCCTCCTCCTCCCCTTCGCATCGCCCCCCTCTGCCCTGCCCCTTCCCTCCCCACAGCACTTGTGTATATTTATACATATATATTTCTCTATTTTACTAATGATGTGTATATAGCTAAAATTCTATTTATTCTGATGGAATTAACACTTGGCTACTTATTTTGTTTTGTTGTCTGTCTCCCCCTTCTAGACTGTGAGCCCATTGTTGGGTAGGGACCGTCTCTGTATGTTGCAGATTTGTACTTCTCAAGCGCTTAGTACAGTGATCTGCACCCATCAAGCTCTCAATAAGTACGATTGAATGAATGAATGAATGAATGAGTTCTGTCCAGTTTCATGTTACAGACAAGATTTTCAGAATCCTCTTGTTAAAACATACACGGAGGCACGGTGATTATATTCTGATTAATCTTGAGTTAAAACTTTTTTAAGGAATTTTTTGAAAGACTTCATTTTACTCTTTTCTCTTTTTCCTTGGAATATCACATAATTTGTTTAGGATAAAGTGTGAGGGAGATGCATAATGGGACTCTCCTCCATTTGTTGTGAAGGGCAATTGCTTTCCTAAGGAAAGCTTAGTTATTGTCTTTTTTAACTGAACACAGTCAAATGGTATCTCACTTTATCTCACTGTAAAACCCTGAGGTAAAAAGATGATGACTAATTGGTTCTCTCTTCTGTCAAAGCATTTTTGAGCAAGCATCTGCTTTAGCTTCTAATTGAAATAAATTATGTTTTCAGAATGCCTCACCTTCAACTTCACTATTCAGCATTGAAATATGTTAACGGGCAATAATAGTATATTTACCTGAAGCTACAACCCTGATATAAGGCTGAGGAGCATTGTTCAAGAACAGTATATTATCACCGAAAGAGAGCGCTTGCCTCAATAAATTCTGAGGTGTTTTGCACAATCAACCAAATTGCCTGAAGTACTTTATCAGTCCCTCTCATCCTATTTTCCTAATAGTGTGAGAAAGAAAGAACAATGAAAAAACAGCTCTGGGAGCATTCAGTAATAGAGGGTATAGAAAAGATGGTGGTTTGATGCGTTCCATCCCCAGAACTTGTTCAATCAATCATATTTATTGAGTGCTTACTGTCTGCAGAGTATCGTAATAAGTGCTCAGGAGAGTACAATACAAGAGTTGGTAGACAAATTGCTGTTGCTGAGTGAGTATAGAATACAGTAAGTGGAGCAGTTGTTGTAGCCCCCTGCAGTACAATGGGTTGAGATGGATTTCCAACCAATCAACAGTCAATTCTTTTATATTTTACTCTCCCAAGTGCTTAATAAAGTGTTTTGCACAGAATAAGCACTCAATAAATACCACTGATTGATTAAATCAACCATATTTATGGAATGCTTTGTGCAGATAACTTTACTAAGTTTTTGAGACACAATCCCTGTCTGCCCTTAAAAGGCTTACATTACAATAAAAAGCTTACAATGCAAAGCTTTAGTGTCTGCAGGGGAGGCAGACACTAAAGTAAGTGGCAAGTAGGAGAAGCAACCGAGTATACAGATCTGAACATAGTTATTGTGGGGAATTGAGTGGTGTTCCTCTCCCATTTGCATCACCGATACACTTGGATCTGTACCCTTTAAGCACTTAATATTTTGCCCCATAATAGACTCCATGGCACCTATGTACATATATCTGCAATTTATTTGTTTAGATTAATGTCTGCTTCTCTCTCTAAACTGTGAGCTCCTTGTGGGTAGGGATTGTGTCTACTAATGCTGTTGTATTGTACTCTCCCAAGAACTCCCAAGTACAGTGCTCTGCAAAAAGCAAAAACAAAAAAAAATGTAATAAATACCATTGATTCTCATATTCTGGGGTAAGGACTCAAGTGCACAGTTGATCCATTAGAAAGGGAAAGCAGGTGGGGAGATGAGGGATTAGTCAGGGAAGGCTTCAAGGAGATATTGTTTTAGTAGGCTTTGAAGATGGGGAGAGTGGTGGTGTGAGGGATTTAAAAGGGGAGGGCTAGTCATGTAGGAGAGGCCCTCATGGTTCAGGCCTGGCCATAAGTTTTACCAGTCCTTACTTTATGGAGAAGCAGCCTAGTGGACTAGTGGAGAGAGCACAGCCCTAGGAGTCAGATGGACCTGGGTTCTAATCTTCCCCCACCACTTGTCTGCTTTGTGACCTTGGACAGTCCACTTCTCTGGGCCCCAGTTATCTCATCTGTAAAATGGTGATTAAGACTGTGAACTCCATGTGGGACAGGGACTGTGGCCAACCAGATTAGCTTGTATCTACCCCAGTGCTTAGGTACAGTGCCTATAACATAGTAAGTATTAACAAATACCATGAGAGAGAGAGAGAGAGAGAGACTGTCACTAGTCCGTAGAGTCAGGTTCAGATGGCAGACAGTCCTTTATCCCTGGCTCTTGAAGCCCCCTTCACCCAGATGTTGGACTCTGAGCTCTTTAAGATGTCTCTGATCATGAATCTGGAACCCAGAACTGCAGTCATTTTCCTCTGGGCATTTGAAGGTGGCTGGTCTGGAAGGAGTAATTTGAGAGGAAGCTGAGAAAGTTTCTGCCACTTCCAGATATTTTTCCAACAATGGCAGCTCAGATGCAGAAATTTAATGCACAGGGAGAGGAAGGAGGGGAAAGCTAAACCAGGTCACAATGCTGATCTTTCCACTGATTCTGCAAATATCCCTGTAGACTATAAACACCTTTTCCTTTTAGACCGTGAGCTCCCTGTGGACAGGGAATGTGTCTACCGATTCTGCTGTGCTGTACTCACTTGAGCACTTAGTATAGGGCTGTACACACAGTAAGTGCTCAGTGAAGGCCAATTATTGGAGAAAATAATTGGCAATTCATATGTCTGTTTCCCCCCTAGACTGTGAGTTCGATGTGAGCAGGGAATGTGTCTGTTTGTTGTTGTAGTGTACTCTCCCAAGAGCTCAGTACAGTGCTTTGTACACAGTAAGTGCTCAATCAATCAATCAATCGTATTTATTGAGCACTTACTGTGTGCAGAGCACTGTACTAAGCGCTTGGGAAGTACAAGTTGGCAACATATAGAGACAGTCCCTACCCAACAGTGGGCTCACAGTCTAGAATAAATATGATTGAATGAAATAATGAATGAATGAATAAATGGATACATGGGTGCTAAGGAAGGTATGATTCATTTCATAAGTGGTAGAGTTATCTGGAAGGATGATATGGTTCAGTGTGCTGGGGAAATTAATCAGGGAAAGCTCTAAGTTTGTGGGTTCTCAAATGTCCTCAGATCTAAGCTACAGAATATTCGGAGTTATCTCCCCTGACAAGCTCATCAGTAGAAGTGGGGGAAAGGTAGAGCTATTGCAAATGATGATGGAAATGCTGCGTAGGAGGGGTAGCTTAGCAGGCACAATGTTTTTGCTGGGAGCATTACTGTCCTTCTGCCAGTGTGATATAGTTAAATTGAGCTCTTAATAAATGCCATCATTATTATTATTA
This sequence comes from Tachyglossus aculeatus, assembly GCF_015852505.1. Lineage (NCBI taxonomy): Eukaryota > Metazoa > Chordata > Mammalia > Monotremata > Tachyglossidae > Tachyglossus > Tachyglossus aculeatus. Next base: position 134,526,166 of record NC_052066.1, on the reverse strand, counting down.
TCTATCGTAGAAGAATAATCTTATTAGGTGCCAGCAAAAGAGATTTCTGGATACACAAATACCTAAATAGGAGGCTTCCGAGGTGATCTTATTGTGAAGTGGATGCGTGTACAATTTCTCAAGTTATTTCCTTTAAGGTTCAAATATTTGTAAATCCATCTTTTTTTCTGGATTTGGGAACATTCTGTGAACACTGGTGTAAATAAACTCATTGTTTTTTTCCAGCTGACAGCTGCCATCAAAATAATTGAAACAACATTGTCCTAGAGAATTGCTTATATGACATTGTCTAGTTTATCTTGTTGAAAAAAATGTTTTTGAGACATTATGGTTGGTGTTTTAAATTTCCTGAACCTGTTTGATTTGGCACTTTATGCTTTGAGGTGATTACAGGATTAGAATATTCTTTTCAACAATTGTGGTTTCACTGGGGGAGTGAATATGAACATTCTGTTCTACAGAAATCATATCTGTACATGTTGTGCATGGCAGGTTGTTTCGTCTTGTTACAAATATTACTAGCTAAGTTTTACATTATACTATGCATAGCTGTGCAATCCAGTAAAACCATAGGTAGCTAAAATTCTGTGAGTGATTCTTTAGAACAAAGATTAAAAGGGAAGTGGAGACTTTCTCTAATATTGATGAACAAAGATGACAAATTAACTCAATGTACATCCTAAACTAATGGTAAGTTAAATTTTTTTAATTGAAAGCATTAATTGATAATTTAGACCCTAGCTTGCATTCATTGAGATGAAACGAGTTCAGTAGAATTTTGGTTTGAATATGACTTGTGTGATTGAGCAGTTCAAAGAAGATTTTCAGGACAATCTGAGCAGGAAAATTGAAGAACAGGAGGATAACCATGCAGGCTATGCCCCAGGTGAAAAGAGAAAACAAGAAATCTGCTTTAAAATTTGAATCACTTAATATTTTAGTGTCCAAATTAAAAATGAAATTATGATGATTGTATCTGCTTTAAAATGTTGAATTCATTTTCTTTTTCCTTTTCACAAGTCCTCTATCTCAGATCAGTGGCCATTTATTTCACTGTATAGATTTAATTATTATCAAGACTCTACAATTATTGGCTTAGTTCTAAGCCAGCCAATTGAAAAAGCCACTTCACCAGATGCTCTCTTCTTCTACTTGTCTAGTTGTTTTTGTTTTTGCTTATTTTCCTCAGTAGCTTGTTCCACTTGCTGCAGACAGTTGAGTGTATTTGAGGATTGTCTCTAGTTTCTCTTACTCAATTTGTTGAATATAAAAATATGAATATGTATACTCATTAATAGTGAGTGTTTAAATGTTGGTCCAGAAAACTCGGATGTTATATACAAATAGGTATTTGATTATATGCAGTTGTTATTTATGATTACATAGTCTATTACTTGTTCAGCTGTTTTACACTCATGATGTGTTTTCACTGTTTTCTACTTTATATTCATTCATTCATTCATGTTTATTGAGAGCTTACTTTGTGCAGAGCACTCTATTGACTGCGTGGGAGAGTACGATACAACAATATACAGACACATTCCCTGCCCACCACAAGCTTACAGTCTAGAGGGGGATACAGACACTAATATGAATAAATAAACGTACTTGCTCTTCCTCAGAATTTCACTATCTGGAAATAACTTTTGGCCTGTTTTCCCATTGATTGTAAGCTCCTTGAAGGCAGGGAACTGGTGTACTCCCCTAAAATAGAGAAGCAGCATGGCCTAGTGGATAGTGCACAGGCCTGGGAGTAAGAAGGACCTGGGTTCTTCACCTGTCTTCTGTGTGACGTCGGCCAAGTCACTTAACTTCTCTGTGCCTCAGTTACCTCATCTGTAAAATGGGGATTTTGACTGTGGGACATGTGGGACATGTGGAACAAGGACTGTGTCCAATCTCATTAACTTGTATCTACTCCAATGCTTAGAACAGTGCCTGGCACATAAGAGCTTAAGAAATACCATAAAAAAGTAATACAGTTCCTCCTCGCTCTGTCAGCCCAGTAAATATCATTGATTAAAATAATTAATGAAACAAATGCCACTGATGGATTGAAATAAAATAAAGTTTTAAACCAGTAATGACTAAGATAAATTTTTCACTTTACCCTTGATTAGTGAGAATTAGACATTGTAACCAGTTCTGGTAATTGAACTTTAAAAAAAGTTGTAAAAAAAGTGGAGAAGATGCTGAGGTCTGACCATTGTGTTCAATGGATTGGAACAGTTACCTTACTAAGTGCTTGTGACAATTACAATACAATAGAGTTGGTAGACAAGATCCCTGCCCACAAAGAATTTAGAGTCTTTTGAAGGTTATGGAGGTTTTTATAAGGAGAATGCTGACCAGATTTTTTTCTTAGCCCTCTGATAACCAAGCAAAAGGAAATAACCTTAAAGAGATATGGATTTTAGTTGACCATAAGGATGTAAAATTGAATATCAGGTGATAAAGCAATCCAAGAAGTTTCCCAGAAAACTGTGGATTCTCTATCACAGGAAATATTTGAGAAAGGAAGAGACAACAATATGTTCTGTATCATTTCGTCACATCAATGTGAAAGCAGAAGACTGAACAGTTGTCCTCTCTCACAGGGACTTCTAGTTCTATTATTCCACCACGAGAGTATTCAGCTATAATGACCATTTGGTATTGAATATGACTATCAACCATCTCCGATGGTGCCTTTGCGCTCAAAGAGCTATATCTATCTCTGAGCCTGAACTATCTAGAAAAAGATTGAACAGAGATGGTCCTTTCATCTTTATCTCTGCATCATTCTACTTTTGAAGACTTTAATGTAATCAAATATGATCTGAGGGAACTGAGTATTATACTCATGTTTCTACAGTCTAACTCTACACTCAGTTGGGCCAGAATTAATGTTTTCGCTATAAATTTAGGATAGAATGTGATGGTAGAATGAAGGACATGTTTTTCTTACAATGAGTGCTTGAATACAGCCCAATGAAGTATTTGAAGAAATGATTATGCGCATACTTATGGACAAGTACTATCTTGAGTTTTTCTTATCGGTGGCTTCGGTAAGAAAGTAGGAAAACTGGGTTTATTATATTACTCTTTGAGACATTTATTCCTCTTTTCAAAGTTCAAGACTGTTAAATACGTTAATCTTAGAATTACTTCTTAATGAAATTCCGGCCATAAGAATAGAGCACGCTAATTAAGAGAAACGACTTCATTTGGCCCTCAGGTATATTCTTTATTTCAGTCCATGCTTTCAGGGTGATGACATTCATAATTTCCCAAATATCAGTGATGCTATTTTTCAGTCATAGGTCTGCATTATTCATCTGCCCAAATATGCACTTGTTAGTTCCCTATATTCTGATTTATTGACAGAATTGTATATTCACTAGAAATGCATCAGGTCCAATAGAAATTATATTTACATTTTTAAAAACCTTTTCTGGGTTAAAATATGTTCTGTCACTTAATTCTGCAAAATTATATAAATAAGTGGAAAGTGGTGTGTATGTACATATGCATGTATATGTATGTTTGTGCATGTATATATATGTATGTATGTATGTATGTATCTATATATATGTGTGTATACACATACACATTCATATATGTGAATTCACTCAGAGGGGAATTCATCAGTTGTATCACCTTCAAATATGAGGGCAAAAATATAAATATTATATTGTATTATATGTTATAATACAGGATGTAATATAATAGACTTTACATAAGCGCTCAATAAATACGATTGATGATGATATGTACATATTTTCACCCACTTATATGATGATGACAGCACTGATGATGAATTAACCTCTCAGAAGATATGTGGGTGAAAAGTTTAATGTGGGACCTACAGTTCCAACTACACTGTGCACACCGAAAAGCTGTTTTCAGTACCTCAGTGCTGTTTTTCACTCATGCCATTTCCTACCTTGTCTCTTTTTCCTTATGGAGCTTTTGACCAAAAAGAACCCTTCCTTTCTTGAGTTACTCTTTCTTTATGCACATCTATCCTCAGCAACTGAGTCCCAGTTTTAAGCTGGATTGGAACGTTGGCTTAAGCATTGCCTATTACAGCCTCCTTGCTTTCATTTTCCAAATTCAGCTCTCCCTTCAGCAGTTGTTTAGGTATCTTGTTATTCATTTCCCTTACATGCCCATCCAGCATAGCCATGTTAAAGTGAACCTAGTATCTATATTTGGAAACTAACTGTGTTCCAATTTTTTTTTAATGAAGTGGAAAAAATATTTTATATATAAAATAAATCACAGGTCTAATTGATTCTTCAGCTTTTAAATCTATGACAGTGATGGCCTAGTGGAAAAAACACAGGGCTTGGAGCCAAAGGAATTGGGTTATAATCCCAACTCTGCCACTTGTCTGTTGTGTGACCTTAGGCAAGTCACTTAATGTGCCTTGGTGCCCTCATCTGAAAAATGGGGATTCAATAACTGTTCTCCCTCCTAAATAGAGTGTGAGTCCCACATAAGACTGGTTATCTTTTATCTGATGCTTAGCACAATGCTTGGCACATAGTAAGCACTTAAATACCACTCATCATCATCATCATCATTGTCTAATGCTCATTAAAAAACTTTTTTCTAAACCACAATAGGGCACATTTGTCATATTGCTGCAAGAATAATGCTAAGAATAATAATGTGTGGTAAGCTTTTCCACAAGACTCATTCATTCATTCATTCATTCCTTCAATCCTATTTATTGAGCACTTACTGTGTGCAGAGCACTGTACTAAGTGCTTGGGAAGTATAAGTCGACAACATATAGAGACGGTCCCTACCCAACAACGGGCTCACAGTCCACTTGGGCATCACAGACAATTCTAAGATTGACATATGAAGAATTTGTATGCGCAATTATTTAACATTCTGATCTTTGCAACAGTTAAAGCCAAATCACTGTAAAATTTCAGGACAAAAAGACCTTTACCAATAAAGTCAGAGGAAAAACAAAGAAAAACTGTACTTACATAGTGAAATTTGAAAATCATTCTGCAGCCTATTTTACCAGATCTTAATTAACTCTGTATAATTAAGTGAATGGCTCACCAGAATAGGAAGAAAATAGCTTCTATAAGTAAGAATAGAAGTTCATCTCTTCAGAAAGCTCATATAATCTCTAGGCTATAAACTTGTCCTCTAGACTGTAAGTTCATTGTGGGCAGTGGAAGTATCTGATGTGTTTTATTGTACTCTTCCAAGTTCTTAGTACAGTCCCCTGCACACAAGGAGTACTTAATAAATAAGATTGACTAACATAAGATTGAATCATTTCAGTCTGATGCTGTGGCAAAGGAAGAACTGACCAATAAGGGTTCTGTTGGACTAAGCAGATATGGCAGAAGGTGCTGTATGCTTTTGACGGAAGATAAGATAAATTCATTAATCTCCAGGGAATCAACATGTGTGGTTTTAGAATCTGGAAATCCAGGCAAAAGCTTTACTAATCTTTAACTAATTAGACTTTTACTTGTAGTAGAAAGCAGTTGGATGGTATTTGCTGTGTATTTTTTGTTCTGCAATTTTGTTAGTGGTGGGTGTTTATAAAAAGCTTTATCCTTTTTGTATTATTTTCCTTAGAGTGGTAATTGTTTCAGTTCCATTCAAGTCCTGAGTTACTAATATACTGTGTTTTAGGAAATTCAAACTCTAGTTGATACAAGGCTACAAGAGGGTGCTAGAAATTTACTTAATAGAATTCTTTAATGAATCCTCTTGTTTTAGTTTAACTGTGTGTACTTCCACATCTAAACTATTTGTCCAGGATCCTGATTTTTCTCTAGAATCGATAAGATGGTGGAGCAGAAGAAGAGTAGAAAGGGGAGCCTTTCTTTCTTTTTTGGCCCTGTGTTAAGGAGAGGGAAAGCTTACCTCTACCAACAATAGCAGTCTAGGAGAGAAAAGAGGAGAGCACCAAGGTTTTCAGTGGTTATAGTCCAGGTTGGTAATAATAATAAAAAATACATTTGTTAAGCACTTATTATATATCCAGTACTGTTCTTAGTGCTGGAGTAAATACAGGATAATCAGACACCATCCCTGTTCCACAAGGGGCTGACAGTCTGAGGAGGAAAGAGAACAGGTTTTTAATAACAGGTTTTTAATTCCCATCTTACAGATGAGGAAAGTGAGGCACAGTGAAGTAAAGTGACTTCTTGCCCAAGGTCACACTGCAGGCCCGTGGTAAATCCAGGATTAGACCCTGGATCAATGAATTACCAGTTTTGTGCTCTTTCAGTAATCTGAAAAGACCACAATTCTGGTCTAAAAATCCATCTTCATTAAAATTTATCACCAATACTCTAATAGGTATGGGGATGAGCAGGAGGTGACTTTTTAATTATAGGATGTGCTAATATGACTAATTTTTGGAGCCTGAAGGTCTTGTGAGGTAGCACTTCTATATACAGAAGGGCTTAAAAAATCTCCAATGGTCCTATTTTAACTCTGTGCTGCACCAAAGTTATTCTTATCAAACAAAAGCGTCACATACCCAGATCCTTCACTTAAGTATCCCTCCCCAAGAACTTTGATTTTTTCCTTCCAGAATGGATATTTTAATCTCTATTGCCCTAGTAGAGAAATAGGAACACACCTATCTCATCTGGCTTTGATCTATGAAACAGTTTCTCATTGCTGTAGAATCTAAGTGCTCTGAACAATGCCTTTTATGTAGACCATTTAGAGGATTATAATTATATCCCCTATCCGCGGATTCTGTGGTTTGTTTTTGTGATCAAGGTTTCTAGAAGGGTCATTTAAGGGGAGTGCAGTTAATTTAGGGTTAATTCTGTAGATCATGCCTTTTATGCTTTAATTAGGAGGCCCCCCCCCCCCCATCCCTGCCCAAGGGAGAGCCAGTGCAATTCAGCTCGTGGGCAATCAGTGACAAAAACTAGCAATGCATAATTGTTCTTATAAAGGATAGAATAATCCCAGCAAATGTAAATAGAAGTATATATTGTAAGAACCATGAGTAGGTCATCCAAATATGGCACCAGTCATGATCTTAGGATAAGACTTTGCCCTGTTCTGACCTCTACAACCTAATAGGGATGGAGAATTTTAGGTAAGTCCAAAGAAGAGCGAAAAAGAATTGGCTGAAAACAGAAAAACAATGCTTTATAGCTTATGAGAACTGAGTATGCAAAATGCTCTCCTCTGCTTCACATGAGATATATAAAATTTCCAGAAAACATTTCTACCCCTTGTTTCATTTTAACTGCTTTAGACTGTGAGCCCTGTGGGAGATGGGTACCTTGTCCATCTGATTAACTTGTAGCTACTCCAGCACTTAGAACAGGGTTTGGGTAACTGCTTTACAAATACCATAAAAAAACAAACAAACAACAAGTCCTTGACTTTTGTCCAAGTCCCCTGAGGCAATTTACTAAGATTGAATGTTTTCATTCATCCTTTAAATCATTGGGTATTGATCTTAGAAGAAATCCACATTCTTTGCTGGGATTCAGTAAACATTGCAGTGTTGCACTCTTGCCTATTAACATGTGGGACTTCATCTTCCTCCCCAAGTTACTTGTTTGTCAACCCCTCCCAGTCCTCTCTTCACTCCTCCCAGTTGCCTCTTTCTTCACTCTTTCTGAGAGACATATTAAAGATTACTGAAATTATTTTTTATGATTATATTCTTAAAAACAAAAATTAATTGTTTGGCTTGACAGATTGGTTAGCAGTGTTAGTAAACTCTGTCTTTCAGGTGGCTCTCTGAGGAGCCTCCCAAAATCTGTAAAAAATAAAATAAAATAAAATAAAATGAACTGGCCAATTTAAATTAAAAAAAAAGGCTTGAGAGGAAGTATAAAATAACCAGAATCCCTGAAACTCTGACCAGGAGGAGACGAGTTGAGAGACGTGACTCCCATCAGCTCTGAAAGGCCCTTTGGTTTATTATTACCTGTGTGTGGAGGTAAGCATATATTTCAATAAATCAATTAATGTATTTATGGAGTTCTTACTGTGTTCAGAGCACTGTTCTAAGTGCTTGGAAAATTTCAATACTACAGTTGGCAGGTGTGGGCAGGGAATGTGTCTATTTATTGTTGTATTGTACTCTCCCAAGCACTTAGTACTGTGCTCTGCACATAGTAGTGCTTAATAAATACAATTGAATGAATGAATGATCCCTGCCCACAAAGAGCTATAGCTAAACAGAGTGAATTTTCTATTGACCTTAGTCTCACAGGAGGTGGGGCTCCTTTCTGCCTTCCTCCAACTGGGATGGCAGGGTTATCTAAGGAAAACAACAACAAAAAAATGGAAATGCAAAATGTCTAGCACAGGAAAAACTGAAGTTTAGCAGATTTCATGCTTTGTTTCACTGCATTAACTTTGTTGTTACTAAACCTGAATGTAAATTAGAATTTTTTTTCCAATATGTAATTCTACATGACCAAAGGAGCTTCAGAAGTGCTATGTGCCTAGTGTTGTTGAAATTGGCAGTGCTTATCCTGAATCAGCTATTTTTCTTTGAACATTATCATTGAGTGGATTGTTCAAAGTGTACACTTTTATAAAAGACTAAAATGCCTCAAAACATTGAGATAGGGTGGTTCTCTGAGATGATTCCCAAAACATTCATTCATTCAATCGTATTTATTGAGCGCTTACTGTGTGCAGAGAACTGTACTAAGCACTTGGGAAGTATAAGTTGACAACATATAGAGACGGTCCCTACCCAACCGTGGGTGAATTCCAGTCCTTGACCTGCCGTGTGATCCTAGAAAAATCCCACTTTGATGGTAACTGCTACCATCTATGGAACTTGATTTTATTTCATGGTGTCATCCCATTTTCCTAGGAAGATTTATCAAGATGTTACCTATCTGTCCTGGGTTTGAATGACACTAGCCTTGCCTTTCCCCAGCCAATGGCCCATATCCATAGTTTGAGGTACTCTTGATGTCCCTTTCCATTAAGTGGAATAATAGTTTCCCCCCACAAACCCCTTCCCCATTAGCCAAGGAACCTCATGGGTATATTATGAAGACAAATGAGATCCTTGATGCAAAGATGTTTTGGAAAAAAAGCTGTATAAATACAGGTTGTTATTGTCAGTATTATTGTTCATACGTATTGTATGCTTCAGAATGGTCCTACGCAGGTTGATTTGAATTTAGACCTAAGATTCATTCAGTGTCCAAACACATGCTTTCTTGCTTTGATTTGATAGTTATGGTTTACATTTCATTATTTTCTGAAATTATAATGTTCTATTCAACTTGGAATCCAGCTGGTTATGGAAAAGGAAATGAGTGCTAGTTAAAACTTACTTCTAACAGAAATCTTCAACCCATCTAAATTGTGTTCACAAGTGCCATTATATGGAATTTCAATTTGCACTTTGGTGGTCAAACCAGTGCAATTGTCCTAACTAGAATTGCCACTGATGGCACTCAAAAATAACAGAGACACATATGACATCACATGCCTCACATGCCATCATGTGGCGCACCGATCAATGTAGAGTAATATAGTAATATCAAAAGTATCAGTTGGTGGAAGTTGTCCTGAACCTAGAGCATTTATTTGGAAGACCCTTAACCGTTTATAGGAAACCCCCTCTACAGGGGTGATGAGAACAAATGCTCCCACATGTTTTTGAACTGGATTCCCAAGTTCAGTCATCCCAGGTCTCTGAAAAAATCTAAGCGCTCCAATTAAAATGCCCCAAATGGTGGCTTCCTGGCTTATTAGTTCTTGTGGAAATTTGTCATTTCCCTGTTCTCATCCATTCATTCATTCAATCTTATTTATTGAGCTCTTACTCTGTGCAGAGCAAGGGAGAGTACAATAGACAGACATATTCCCTGCCCACAGTGATCCCTGCCTGAATGATCTCTGCCTGAAATCTCTGTCCCCATTTTATTCCTGCACTTGAAGTGGAAAGTTGGCATAACTGCTAACCCCCACCACCAACCTTGTTCTAGAGCCTTTGTGCTCTCCTATCCTGCCCCTTTGACAATGGGTACTGCTTCTGAGCAGGAGCCTTACAGGAGTGAGGCTAGGTGCATATCTCAGACATCTGGCATCTGTACCAGATGAGACACAAGAGCTGAAAATCAGACTGTACAGTAAAAAATGGCTATACTGTTAATAAAAATGAAGCCTATGGTGAAGAAAATGGCACTATTCAATGGATGTGGTTTCAAAGCACCCTGAAACAGATGGGAATGGAACTCTTTGTAAGGTCCTTAGGAGGGTCAGGGCTGGCAGTAGAGTTTTGGACAAATCTCTTAGCATTACAGATTAGTTGCCATATTTAGACTAGACTTAATTCCAAAAGGTATAGGGAGAATGGTTTAAAGAGCAAAGATACTTACTGGTACTGGTACAGTAGTTTTACCTTTCACTCTGATGCCCCCAGACCAATCCTGGGGATCACTTGCTTCCAAGCACCCCAAAGAGGATTTTTTTACTACTGGTGGCCCCCAGAATTGGTGGTCCCCAATGACTGTCCACTTTACTCACTCCTGAAACAGGTTAAAAGAAATAATTACCACATATTATGATATATTAAAGGAGAAATTTTATTAGACTCAATATCTTTTTATTTTTAAATGGTGCCATTTTCTAGCAGTTTAGATTTATTTATTGCCTACCCCTATTTTGAAAAATTGGGTCAGGATGATTTAGATAGAAATGGAGGACAATTTGAATGCAGGAAGACCAGCCATGTTGAAGTCCTTTTACTACAGTGTTCTGCACATAGTAAGCACCCAATAAATACCATTGATTGACTGATATGCTGTCCTTTAGTTTGGCTCTGGACAAAAAAATACACAATTGTAGAGATTAAAACATATCAGAGGTTAAAATAATCTTAAGGGAAGAGTTGACACTGCCCAAGATCTACCATGACCTGTAAACAATCAGATAACATGTAGTAAAAAATCCAGGATTATGCGTAATTGAATGGCAATATGCATACCAGAATGGACCTTTGGCTTACTGGATTCTGGATTTGGATTCTGGTCTATAGTTGTCTGTTTCCAACAAAATGCTGATGAATCTACTATCATGCCCAGCCTCTTTGGTTAAAAGGGAAGGGAGAATGACCCAAGATTTATACCAGGTAACAAATAATTCCACCTGAAAAGAGTAGGGGCCATCCATGCTGTCCATACCTGGGATCTCCTTCCATGATTCCAGGTTGGCTGTCAATCCACAGATGAAACTTGGCACCAATGTGTGCACAACCCAAGCAGGTTTGGAATACATGAATGAGGATGGGCCCTAATTGCAGCTGTGTTTTTACCAGCCTTAAGGGATCCAGATGTTTCAGATCAAATTCCTTCCCCTATGCACATTGGCCTTTTTCTAATGAAATGAATTTGCACTACTTGGTTGGTTTTGTTATCTGTCTCCCCCTTCAAGACTGTGAGCCTGTTGTTTGGTAGGGAATGTCTCTCTCTGTTGCTGAATTGTATTTTCCAAGCACTTACTTCAGTGCTCTGCACACAGTAAGCGCTCAATAAATGCGGTTGAATGAATGAATGAATTCACATGATCTGTATTTCAGTGGGTAACCTGGACACTTAGTGAATCCTGATGAGCCCATAGAAATTCAGAGGTGTGAGGTAGATTTCCAGGTGTGGTTTTATCTCAGCGATATTCTGAGCAATAAATTGAAACCAAACCTGTTATTTCTCCCTGGGTGTGAACTGGAGAAGTGTTTTGGTTTTTTTATTAAAGAGTCCCAGATAAGCGCACCAAGTATCATTTAAAGTTAAACCTAGGTTCTGCATTTTGGCATAGAAGTGGGGATTTGAAATTGCTATCGGCAAAAGCTGCTACTGCTGAATTCTCTACATGCTGTGCCCGAAACACCACATCTCCATTTGAGCCTCACGTCTTCGGTAAGAACCGGGCTGTTTCATACTAATGACCAATCTGGCCAAGAGCACACTCTGAGGCCCATGTGCTTTGCCCGTGGGTTTGCCTTTGCCCTCCTGGGGTGAGATCCACCTCTAGAACCAAAGGACATAAGTAATCGTAAGCACTCTGGCTTACTCTGTGGAAGCAATTTTGCCACCACAACTGAATATGATGTTGATTCTACCCGGGAGGCAGCAACGTAGCAGCAATTTGCAAAATTTCTACTCCAGCACTGAAGATGAAAGCAGTAGCAGTTTTGTACACCTCTCACTTCACTGTCTATGTGGAAATGGTCTCAAAGCGGGCAAGCAAGGGAAAGGGCTTCACGGCTGGGCTTTCCCACTTGCCTGCAGGGAAGAATTGGTCAAGAGAGGCAGCCTGGATCCTGGATAACTGGTAGGGTCAATAAATTGTGATCCTGACGGACAGAATGGTTTGTTCTTAGGTTTAACCGTAGAAAAATGATTTATTGTTTGGTCCTTTAGTTGCTAGCCTGCCTGGAGGGGAGAAAGACTCCTGCTCCTCTATGACCTCTGTCTGTCTACTAACACCTCCTCATTTGTCATACTCAAATAAAATCCTGAAAAGAAAAAAAATCTAAAAAATAAAAGTAAACTTGAAAAGGAGCCAAGGTAGTGTGCGTGGTGGTTGTACAATATATGCTGAACACAGCCACATTTGTGTTCTGTTCTGCACTTAGCATATTGGGACTCTCAGGAAATGCTAGGAGAAGTAGCTGGAGAGAAACCATTTCAAAGAGAATCATCATTAGGAAAGAACTTTGCACTAGATGTTTAATAAAATGGCCATTTTTCCCTTAGTTCATTCCTCTGAAATCGCAACTCACAGGAATAGATGTGATGATTAAATAAGTCACTGACGTATTAGCCTAATGAATGACCTTGAAGAAAATGCAGTATTTTCAATTCAGGTCATTTATCTTAACCAGGTGTAGTGAAATCATTTAAGGTAATTAAATACATTGACACTGACAGATTGATGTTATTTAATGACAGTTGTGTCATTTATGTGACAAGCCAACTAATGTGACAGAATATCTTTCCTTTTGGAGGAATATTTTGCTGGAGACTGTGCAGTTTCTCATTATCCAGTGCTGCAGATAATGTCAACCCACCTTTTAACAGGGCAGTCCGATGTATTTCATTTCCAAATTTGTGAATTGGCTTTCTGATCAAGTGACTCTGATGCGGGGCATTTGTAGGCTTTAACTATGTGGCCCAAGCCTATAAAGAAGTTGAGCAATGTATACTGTGCTGAGTAAAACAGCCTGTGGAAACAGTGATCAGGCTGCCCAGAAGCATTCCCCAGAGTAAGGTAAAAATATTCACTGCTGTCTTCTGGACACCCAAATCAAGTAATTTCATTAAGATAGCTTTTGTTTTGTTTTATTTTGTTTTTCCTTTGATGTGAGGTCCAGGTATTGTGGACATCAGTGTCTGTGCATGACAAATAAATGGGGTTAGGGTCAGGTCAGGAATGCTTTCAGACTGTAATAAAAGTAAGCAGTCACTTCAGGGCAGCATGCAGCATGGGGTATGTGGGGCAAGGCATTGCACTCCTCCTACCACATTCAAAATGGCTATTTTTGGTGACATCAAAAAGATGGCACTCCAAACTTGATTTTATAAAGATAGCCATCAAACATGCTCAGAATCTCCCACCACCCTCATCTGACTTTATACATGGATGGCAGCCATATTTATTACCTTTATTAGGGAGTCTTCATCTGTTCCCATCTGTTCTTTTACCTTCTGAAATAAAAATGCCTTTACCAGAAGGTTTTTTGTCTTCATTTAGGCACCTTGAGATCCAGTTTGAGGACTTCAGTGGCAGGGCGTACTGGTGTGTGATGAAACTTGGGTAGGTGGCCAATTGGGAGATGACAGTCATTGCAGTCTGAGCTCAATCTGAAAGGAACAGGAGCTGAGAGGACTTAGCCAGGCTGAGAGAAGCAAGAACTGAGTTGGGGAGCTGTGGAGTGGAGCAGGAGGGAAGAGCCTGCAGGGGGTGAGTTGAAAGACGCAGAGTCTCAGGGAATGGGAGTTTTCACCTGTGTAGAGTGGGGAGGCCTTGCCACTGCTCTGTCCTGGTGACCAAATGATGTTTCCTGCAACTAGATAGGGAGTGGTGGTGACCCTTGCCCCTCTCCCCCCGTCTAGACTGTAAACCGGATGTGGGCAGGGACTGTCTCTCTTTAATGCTATATTGTACTTTCCAAGCACTTTGTACAGTGCTCTGCACACAGTAAGTGCTCAATAAATAGGATTGAATGGATGGTGATTATTGTATTTGTTTTGTTCTCTGTCTCCCCCTTTTAGACTGTGAGCCCACTGTTGGGTAGGGACTGTCTCTATATGTTGCCAATTTGTACTTCCCAAGCGCTTAGTACAGTGCTCTGCACATAGTAAGCGCTCAATAAATACGATTGATGATGATAATGATTTGTTAAGCGCTTACTATGTGCCAAGTACTGTTCTAAGCACTGGAGTGTATACAAGGTAATTAGGTTGTCCCACTTGGGGCTCACAGTCTTAATCCTAATTTTACAGATGAGGTAACTGAGACACAGAGAAGTTGAATGACTCTCCCAAAAGTCACCCAGCTGATAAGTGACAGAGCAGTAATTTGAACCCTCAACCTCTGACTCCCAAGCCCGGGCTCTTTCCACTAAGCCATGCTGTGAATGAAACTTCAGTTCAGCAACTGGGTTAAGCTGGTTCACTTTGTGTTGGGGTGGTGGGGGACCAAAGTTTCCTGCCATTACCACACCCTAGGGACACCTAGAGAGTCTTTCTTCCTCAGCTTGGCACCTACCGTGACCCCACTGTTGGGTAGGGGCTGTCTCTATATGTTGCCAACTTGTACTTCCCAAGAGGTTAGTACAGTGCTCTGCACACAGTAAGCGCTCAATAAATATGATTGATTGATTGATTGATTGATTGATTACCAAAGTCCAGTGGATCGACAGGTGCTGCCCTGGATCAGAGTGGAGTAGACTGGGTGAACTTCCATCAAGATGCCTTAGAAATTACTTATGTAAATATATGTAATTTATTTATTTATATCATTGACTGTGTCTCCCTGCCACTGTAAACTTGGGAGCAGCAGTGAGTCTGTTTATTATTGTACCTTTCTGAGTGCTCAGTGCAATGCTCTGCAAACAGTAAGCTCCCAATAAATAGGCTTGAATTAAAGAATGAAAGTAGTCCCAGCTTGGCTGTGCTAGTGGCCCAACGCAATTACATCAGATGGTGTGCATTGCATGAGGTCACATGTCGGGGGTTGCAGGGAGCCTGAGTTCTTACCTCATGTTATGTCACACTGAAATCATCATGAGTAAAATTCCTTTAATAATAATAATAATAATGATGGCATTTATTAAGCGTTTACTATGTGCAAAGCACTGTTCTAAGCGCTGGGGAGGTTACAAGGTGATCAGGTTGTCCCACAGGGGGCTCACAGTCTTCATCCCCATTTTACAGATGAGGGAACTGAAGCCCAGAGAAATGAAGGGACTTGCCCAAAGTCACACAGCTGACAAGTGGTGAAGCTGGGATTTGAACCCGTGACCTCTCACTCCAAAGCCCGGGCTCTTTACACTGAGCCACGCTGCTTCTTGGTCCAGGAGATGGAGTTGGGACCTCTGAGATGTTGTATGGTATTCATATGGATAGGTGGTTCTTTAAAAACACACAAAAAATCACATAACTTTTTCCCTCTATTTTACCTACTAGGAGTTTGCACCTCCTCCTATTAAAAAAAAATGTCAGAACTCTGTTGTAATGTGTGCCTCCCAGAAAAAAGAAATGCCCTGTCTTTGCTTCGTACTCAAGAAACCAAAACAACATCATGTAGAGCTGGTAAACAACTCTTTTAAACTTAGAGATCCAGCAGCTATGTTAAACAAACAAATATGTTAAGCCCCATCCTCCCTTACATAAGAAAAATGGTCAAATTAATTCACCTGGAGTTTTACTAGTGCTAAGTAACCATATGGTCTTTGGGACCAGCCATTTCCCAAACTCCTCCCCACCAGCTGTACAGAAAATAAAAACCTCTGAAGTAGAGTGGTATTCCATTTCAAAGAGTCCCTGCCAAGAGTCCTAATGGACTCAAACTCAGGAGTTTTAATGGTCAGAAAATTCTCTTCCAAGAATTCCATAATTACTTGGGATCATGAAATTTTCAGACCCCAGACACCAACAGCAACAGCCATCATCTTTTGATCTGCATCGAAGGCGGTAGCTGGAGCTGCTCAGATAAGATTTTTGTTCCCCACCACAGGGAACTTGAGAGCACTGCTGGCATAGGCTGGGTTGGGTTTTTGAGGTCTATGTGAGGTAATGTGTCAGGACACTCATTTTACTCTCAAGCATCATCTCTGTACACGTGCTTTTCCCACCTGTCTTAGCATGAGAATTAAAGAAGATGGGCATTGAGGTTATAGAGAGTACTAGAAGTAATAGATTCAATGGTATTGGTTTAATGCTCACTTCATGCCAAGCAACTGTCCTAAGTGCTAGAGTAAAGACAAGGTAATCAGATCAGACACATTGAAAATAGAACATATGGGGTTAAAAACAGCTTCTGATCACGGGGAAGACCAAAATCAGAACTTTAGACACTTGTGTGAAAATATGGAGCCATTGATGAGAAATTTTCAGGATGGCATAGATCAAGTATTGGTTCAGGTGCCCCATTTTCTGAGCCATGCTCAAGTCTTTGATGTCTAGGGCCTGAATTTGCTACTTCCTCTACTCCCTAGTCCACTCCCATCCCTCCCCATTTTTCCCTATTTTCTATCTGAGTGGTGTGAGCCACTGCCTGAGGGCTTTACTCACTTTTTTCAGACAATCAACCAGAAATATATTTATTGAGTGCCTACTGTATGCAGAGCCCTCTACTAAGGACTTGGAAGAGTACATTACCAGGACACATATTCCTCTCCTCAAGCAGCTTACAATTTAATGCGGAGACAGACAAAATGTTTACAGTACTGAAAATTAGTATGCCATCTGGAAAGAAATTACCTCGTTCCCATGCATACACCTCCTTTCTCCCTCTGAAAGTTCCTCTTTCAGATCTCACCCTTCCAGTGCAGACAAATGACAGCTGAGGAGCAGGGAATGAAAACTTATGCTCTCTCTTCCCCCTGTGCCCTTCCCCAAGTCCCTTGGGAACAATACCAGGGACCTGGCCAACTCTAGAACATCTCTAACTTATGTCTACCAGCCGTATTGCATTGTACTCTCCCAAGTATGTAGTACAGTGCATTGCGCAAAGTAAGTGCTCAGTAAATACCACTGAAACTTCACCACCACTTGGCATCTCTGCCAAGAAAGATGAGGCCCATTTTACAGCCTTCTCCCCAGGTGCCAGGCCACAGACCCATGCCCTCAGGTGTACCCTCAGGTGATGAGCCAGCTAGGGTGCACTCAACATTGCCCTGCCTTGCGAGAGAACATCCAAGTCACTCAATCACTAAATATTTATGGAGGTACGATTCTTTTTTATTTCATTGTTTATTACTCCTTGAAGATTCATTTTATGCCAATGTCCTCTAGGTGTGAGGCAACCTCATTCATTAATTTTCCAGGTTCAATTAAGTTTTATGTCCACATTAAGCAGTCTCTCTGAATTTGATATTCTGCTTGAGAATGTCTGGCTATTCAAGCAAGAAAGACTCTAATTTTGTGAAGGAAATAGCTGTAATAGTGCCACAAGGAAAATCTTTATTGTTCTAGGCACCTAGGGTCCAACTGCATTCATTCCAGCTGTGCGGCATCATCACAGTTGTGGAAAAGGGGTATTCTCTTATGTGGGTGACACTACTTTCTTAGATCCAATGATTTTAAATCCAGGGAAGTAGTCTGGAATAGCTGAGGAAACTTTGACCCCTGTGTCGAGGTAGGGAAGACAGGAGAAGCACACAGGAACAGTCTTTAACTGAAGCACTTCTTCTGCTAATAGTTGGGCAGTTGCAGCTTCAACCATGGGTAAAGGGCCATCTTTGGGAGCATCACGTAGGTGCAATAGAGCAAGAGATGGAAACATTTAATATCTGGGGATTTGTCTCCCTGCCCTTTTTAACTCGCCCCAGGAGGATGGAGAGGAAGAAGTAGGTGCTAAGCAGCATACCTTTCAACTTTCCTCTTTTCATCATCATCATCATCAATCGTATTTATTGAGCGCTTACTATGTGCAGAGCACTGTACTAAGCGCTTGGGAAGTACAAATTGGCAACATATAGAGACAGTCCCTACCCAACAGTGGGCTCACAGTCTGAAAGGGGGAGACAGAGAACAAAACCAAACATACTAATAAAATAAAATAAATAGAATAGATATGTACAAATAAAATAAATAAATAAATACATAGAGTAATAAATATGTACAAACATATATACATATATACAGGTGCTGTGGGGAAGGGAAGGAGGTAAGATAGGGGGATGGAGAGAGGGATGTGGGGGAGAGGAAGGAAGGGGCTCAGTCTGGGAAGGCCTCCTGGAGGAGGTGAGCTCTCAGCAGGGCCTTGAAGGGAGGAAGAGAGCTAGCTTGGCGGATGGGCAGAGGGAGGGCATTCCAGGCCCGGGGGATGACGTGGGCCAGGGGTCGATGGCGGGACAGGCGAGAGCGAGGTACGGTGAGGAGATTAGCGGCGGAGGAGCGGAGGGTGCGGGCTGGGCTGTAGAAGGAGAGAAGGGAGGTGAGGTAGGAAGGGGCGAGGTGATGGACAGCCTTGAAGCCCAGGGTGAGGAGTTTCTGCCTGAGGAGGAGTTTTTGAGGAGTTTTTCCTCAAAGACTTCTCACATCCCATAGGAATCTTTAAGCCGGGACATCGGTATCTCTTGTCGATTATATGTGACATCAGTCAGCACGACTAGACAATGGACTACAGTATTTTGAGATACCATTGTTTTCAAGCATTGAGATGTTTCTTGTGGCAGTCCAAATTTGCTAGGCTGGGCATGTGAAGAAGAATGGATGCCAATGGGACAGTCAACTAATTGCTGTATGGTGGGCGGATGTGGGGAGATCATAGTGTTTAAAACAGATGTTGAAGCCCAGTGACAGATGATGCAACTTAAGAATGGGAAGTTCAGAACCAAATCTGAAGCCTTGGAAGGATCTTGACACCAGGCAGCAGAACTTAAAGCACACCAGGTCACTGGAAGATTACAGTCTAAAGAATCTTCAGTTAGGCAGACTGTGGAAAATGTCAAGCCTTTCATTTATATGTTATTTAGTTGTTTGTTTCTTGAACCACTACTGTGTGCAGAACACTGTACTAAGCTCTTGGGAGAATACAATACAGTTGGAAGACACAATCCCCACCCTCAAGGAATTTGCAATCTAGTGAAAAGGTAAGACTCATGCATCAATCTGTTCAGTGAGCCTAGTCCCCTGGATAAAACCCTACTATCATCAGGGCCATTCCAGAATCAAAAGAACAATCACTCATTTATATATTGCAACAGTATATGCACCTGACTGACTTGAAAAAGGTATTGTCCCTCCCTAGGTGCCTAATTTAATTTCAGGGAATTGTCCAGTGCTTAGAACAGCAGTGCCCAGTACTTAGAACAGTGCTTGGCACAGAGTAAGTGCTTAACAAATGCCATCTTTATTTTTAGACAGAAGAGAGTGTCAGGTTCAATTTGTATTTAAAGTGTAAAATGATAACACTGATAACAACATATACTCAAACAATATTCTAAACCATGAAGGGACAAAGGCTAGTTATTTTTTTCCACTAATTTTGTTAAGTCCTATTTTAAAGCTATTTTAATAGTATACTTTTAAATACATGACTGTTTTAATTGCTTTTTCCAAATCTGATCAAGATTGTGAGAGTGAAGCCCCATGTTAAATTGTAATGATTAATTGAACATTGCATTTGTATTTGTGCCCCCAAACAAACAAAAAATAAAAGTAAAAATCCAGGACTGCTTCTGCTTGATATAATTAATCCTCATTGAATTCTAAGAGATCTCAAGAAATAGAGGAGGAAGCAAGATAACATAATATCTTATGTTAGCTTAAACTTCACTCCAAAGGATCCTGCAAGGTACTGAGAAAAATATTTGACTTCAATGTAGGAGTCGCTTTTCTCATCTAAAACATTACTTCTTCGTGCAAGTGCACCTGTTTGAATGGGAAATCAGTGAATGCAAAGTTAAGGTGATGCTTTAAAAATGTTTTAGGGAATAAGAGTATAGATTATGTCTCCGTAATCCTGGTTGGTCGTTTGTTTGGTCCTCTGTGGTATTCAGTGTGCTGTAAAACACTCCACCTAGCGTGAAAGACAAGTTTAATTGGAACGCTGCATGGGCTCAGGACCCAAGACTTCAGGGCCAGGTGAGGCTAGCATGGAACTTGACTGAACCCCTTCAAGCCTCCAACGTTAATCTTTCATGTTTGGGTTGGATATGCTGATCTTCAAAATGGTGACACCCACTGCTTCTAGGTAGAAGGAGGGGTTTTGTGGTTATCTCAGTGGTGTGGAGGGCATTCTGTGGGGAAGTAGCACTGTGGCTAGAACCTTGTGGATAAAGCATGAACCTGGGAGTCAGAAGGAACTGGGCTTTAATCCCGGCTCTGCCATTTGTCTGCTCTGTCACCTTGGGTAAGTCATTGAACTTCACCATGCTTCAGTTACCTCATCTGATGATCTGTAAAATGGGGATCATCTGATGATGATCTGTAAAATGGGGATGAGTGTGAGCCCCATGTGGGACAGGGACTGTATACCACCTGACTAACTCATTATCCCTGTGCTTAGAACAGTGCTTAATACATAGTTCTTGCTTAACAAATACCATTATCACTCACTGTGTTCTAGGGCATTGTTGTTATCTTTTCCGGTCATTTAAGGTTGGCGGTGGTTCATAGGTGACCCCGGTGAAACCCTTCCAGAAGATGGATCTGTCTTCCTCGAGGGTAGGGGCTGTGCCTTTTACTGTGACAAATTTCCACTGAACCCTTTCTCACAAATGACTGGTGACTAGGCAGGACCTTACAAGTTTCGTTTTTAGTAAAATCCAAGATCAACTGAATTTCCATAGCTTGGTCTTAACATAACTTGGAATGAAAGCATATGAAAATCTTGCCATGGCACCGTGCTGGATGGTCAGTAAATATTGAAGGATGTGATAGGTTAATCTGCTACTTAGATGACATCTTGTCATGTGTGAGCTCAGATGAAAGCATTGCGAAGACAACCTAATCTGTTATTAATGCAGAATTGCTTTCCTACCACAGGTGTAACACAGATATATTCCTCTCACTTCCAGTGTGCGTATTTCTTCTTTCTTTGTGAATATTTTCAGAGACTTATTTTGAAATGTGTTCAGCTCTAGTAGTGCTCTTGTCTATTTTTGAATTGCATTTGTTTGTAATGCGCAGACAGAACAGAAAAAAGAGTCTCTTAGACTAACGTCCATGTTGTAAAAAAATGCTCAGGGTTGTAGTCGTGTTTTCCATTTTGCATCTTTTCTTGAATAATGGGTAACAATTAATGTAATTGTACAGAACAGTCAAGAAAAAAGTGTGTAGTGCCTTTTCTTGAAAATTAAGAATATCATTTTTAGGAGGTTTATTTTTATCATTTGTAATTTGCTCCTCTGGCAATAGCTATCCAAAAGCAAACATCCTGATTTATAACAATAACATTGGGTTGACCTTATTTCAGTAGTTTATAAAGACATTCCCGTGGCACCATCTGACTGAGTATATACAATATAAAAGAAAGCCTGTAATGAAAGGAGAGTTTAGCATATCTGAACTTTAGTGAAGATTTTTTGCTTGTACTAGTAGCCTCAGTGTATAAGCAGAACTGCAGCTCTTCCCATTACCCAAATTTTCTTTCCTATCATTTGATTTTTAATTGAAGTTTTCACACCTTGCATCTCATTTGCTTCCGTTTTATTCTAAATAATGAAGCTGAGGTTCTAAAAAGAAGGCTGGCACAATTTACACATGATTTTTGTGAAGTATTTTCATTAGGTGATGATCTAGATTAATTGAACCCCTTGCATCATTAACCAGATTTCAAACTGCATATTAATACTTGAAGGAGCATTGTTTTCAGGACTAACATTTTTCTGAGGTGACTCGAAGCAAACAGAGATTGCATTGCTTAAATTCCAGGAAACATATGGAGTTTAAGAACATTGCCTGGTGCCTTTGAACAGAGGGGATACATAAAACAAGCATGACATGAAGCCACATACCTACAAAAAGAGCACAAAGGGATTTAAAGTTCCACTGCTAATTCAGGGGTTTTCATGACCAAATTTGATGAGGGAGATAAATCAATCAATTGTATTTATTGAGCACTTACTGTTTTCAGAGCACCATACTGAGCCCTTGGGAGAGTACAACATAACAGAGTTGGTAGGCTTGTTCCCTGCCCACAAGTAGCATATAGTCTACAGGGGAAGTCAGAAGTAAAAATATATTATAGATATGTACACAGGTGTTGTGGGGCTGAGGGTA
Organism: Tachyglossus aculeatus; assembly: GCF_015852505.1. Classification (NCBI taxonomy): domain Eukaryota; kingdom Metazoa; phylum Chordata; class Mammalia; order Monotremata; family Tachyglossidae; genus Tachyglossus; species Tachyglossus aculeatus. The sequence goes on along the minus strand of NC_052066.1, from coordinate 134,503,736 downwards.
GGGTGAATGAAGGATAAAGATCCAAGTGTAAGGGTGACACAGAAGAGAGAGCAGGAGTAAACCAAATGACAGCTCTATCAGGGAAAACCTCTTGGAGGAGATGTGATTTCAACAAGACTTTGAGGGTGGGGAGAGTGATAGTCGATTGGATATAGACGGAAAGGGAGTTCCAGGCCAGAGGAAGGATGAGGGCGAGGGGTCAGTGGTAAGAAAAATGAGATTGAAGCACAGTGAGTAGGTTGGTGGTAGAGGAGCAGAGTGAGCGGGATGGGTAGGAGATGACACAAGCAAGGATGACTCTGTTCAGGGAAGACTGCTTCATATGTCTGTGAACCACCATCCAATCTGTTGTAGTTTTCTCTCATATAACTTGTGTGAAGTAGAAGTGTCTGGCAGATTCAGATGTTTATTTGGCTTGAGGCAAATTCCTACTGGGCTTTCTGCTGATTCAAAAGGAGAGTCATGTCCATACATTTATTTCTGAGTGACAGAGCAGAAAATAGATCTGTAGACCAATTCTATTCAGGTAGATCTGATTGATATGAAAACACTGATACCTGGCAAGGTATTCCCTCGGAGAGGATAATTTCCCACATTTGAAGCCTAGACTGTGAACCCCATTAGGGGCAAGGACTGTGTCCAACCTGTGTATCTTTTGTCTACCCCAGAGCTTAGTACAGTGCTTGGCACACAGTGAGCACTTAGCAGATACCATTATATATGCCCCATGTCCCCATCAGCCATGCAAATATAGGGATATTTGATAAATAGCTGAAAATCAAAATATCTGAAAGTTCACATTGACAAGTAGGCTTAATTGACAATGACAAAGAGTAAAAGCCAATCATGACATAAATCAATCACTGAAAAAACTTCAATAGGAAAAGGCTCATGTCTACTGATAGGGGTTCAAGATTTTTTTATGCAGCTCTATAACGTGGTGATGGTTTAGCTACTAATGTCTCACCCCAGGTTTTCGAAACCCTATTAGCCTATACTTGAACCGGAAATTATAATGGCATTTCTCTTTTGTTGATTCCTTTAATTTTTTTCCATTTAAAAGCAACTGTAGCTTGTGCCCATTTCAAATGAAAATACTATTTTCACAAACATAATTCTTATCTGTCAAATTTAAGCTTTTCTAATCATTCAGGCACCAGCAGTAATAATCATTAATGTAAGGAGGCTCTTTTTAGCTGTTCACAGGCTTATGCTGTTTATAAGTAACAGCTTAAAATCCCCCACAAAATTCCACTGGAGGTAGTGGCATTTTGACCTCTACCTTATCTCTAGTCTCCTTAGCAACCTGGTGCTTTCAAATTCCTCTCCTGCTGATTGAAAGTAGGGGCAAGAAAACCTAATTTAAAACAGAAATTCTTCCTTGTTCCCCACTTTCTTGAAGGTGGAGAAAGCAAACAAAAATGAGGATCAAGGAAGATATAGCCTTCAAATTGATGATATTTATTGAGCATTTACTCCACGCGGAGCACAGGATTAAGCATTTGGGAGAGTGCAATAAAATAGGTTGTCACAAATTGCCTAGGGTAAATCAGAAAAATATTTTTAAGCTGCACTCCAAGTGCCCAACTTGTAATCTTTTTTAATTTCAAAGGTTAATAAAAATAAAGTTTTGAAAAATAGTACAGTACATTTTTTTAAAAAAAACTTACCTCATCTCCCATAAAGCAGCTTCATCGTTTAATGAGAATTTTAGATTTTGTGTGAAGTCACCAGAATAGATCCATCTGTCTCAACATACTGCAACAGAGCTATGATTTCATGGAACAAAACTGACAAAAAATTTAAGTTTAAAAGCAATTGTATGATGAATGTCTCACTTATCCTGCCTATCTGTGGCATTCAGGATGTAATTTTGGCTATACCACATTAAAAATGTCAATAGAAAATGACCTTTGAGTCAATTAGTGTTATCATATTTTACAAGAAATATGAGGATTAAATATTTGGTAAGCATTAGAAGAATAATAAACAAAAGAAATAAATACTGGTCTCAGTATTACCGCCTTACTCTCCCCACCCTCTGTTGTAACTCCTTTTCCTCCTACCTCTCCTGTTGAAATGTTGAATGAGCCAAAAAATGATTTTCTGTGAGAGGTTTAAGTGCAATTCACTAGTAGAAAAATCGTAAGTTTTCAGGTGACTTACAATAATTTACTTAGCCAAAAAGTACTTGCCTGCTTTAACTGCGCTGTCCTCTATCTGGCAACATTGTTTTGTCATCTCCATTGACTCCCATGGCCATTACCTTCACCAGTTGTTTCAAATGTTTAATTCCCTCTACAAACCCCTTGTCCCCACCCCCAACCCCCATCTCTTGTCCCAATGACCTCGCCATGTACTTTATTGAGAAAATTGAAACCATGGGGCATGATCTTCCAAAATCTCCCCTAATCCTCCAGTCCCTCCCTCTTACCGCACCCACTCTTAAAATCCATCCCCTTCCCCTTATCCTGAGCTTCTTACCCCATCCTTTTGCATCTTATTAAAGCAGTTACCCCCTCCCCTCTTCCCTCCCTGACCACCATCTTCAGCTGTTAACTCTCTAGTGGTTTCTTCCCCACTGCTTTCAAACACACCCATGTCTCTCTGTCCTAAGAAAATCACTCTTGACCCCATGGCCCCTTCCAGTTTATTGCTCCATCTCTCTCCTATCATTTCTCTTTAAACTCCTTGACTTAGTTATCTACATCTGCTGCCTCCAATTCCTCTCCTCCAATACTCTCCTTGAATCCCCCCACCAAATCTGGCTTCCACGTCCTTTACTCCACAGAAACTGCCCTCTTAGAGTTTAATTAATAATCTCCTTGACAAATCCAGTAGCCTCTACTCCATTGTAAACTTCCTCAACCACTCAGCTTCCTTCGACACTGTCCACCATCCAGTTTTCCTGGAAATGTTATCAATCAATCAATCAATCAGTCATATTTATTGAGCGCTTACTGTGTGCAGAATACTGTACTAAGCGCTTGGGAAGTACAAGTTGGCAACATATAGAGATGCTCCCTGCCCAACAGTGGGCTCACAGTCTAGAAGGGGGAGACAGAGAACCAAACAAAACATATTAACAAAATGAAATAAATAGAATAGATATGTACAAGGAAGATAAATAAATAGAGTAATAAATATGTACAAACATGTATACATATATACAGGTGCTGTGGGGAAGGGAAGGAGGTAAGGCGGGGGGGATGGAAAGGGGGAGAGGGAGGAAGGGGCTCAGTCTGGGAAGGCCTCCTGGAGGAGGTGAGCTCTCAGTAGGGCCTTGAAGGGAGGAAGAGAGCTAGCTTGGCGGATGTGTGAAGGGAGGGAATTCCAGGCCAGGGGGATGATGTGGGCCGGGGATCGACGGTGGGACAGGCGAGAACGAGGCACGGTGAGGAGATTAGCAGCAGAGGAGCGGAGGGTGCGGGGTGGGCTGTAGAAGGAGAGAAGGGAGGTGAGGTTGGGGGGGTGAGGTGATGGAGAGCCTTGAAGCCAAGGATGAGGAGTTTCTGCCTGATGCGTAGGTTGATTGGTAGCCACTTGAGATTTTTGAGGAGGGGAGTAACACGCCCAGAGTGTTTCTGGACAAAAACAATCTGGGCAGCGGCGTGAAGTATGGATTGAAGTGGGGAGAGACTGAAGAGTGGGAGAAGAGATTGAAGAGTGGGAGATTGGAGAGGAGGTTTATACAGTCGTCCAGACGGAATAGGATGAGAGCTTGAACGAGCAGGGTAGCAGTTTGGATGGAGAGGAAAGGGCGGATCTTGGCAATGTTGCGGAGCTGAGACCAGCAGGTTTTGGTGACGGCTTGGATGTGAGGGGTGAACAAGAGAGTGGAGTCGAGGATGACACCAAGGTTGTGGGCTTGGTAGACAGGAAGGATGGTAGTGCCATCAACAGTGACGGGAAAGTCAGGAAGAGGGCAAGTGTTTGGGAGGGAAGACAAGGAGTTCAGTCTTGGACATGTTGAATTTTAGGTGGCGGGCAGACATCCAGATGGAGATGTCCTGAAGGCAGGAGGTGATGCGAGCCTGGAGGGAGGGGGAGAGAGCAGGGGCAGAGATGTAGATTTGAGTGTCATCAGCGTAGAGATGATAGTTGAAGCCGTGGGAGCAAATGAGGTCACCAAGGGAGTGAGTGTAGATCGAGAACAGAAGGGGACCAAGAACTGAACCTTGAGGAACCCCCACAGTAAGGGGATTGGAGGGGGAGGAGGAGCCTGCAAAAGAGACTGAGAATGACACTCCAACACTATCCAACTCTAGTTTCCCTCTCTTGGTTCTCCTTCTAACTCTTTGGTCTCTCAGTCTCCGTTTCTTTTTTGGGCTCCTCATCCTCCCACCCCATAAGTGTAGAATTTCCTTAAGGTTCCATTCTGGGTCCCTTTCTATTCTCCACCTACACCCATTCCCTTGGAGACCTAATTTGCTGCTATGGCTTCAAATACCATTTCTGTGCAGACAATTCCCAAGTCTACATCTCCAGCCCTGATGGTTCTCCTCAGCAATCTCCATCTCCTCTTGCCTTCAGGACATCTTTGCTTGGATGGTCCTCCTACACCTCAAACTTAACAGAACTCCTTATCTTCCCACCCAAACATTGTCTTCCATCAGACTTTCCAGTCACCATGAACAGCACCAGTCAATCAATGCTTCAGTCATATTTATTGAGCGTTTACACCACCTTTCTCCCTGTCTCACAAGTCTGTAACCGTGGCATTACCCTCAACCCATCTCTTATTCAACCCATATATTCAGTCTGTCACCAAATCCTGAGAGTTCAACTTTACAGCATCTCTGAAATCCACCTTATTCTCTTCATCCTCACTGCTACCACATTAATTCAAGCACTTACCGTGTCCCACCTGGATTAGTGTATCAACCTTCTTGCTGACCTCCCAGCTTCCTGTCTCTTCCCACATTAGTCCATACTTCACTCTGCTGCCTGGATTATTTTTTCTGCAAAACCAGTCAGCCCATGTCTCCCCACTGCTCAAAAACCTTCAGTGGTTGCCTATCCATACCTGCATCAAATAGAAAATCCTAACCATTGGCTTTAAAACACACAATCAGCTTGCCCACTCCTACCTCCCTGATTTCCTGCTACAACACAACCTGCACAATGTGCTCTTCTAAACCACTGTACCTTGATCTCATCTATCTTGTTGTCAACCCCTTTCCCATGTCCTACCTTTGGCCTGGAACACCCTCTCTCTTCATATCTGACAGACAATCACTCTCCCATCTTTAAAGCCTTATTAAAAAATAGTACATTTCCTGCAAGACACCTTCCCTGACTAAACCCTCATTTCTTCTTCCCCCTCCCTTCTGCATTTCCCTTGCACTTGGTTTTGAACTTTTATTCACCTCCCCCTCAGCGCCGCAGCACTTATGTATATATCTGTAATTCAATGTATTCATTCATATTAATGCCTGTCTCCCCCTGTAGACTGTAAGCATATTGCCTGTCTCCCCTATAAATTGTAAGCTCATTGTGGACAGCAAACATGTCAACTAACTCTATTATATTGTATTCTCTAAGCACTTAGTACAGTGCTATACACATAGTAAGTGCTCAATAAATATGATTGATTGATTGAAGTTGAAAGGGAAAAGGAGAAAAGCTAAAAGACCACATAACAAAAGTGTTTAGGATTGTACCTGTTGAAGGTATTGTCCTGTACAAGGCAAATTAACCCATTGATACAACTCTTGGCATCATGGAAGGCAAAAGTAAAAAGATAAAGTGCCACTCAGCAAAGTGAGAACATTAAGATTTTCTAAATTCGTTAGATGTAAGAATTAAAGTGTTTTATTAGGTGATTGAAAGTCAGAAGTGAAATGGCGAGAGCTGTTCATCAGAATAATCATTGTTCACTGTGATTAATTTGTGTGAATCAGAGAAGATATGGAAAAAGTAGATGAAAAATTTGGTGAAGAAAAAGAATTAGGAGGGCCTGAATCAAGACTTTGACCTCAGGGTTGTTGGGAAATGAAGCTATAATAATAATAATAATAATAATAATAGTGATGTTAGAGCTTTACACACAATTGACATGGGGTGAGAAAAATTTTACGGATGGTGAGTTAAAACGGTGTACCTACCATCTGTACTGCAGTGATAGCACACTTCATGGGTAAAGATGACCCAGCGACAGATCCTTGCATAGATTTGTTCATTTACTAATTGCCAAAAGACTACCCTGGCTCAAACCACCAGTGGCCCTCCAGCTTTGCTGTGACTCACCCTGTTTCCCAGCTCTGTATCTCCAAGAGAGAGTAACAAAAAAAGAAGAAAGGTTTCTCTCTTTTTTTCCTGTCTGCCCTCCCTGTTTTCTTGCTGTCTCAAATCTGTGATAGTAGCCTGTAGCTCGCAAAGCCAGTGATTTCCCCAAATAGAAACCCACTGATCCCCATACAAATCTGTACATTTTTGCATATTCTTTTCTACCATTTCTCAGCCAGCAGCATAAAAAGAAAAGTTGTAAATAGTGGTAGGAGCTATTCTTAAAATGGCTTTTCCCTGCAGGAAGTTTGTCATTTGGACTGGCTGTACTCTGGGATGGATTAATGTAGGGTTTCATGGGTCTGAATGTCAGGGACCCTCTGTTAAAGGGGACTCATCCAGAATACCCACAGTGTCCATACCTCTTGCAGATATCCCCAATTCCCACTGTACTGCCAACACTCTATCCCTCTCCTCTTCCAAAAGCCACTCTCAACCAAAATCGGTTGGAGCAAATTTTTCTCCGAATCTCTCGTTGTGGGCAGGGAATGTGTCTGTTATGTGGTTTGTACTCTCTCAAGTGCTTAGTATAGTGCCTTGCACACAATAAGCTTGTAATAAATTTGATTGTTTTACCCCCTCAGTAAGGCAGATTTCCCACCACTGCCTGCAGCCCTGACCTATTGCCTAGAATAGCTTGCAAGAGATTCACAGGGAGTTGTGACCTCACATTTGCACAGAAGCCACATCGAAGCCAACTCAGAAGTCTCTGCATCCACTTAGGTCAAGTCGGGAAAGGGGTGAGAACCCCTACACCTGTAAGGAGAGAAGCTAGAGTAAGGGGTCACTCGTCTTGAAGCAGCATGGCTTGGTTGATATTGCACGATCCTAGGAGTCAGAAGGACCTGAGTTCTTTTAGACTGTGAGCCCACTGTTGTGTAGGGACTGTCTCTATATGTTGCCAACTTGTACTTCCCAAGCGCTTAGTACAGTGCTCTGCACAGAGTAAGCGCTCAATAAATACGATTGATGATGATAATGATAATGCCGGCTCTGCCACTTGTCTGCCATGTGACCTTGGGCACTGTACTAAGTGCTTGGAAAGTACAATTTGGCAACAAATAGAGACAGTCCCTACCCAACAACGGGCTCACAGTCTAGAAAACTGCTCACTGAGTCTAGTGAGGAGTCAATAATCTTGCTCAGAAAGTTCAAATATACATTTTAAAATATAAAACTATAGTTCTTGTTTTTTTTCTTTTTATTGCAGACATTTTCTAATCGAATAGAATTACAACGGAAAGTTGAAACAATTAATCAAATTTTGAAAAACAGCTTATTTCTTGAAAGGTATTCCCTGAATTCATGACATTATCCCTGTGGGTTGTTTTAGACACCTGCTCAAAATTATTTATTTGTTTATTTTAAATGGTATTTGTTAAGTGCTTACTATTCATCAAGCACTGTTCTAAACTCTGGAGTAGCTACAAGTTGGGCACAGTCCTGTCCCACGTGGGGGTCACGATCTACTTAGGAGCGAGAACAGGCATTGAATCCCCATTTTGTAGATGATGTACCTGAGGCACAGAGAAGTTAAATAACTTGCCCAATTTCACATAGCAAGCAATTGGCAGAGCTGGGATTAGAACCCAAGTCTTCTGATTCCCAGGCTTGTGCTTTTTCCCCTAGGCCATGCTTCTTCTCTTTAGTACAGAGTAAAGGCTCCCCCATATCTGGAGTCTCCAGTCAAAAAATCCAAAGCAAATCTAATAATAAAATCCAAAAACTGAATGCAAAAATCAGTAATCTAACAAGTAGTTTTATATTGGAAGAACTGATATTTTTACCCCTCACCTTTTTCACCTTGCAACCTTTCCTCAGTAACTCCTCTGAACTTCCTGATGGAATTGCTTCCACTCTGAGCCCTCTGGTTTACTTAAAATGACATTTCAAACATAGTCCTGTGCTCTTATTTAAATAGAAACTTTGCATTAGATAAATGCTTGTGAAATTTAATCTCGAATTTAAAAAATGTTCTCCTCCTGCCTTGGGGTGTGCAGAGGCAATGGTGTGTCCCTCGTAAAGGCAGAGATTCTGCAGCAGGTCATGTTTCAGCCAGGGTGTTTGTGAGGGTTCTAAAAGCCGAGGTTAGGTAGGCAATTGTTCTACCTTTTTATAAATCTATGACTCTGTTCCTCATGATTAGTGTTCAGGGAGTGTCCATCTTATGGACGATGATGATGGTATCTCAGACTAGCCTATAGAAGCATTCTACCATCTTGGTTGAAACCCCGTTGCACAGTATGTGGAGAAGAAATTAATTGTGGAGGTTGATGTGTCCTTGAATACAGCGGAGAAGAAGTTCACCTGTTTACTGATGATTCTGATGGTTGACTGGAGACTGGCTCGTGCAGTGTATGATAATATGGATTGGGTGAAGGAAAGGAAAGAAGATGTTCTCTAAATGGGAAACAGCTTAGCCTAGGATAAAGAGCAGAAGTCTGAGAGTAAGATAACCTCATCATATCCCGACTGGATTACTGCACCAGCATCCTTTCTGATCTCCCAACCTCCTGTCTCTCCCGACTTCAGTGTACATTCCACTCTGCTGCCCGGATTATCTTTCTACAGAAACTCTCTGGGCGTGTCACCCCCCCACCCTCCTTCCTTAAAAATGTCCAGTGGTTGCCTATCAACCTTCATACCAAGCAAAAACTCCTCACTATTGGCTTGAAAGCTCTCCGTCACCTGGCCCCCTCCTTCTTCCCCTCCATTCTCTCCTTCTACAGCCCAACTCACACACTCCGCTCCTCTGCTGCTAACCTCCTCATTGTACCTCGTTCTCACCTGTCCTGCCATCGACCCCTGGCCCACATCACACCTCTGGCCTGGAATGCCCTCCCTCCTCACATCCGTCAAACTAGCACACTTGCCCTCTTCAAAGCTTTACTGAGAGCTTATCTCCTCCAGGAGGCCTTCCCAGGCTAAGCCCCCCTTTTCCTCTGCCCCTCCTCCCCTTCCCAATGCCCTGACTCCTTCTCTCTGCTCTACCCCCCTCCCCGCCCCATAGCACTTGTGTATATATGTACATATTTATTATTCTACACCTTTTATTAATGATGTGTATATATCTATAATTCTATTTGTTTATATTGATCCTATTGATGCCTACTTGTTTAGTTTTGTTGTATGTCTCCCCCCTTCTAGAATGTGAGCCCGTGGTTGGGTAGGGATTGTTGCCAAATTGTACTTTCCAAACGCTTAGTACAGTGCCCTGCACATAATAAGCACTGAATAAATACAATTGAATGAATGAATGAATGTATGAATAACCTGGGTTCTAATCCAAACTCTGCCAGTTGCTTTCTGTGGGACCATGGGCAAGTCACTTCACTTCTTTCTGCTTCAGTTTCGTCATCTGTACAATGGGAATTTAATACCTATTCTCCCTCCTACTTAGACTGGCAGCATCATAATAAAGGTAGTATTTGTTAAGTGTTTGCTATGTGCCATGCACTGTAATGCTGGAGTTGGTATAAGCAAATCAAGTTGGACACAGTCCCTGTCCCATGTGGGGCTCACAGTCTCAACCCCCATTTATAGATGAGATTCATTCAATCATATTTATTGAGCGCTTACTGTGTGCAGAGCACTGTACTAAGCGCTTGGGAAGTACAAGTTGGCAACATATAGAGACGGTCCCTACCCAACAGTGGGCTCACAGTCTAGAAGTGTGGGCTCACAGTCTGGATAACTGAGGCACAGGGAAGTTAAGTGACTTGTCCAGGTCACACAGCAGACAAGTGGCAGAACCAGGTTTTAGAACCCCATGAACTTCTGACTCTCAGGCCCGTCGTCTAGCCACTGTGCCATGCCGCTTCTCCGGAACAGTAACAGTATCCAACCTGATAAACTTTGTATTTACCCTAGGGCTTTAGAAGAATGCTTGACACATAGTAAAAACTGAACAAATGCAAAGATAATAATAATGATGATAATAATAAACAGCAAAAGTAACTGAAGATGGGAAAATAAGGCCAGAGGCTGAAGTTACATCTTTTAAAGAGAGGGTGAAGAAGTGTCTTCTGTCCTTAAGGGTTATTTTGAGGAGAGTGCTGTCCCAGTTGCTTGCCATTTCCACAAAAGACAGGGTTAGGTGAATAGGTCTTCAATTTCAGGCAAAGAAACTTAGACAAGCTAGGAGAAGGAGCTTACTAGAAAGTAAAATACTTTACCAAAGAATGCTGAGGAAAGACCAATTCCTGAGATTCTTTTTATATCCCTTACCATCACTTTAAGGCATTCAATCAGTTCCCCCCAACCTGCTTTACCTCACTGATCTCCTACTACAACCCAGCCCACACACTCTAATGCCATCTACTCTCTGTAACTCAGTCTCATCTATCTTGTCTCTGACCCCTTTTCCATTTCCCCCCTGTGGCCTGTAGCTCCCTCTCTCTTCAAATCTGACAGACCACCACTTTCTCCAACTCCAAAGCTGTACAAAAATCACATCTCCTCCAAGAGGCTTTCCACAAACCGTCATTTCTCCTATTCACCCTCTCTTCTCTGTCACCTTTGGACTTGGATCAGTACCTGTTACGAATTTGTTATTCATCTCATCTGCAGCCCCACAGTCTTTTTTTGTATCTTTATACCCTACTATTTCCTCTAGCTGTAATTAATTTTAAGGTCTGTCTTTCCCTCTGGACTATAAAGGTTCTTGTGTTCAGAGCATTGTTTCTACAACTTTATTGTAATGTACTCTCTCAAGTGCTAAGTTGAGTGCTCTGCACACACTAAGTAGTCAATAAATGCCATTATAGCCAACCATCTCTGATAGTTTGTTTGGTTCTCCCTGGACGCAGGGACTGATTCTCTGTTTAAAAATACTATTTATTTCCATGAAAACTATATTATAGTAGTGAAAACGGTGCATCTTTTGAGGTATTTAATTCCAGGAAGTAATTTGCATAATTCTTTGTCTCTTTCATTCCAGAGTTTAATTTGTTTGAACTTCTTATCAGTTGTAATGTTTACTGGAGCCTTTGATCATCTGAATAAAAAGCTTAGGGTTAGATTTCCTTTTGAACTATTACAGGTTTTATTAATTTGACTCATCTTTTCTTGTCTTTAAGGTTATTCTGCTGCTTTTAAGTCAGCTCCAGGTTAATTTTATTTTGCTATTTGATCTGGTTTTCAGATATGAAGCTCCAATAAGTTTAAGGTCACTGCTTTCGTTCAACTAAAACCAAAACCAAAAAAAATCCAGTTGAAATTTAGAGAAATTCTGAGCCCTGTAGCCTGATGAGAATGGGAATTCTTGCTTTAGTGCTCTCATGTTTTTGTCCTCATGTTTTTTCAGTATACTAAGTAGCTGGATTTTCCCCTTGCAACTCCAGATGACCCAATAACAAAGTTACAGAACTGCAGATAAGAGAATAATCTCTTTATTTCAACTCCTGAACACTTTCTTTTCCCCCTTCTCACACAAGGATGTTTCCTGGTGTCCACTTGAACTGCTGATTGGGAAAAATCTCTACCTGGTCTTGGTTATTCTTCCATGGCTCATTGCTAAAGCATTACAAAATCTCAGAGGAACCTTCCTCACCCTTTGTCATAGACAAGAATAGTGAATGGAAAGCTCTCTTACGTGACCACTAATTCAACAATCAGTGGTATTTATTGAGCACTTACTCTGTTCAGAACAGTGTGTTAAGAGGTTGAGAGAGTATGGCATAACTGAGTTCAAGGACACAATCCCTCCAATATAGTTTACAATCTAGTGGTGGAGAAAGGGGAAGCAGCAGTGTACGAGGATATATATGAATGCTGTGGAGTTGGGGTGGGGTGAATTTCAAAGTGCTCAGGGAATATGAGTGTAAGTTCAAAGGAAATGCAAAAGCTACAGGAAATAGGGAACAGGGAGATGAGAGATTGATCAATCAATCAATCGTATTTATTGAGCACTTACTGTGTGCAGAGCACTGTACTAAGCGCTTGGGAAGTACAAGTCGGCAACGCATAGAGACAGTCCCTACCCAACAGCGGGCTCACAGTCTAGAAGATTGACATGAATGGGGAGGGACATCTAGGCAGGAGGAATGACATGAGCAAGGAGTTGTGGTTGGGGGAAATGAGATTGAGGTACTGTAAGTAGGTAGGTGTTAGAGGATTGAGTGTGTGGGTTTTGTAGGAGAGGAATGAGCCTAGGTAGGAGTGGTAGACCTAACAGTGTCTAAATCCTGTTGGTAAGCAGCTTGTGTTTGATGTGGAGATGGATAGGCAACCATTGGATGTTTTAGATGAGTGGGGAGACCCATTCAGAACATTTTTTTTTCTTTAAAAAACTGACCTAGGCAGCAGAATGAAGTATGAACTAGAGTGGGAAGAGGCCAGAAGCATGGAGGACAGCAAGGAGGCTGAGGGAGGAATTGAGGTGGGCTAAGACAGATGTATAGACCAGTGAGGTAGCAGTATGGATGGGAAGGATGCAGGTAATTCCAGGGATACTGTCAATTAGTCAATCAATTAATTGTATTTATTGAGTGCTTATTGTGTGCAGAGCATTGTACAAAGTGTCTGGAAGAGTGCAACAGAACAGAGCTGCTAAACATATTCCCTGCCCAGAAAGAGCTTACAGGCCAGACAGGGAGACAAGCAATAAATATATTACAGATAGGTGCATTAAGTTCTCTGGGACTGAAGGTGGGATAAATATCAAGAACAGATTTAAGTGTGAAGGTGACACTGAGGGAGAGAGAGTAAGGGGAAAAAGGAGGGCTGAGTTGGGAAAGGCCTGTTGGAATAAATATGATTTTAATAAGGCGTGGAAGGTTGGGAGAGTAGTGGTCAGTTGTACTTAAGGGGGAGAGAGTTCCCGACAAGAGGGAGGACATGGCTTATTGAAGGCACATCTCCTCCAAGAGGCATTTCCTGAATAAGCTCTCTGTTCTTCTTCTCCCACTCCCTTCTGCGCTGCCTTGAGTTGCTCCGTTTATTTATCCCAACTCCCGGCCCCACAGCACTTTATTTACATATCTGTAATTTTGGAAATTTATATTAATATCTGTTTCCCTCTCTAGGCTGTAAGCTCGCTGTGATCAGGAAATGTGTCTGTTATATTGTACGCTCCTCAACGCTTAGTTCTATACTCTGCACACAGTAAGAACTCAGTAAATACGATTGGCTGACTGACTGACTGACTGACTTTGGGAGGGAGTCAGTGGTGGGATCAGTGAAATTGAGATACCGTGAGGAGGAAAGTATGAAGACTGGGTTGTAGTAGAAAATCTGTGAGGGTAGGTATGTTGGGGTTAGCTAATTGAGTGCTTTAAAGCTGATGGTAAGAAGTTTCTGTTTGATGCAGAAATAGAATAGAATTGAAGACAAAGGTAGCTGGGCAGCCAGTGGAAGTTCTTGAGGAGTGGGCAGATATAGGCTGTACTGATTTTAGAAAAATGATCCAGTGATCAGAGTGAAGTAAGGACAGGAGTGGGGAGAGAGAGGAGGCAAGGAGGTCAGTGAGGAGACTGACGTAGTAATCAAGGAGGGAAATGTTGAGTGGTTGGATCAGCAAGGTAGCAGTTCGAATGGAGAGGAAAGAATGGATTTTTGTGATATTTAAAGGTAGAACCAACAGGATTTAGTGACAAAGTGCATATGTGGATTGAATGAGAGATGAATTTAGGAAAATGCCAAGATTACCAGCTTGTGATAAGCGAGGATAGTGGTGTTGTCTACAGTGTTGGAGAAAGAACAGGGGAGGACAGAATTAGAACCCAGGTCCTCTGACTCCCAGGCTTGAGCTCTTTCCAATAGGTCACAGTGCTTTTTGTTACACTAGCTTCTAGCTTTCACAATGAATCACAGTCGTCCACTTTTGAGCAAGTGGGAGAAAGGTAATGGGGGTACTCCTAAAGATTTCATTGTGTACTGTGTGTACACTTTGCCAGTGCCATTCTAATGAGTAGGTGGGTAGGGACAGGACTGATTAAAATCTTTAGGCAATTCTAATTTTCAGAACCTCTAAATATCACTTTTCTTAGAAGTTAATTAGGCAATGGTTTCATCAACTCATAATCTTTAAAGAAGAGGCTGAATTCCAGCCTTAATCTTTTGATAAGTAACAGATAATTTTAATATGAACTTTGATTTTCTCTTATTTGCTGTCATACATTAGTATCAAGTTTCCAATCATTGTTTTTTGAACACATTTTGCAAGGTTTATCATGTGTGTTGAAGTATTTTGCTTTAAGAGATGATTCAGAGGTTGAATTCTGACATATTACCTAACAGAAATCTCCAGTGATCCATCATAGTTAACAATTTAAAAAAGATAAATGTTTTTACAAGTGCACTTCTATAATAATAATTTGAAATTATATTGTTATCCATTCACTACTGTGAGTTCTAAGAGAGATGTTAAAGCTTAATTCTAAATTCCTTATGAAGAAGTTCAGGCTTCAAGTTCTATTTTTGTAATCCGTACAGGATTGGCTCTAGAGAGTCATTCATTCATTCTTTCAATAGCATTTATTGAGCGCTTACTGTGTGCAGAGCACTGTACTAAGCCCTTGGGAAGTACAAGTTTGCAACATATAGAGATGGTACCTACCCAACAGCGGGCTCACAGTCTAGAAGGGGGAGACAGACAACAAAACAAAACATATAAACCAAATAAAATAAATAGAATAAATATGTACAAGTAAAATAAATAGAGTAATAAATATGTACAAACATATATACATGTATACAGGTGCTGTGGGGAGGGGAAGGAGGTAAGGCGGGGGGGATGGGGGGATGAGATCCTTATTTAGCATTTTTTAGTTTACTTCTGGGTGACTTCTCAGGGATTAATTTAGATCCAAAAGACTTTGGCTAATTTTAGCTTTGGTTATCTGCTTTCTCTTTTAGAACCATTCAAATAATTGGAATGAATTGAAGGTTTGAGGGTTCATTCATTCATTCATTCAATCATATTTATTGAGTGCTTATTGTGTGCAAAACACTGTTACTAAGCACTTGCGAGAGTACATGCAACAACAGACACATTGCCTGCCCACAATGAGCTCTGAGTCTAGATGGGGTTAGATAGTCTAGAGGGTTAGATAATTATTCCTGGAAATTGTCAATCAGTCAATCAGTTAGTGGTATTTGTTAAGCATTTACTGTGAATAGAGCATTGTACTAAGCACTTGGGAGAGTACAATAGAGTAGGTAGACATGATCCCTTCCTTCAATGTGCTCAAAGTTTTGTGTCTTAAAATTGCTTGATTTAGTTTTGGAAGAACTGCAAGTTTTAGTTTATAGTGTGAAGAGCTGATTATTTCAAATTACATCACATCCAGGCTTCAAATTCTTTCTAAAATGGATTTCCTTTTGGGGCATTCCTGGAGTAATCCCCATCTGTCATCAAATAATTTCTCAGCCACCCTTATCACTCATATACATACTGGTTTCTTTATTCATTTATTCCAGGTATTCATTTTTTGGTTACTTTTGTTGTTACCATTTATAACTATGTTTTGCCTCTTGTTCACACAGTATGTAGATGATGGGTGTCCACTGATCTCCTTCACTGTAAGCTTGTAACCTTGTAAGCTCCTTGAGAGTTGGGAACACTTGTTCATTCTCAAGCATCTAGTATCGTATTCTTCATCCACAGCTGGTTCCTGGTAAATGATGATGTGATGATCATCATCAACCTATGTCAGCATCAGGCAAAAACTCCTCACCCTCGGCTTCAAGGCTGTCCATCTCCTCGCCCCCTCCTACCTCACTCCCTTCTCTCCTTCTACAGCCCAGCCCGCACCCTCCGCTCCTCTGCCGCTAATCTCCTCACTGTGCCTCGTTCTCTCCTGTCCCGCTCCCAACCCCTGGCCCACATCCTCCCCCTGGCCTGGAATGCCCTGCCTCCGCACATCCGCCAAGCTAGCTCTCTTCCTCCCTTCAAAGCCCTACTGAGAGCTCACCTCCTCCAGGCCAGGAGGCCTTCCCAGACTGAGCCCCCTCCTTCCTCTCCCCATCCTCCCCCTCCCCATCCCCTCCGCCTTTCCTCCTTCCCCTCTCCACAGCACCTGTATATATGTATATATGTTTGTACGTATTTATTACTCTATTTATTTTATTTGTGCATATTTATTTTATTTATTTTATTTTGCTAATATGTGTTGTTTTGTTCTCTGTCTCCCCCTTCTAGATTGTGAGCCCACTGTTGGGTAGGGACCGTCTCTATATGTTGCCAAGTTGTACTTCCCAAGTGCTTAGTACAGTTCTCTGCACATAGTAAGCGCTCAATAAATACGATTGAATGAATGAATGAATCTTCATCGGGGTGGATTAAACTGGGCAGAATAGAAGCCACAATGTGACACACCAAGTGATCCACTCTGGTCTCCACAGAAGTGGCAGACTCAGCTTCATTTCCATTTGTGGTGACCATTAAGTACCTCCAAATCTATTGGGGTCACAGTCAGGAATCCTTACATACTGAGATCTTTAACTCACCCCAACATCTCCGAGAACGTTGGCATGTGAGGCTTTCTGACTGAGCCAGAGATGCCTCGGAGAGGCTGAGGAGTCAGAGTCACGTCAGCCAGGAATGTAGCTTCTTCAGCTTCATTAACTCCCTACCCAATTTACCAGGCAACAACCTGCAGTGCTTTCCAAAATCTGCTTCCCAGAAAAATAGTACTCCATTCCGGGCCAAGGTGGTGGAGAAGTCACTGTGTACAGATGCAACAGAGTCAAACCCTCCTAGAGTTTTGTTTCTTTATTCGACTAACTCCAGGAAATGTTGAAAGAAAAACCAAACAGATTGTATCTCAGTTTAGTGACATTGTTTCCTGGGATTTCTATGTATCTGCTTGAGTCCTATCTAATCTTTTATGTAAGAAGTACACTACTTGTGCCTTACATCTGACAGATGTTGGGGTAAAGAAGGAGAGAGTAAACTGTGACAGGAGGGAACTTGGGGGCAGCAGGAATTACAGACTCCAGTGAAATTTTAAAATTATTTTGCTTTAAATTTCCAGCTTATAATTCTTTTTACCATATGTTTTAGGGAGGGCAAAATAAGTCATTTCAATCAACACAGTAGGTACTCTTTTTCAGAGGTTTCATTTTACTACCATTCCTTCTACGCAGCCGTGAATTGTTTCCAGGGAAATTGGGGCTAATGGAAGGACTTTTTTCAGCTTGCCTATGCATGTAAAGATGTCTCTTGGCATCACCAGTATTTTAGCTAGATTCAAATTGCCTAGTTATACTGGACACCTTCTCTAGTCATCAAGTGCACGCAGTCCAAGCTAGACTATAAATTCCTTGGGGACAGTGATCGTGTCCCCCAACTCTAATGTATTGTACCCTCCCAACCACTTAGTTCAATGTTCTGCACACAGAATGTGCTCAATAAATACCATTGATTGGTTGACTGATTTAAGATTATTTAGTTAGTGAAGCTATAAATAAATTTGGAGCTGAAGAATTTCCCTCAGGAGCCACTGTGCTTTCATTTTCAATCCATTCCAATACTTCATATTCAACATAGTCTTAATCCACAGATAAAGTCTCAGTATCATTTCTGTTTTTGCTCTATATTCTAAGCGTAAGTTTTCCTACTCTCATCGTTAATCAATGTTGAACAAAATAAAATTTTGAGGGAACCCCAATGTACTAATTAAACTTCCCTTTGAGGTTAGAAATTTGAGAATTACAGTTTGGGCCAATTGAATCATTTAGAACAGTAATTATTATAATGAAGTTCTTTTCATCCAGCAATTGTTTTCCCTTAAGGAACATTATTGGAAATAAGCAATTGCATTTCAGATCTGAAATTCAAAATATGAAAGGTTAATTATAAGTCAGTGAGGAGAGAAGTACAGTTGAAACTACTCACCACTTGGAGTTAATGACCATTTTTCCTTTACATCTTCATAGGCAAAGAGGATGTTTCCCTCACTAGCTTAAAGGCATGTGGAGAGCCTATCTAAGCCACCCCTTGGAGTAGTAATTGGGCCTGGAATCCTGATTTTGCTTCGACTATTACTGAAATTTGACTAAAATCTCTGAAGATTTAGTATTCTAATTGTCTATACCTTTGAGTTGCATTCTACTGACATGAGGATGTCATAAAAATAACTGGTAAAGCTTTGACTCTTAAAACCAATGACCATGAACATTATGCACACTTTATGCCATTGTACTGGTTCTACCTCTTTGGTAGTAGTCACAAGTTTCTAAATCTTTTCTTTGATCCCCTGCAGTATTGGGAACTCAATATTGAGGTCATCTTTTACTAGAATCATCCAATTATATTTGTATTATCTTGTGCGGTGTGGTGGAAAACAGTGCTAATTTCATTTTATAGTTGAGGAAACTGAAGAGCTGGATCCAGAACCAGATTCCACCTTGTTATTTAGATACTACTTACCAGTTTTGTGTGGTTTTAATGTCACTAAAGACAAAAGGTCTTGAATGTAGAAGGCCCAACTGTGTGGGAAGTCTGTGTCTGATTCATAGGCTGGGTATTTTAATATTGTGCAAATGAAAGCAAATTTTATAACTTCTTGGTCTGATCCTGATTGTACTATTAGATGGAAGTTGCTAGTTCTAGTGGGAAAGGGAGGATTCAAATAATGAGAGATGGCTATTATACATAAGGATTATGCATGAAAAAGTTGTGGGCAGTGAGGGTAGGTGATGAAGTTGAAGAAAAATTAGAGACTATTCATTCATTCAGTCATATTTATTGAGTGCTTACTGTGTGCAGAGCACTGTACTAAGCGCTTGGGAAGTACAAGTTGGCAACATATAGAGATGATCCCTACCCAACAATGGGCTCACAGTCTAGAAGGGGGAAACAGACAACAAAACAAAACATGTGGACAGGTGTCAAGTTTTAGACTGTGAGCCCACTGTTGGGTAGGAACTGTCTCTATATGTTGCCAACTTGTGCTTCCCAAGCGCTTAGTACAGTGCTCTGCACACAGTAAGCGCTCAATAAATACGATTGATGATGATGATGATCAGAATAAAAAATAAAGAAATAACCAACCAGTATTGTAACCTGTGCGTAGTACTCTGTCACAAAGCCACTAGGTTTTCTCTATAGAGTTCTTGACCCTGAGTAAACAGCAGGTAGGATGTGGTTGCAGGGAGGCTAACCAATAACAGGGTACTCCCTGCAAATAAATGTTTCAAGTTGTGCCTTAATGGGATGGTGTATCCCACCAGGAATGATGGAGGAGTCTCACTTCTGAGACCGCAGAACCAAGAATTTGCCTGAGGTAAACTGATTATAGTGCTAGTGACTCACACAGCAGCACAAGCATTCTCTTGTTCCTGCCAGTTATGTTCCCTGTGGGGCCTGGGTTTAAACAAGTGAGCAGTCAGTCAGGCAGGGGTGAAGGATAGTGCATGTGCCTGGTGACCCTCAAGCCTGCCCTTCATTGTACAGTCAAGTCCTAGTCAGGTGAAGTTCTTGAAATAATTCTAATAATCTCTCGATAAATTCAATTGTATTTAGAGTCTTCATATTTTCACTGTGAACTGGATCTGGGCTGCTCTTTTTGTGCTGGTTTGGGAATCGTTTTATCTAAGTGTAGATCTAGGAACAAGGAACAAAGTACTTATAGCATAAACCCCAAAATCTGAAGCCTCTATTTTCCTATTTTCTACAAAAGTCTTCAGTACAGCATACACCTTTGTCCCTCCTGGAGCCAAAGATGATGCTAATGATGGTGGGCATTAATCCTGCTGTTCAAGTAAGGCTGAAAAAATAATTCTGGGCAGCAGAGTGTGTAAATTACATAGCAGAAATCGCAGTTAATAATGTTCAATGTCTGGGAATACAGGCATTGAGTCCCCATTTTTCAGCAAAGGAAATTGAGACATAGAGAACCCAAGTGAGTTGCCCAATATTTGAACCCAGGTCCTCTGACTCCCATGCCAGTGCTTTTTCACTTTGCCTTGCTGCTTGGTTGTCAGTGCAATAGTGTGAGTGATTGACAGCCTCAATCATCTAATTTTTTTAAAAAAAAGTTTACTGGGGTTCCACAATTTAGCAAACTAAAAGTAAGGATTGAAGTGCAGGGGGGAGCTACAGTTATGCTACTGGATGTGTGGTAAACAAGACCATGACTCTGAGATATTCAGTGGTCAGAGACAGCCCTCACAGAAACAAGACAAAGAGACATATGTGACATCACGTGTGCTACACAGGGCATAGAGCATAACATAATGTCATCATATACTCCATTTTATAGTAAGGCACCCAAGACCACCTGAATCTTCTTTCCCCCTCTCACCTCCTCTCCCCATGAACCTAGGTGCAACTTTTGGGCTACAGACTTCAATGGAAAAATCTGAGGCACCTGGGACTTGTTGCCTAAAATAAAATACCAGACAAAACGGAGTCTGCTGTCACATCCCTACTTGGCAAAGGGGGCAGACAACCCTACTGAGCTAGTCAATCCACTTAAAGAGTGTTTTTTGTTTGTTTTGTTTTTTTGTTTTCATTTTTTGTTTGTTTTTTGTAGGGAAAGCTCAATAAAACCGTTTGATCATTCATCCACGAAGCATTAGTGTTCGAGAAACTGACCAGATTTTCCTCCAGTTAATTGAACTATCTAGCAACTTTAAACTTTTGTGGGGAAGTTTTAGTTTTGATTTCTTTTAGGATCCAATCAGCTTCACTTTCTGGTCAGGCTAGAAAAGAATGTGTAATCATTTTGTGCTAGAGACTACTTATGATTGGGAAATTAAACTATGGAGTAGACCACAAAGATGTCCCCTTGAGTTTAATCATATAGTAGATACTGTTCAGAACAGAATAGTCTTTATAAAAAAGTATTTCACATTATTTCAAGGAGGTGGTGATTCAAATGTTAATTCTTTGTCATTTTCAACATGGGGTGGACTATGTTTTTCTTAAAACTTTGCTTCCTCTGGTATATTGTTTTGATCTTGACCCTGACACATGATATCTTAACTGTGACATGGATTTTCTTAGACCGACTTACTTTCTCACTAACTCACCAAGACACTTCTCTTTCTTCATTGGCTTACTGTTATTTAGTTATTGGAGTAGAAGATGTTCTTCCCTGACATGATTTAGAAACTAATTTTCCCAGATCCAATATAGGGGATGCTGAAGTGGAATCTAGAAAATTCAGAGTGTATATAACCACATTATTATTAATAATAATGATGATGGTAATAATAATAATAACATATGTTGAGTGCATACTAAATGTTCTAAATGCTCTGGTAGATGCACATATTAATCAGTTTAGACAGTCCCTGTCCCACAAGGGGCTCACAATCTAAGTAGGAAGGAGAAAAGCATTGAATCTACATTTTGCAGATGAGGAAACTGAGGCACAGAACAGTTATGTGAATTGCCCAAGTTCACACAGCAGACAAGTGGCAGATCCAAGATTAAAATCCAGCTCCTCTGATTCCCAGGCCCATGATCTTTCCAGGAGGGTATGCTGCTTTCCAGGTGCTTCTCACAGTGTTGCACCCCTGCCTATCTATTCATTTGTTGCACTCCGTGTCCCAGCAGCAATGTGACCGGCAGGGTTGAGAGATTGTGAATGGAGCTGTGCAAACCACTACCATTTTAATTAATTCCTTCATGCAGCTCCTGTGTCCTAAAATCTCAGAACTGAGGTTCATCTTCTGTTCCTGATAGGAGACTCCATCAATACTATGCAGAGAAAGAGAGAAAGTATTTTGCTTTGCAGTTGTGTAAGAGATAGTTTTCTTACTCAAGTATATGGTTCACCTAATCTTCCTTCCCCTATACTAATTTCCTTGTCATTTTTTGGAAGAACTGTACTTCAGATTAGTTCCTTGTCTCCAGGAAAGATTTATTTTTGTACTTTAATACAAAGTAATACACTGATAGACATGTACAATATACAAAGTTGCAAATGTTAGTAATTATTATGAAAGCAAGCCACTTAAATCTCTTTCTAAACTTAGTGCTTACTTCCAGCCCACAATATTCTAAAGTTGTGAATTTTTGAGTAGGAGCAATTTCACCCCATTCAGCTTTACAAATTTTTCAAGTATCTGCTACTGTTTTTGAGACACATGGAAGTTATTCCTAATTCTTGTTTCAGTAGGCTTTATTGAAAACCACCTATACCTGTGTATTTAAGTGCTTAGTACAGTGCTCTGCACACAGTAAGCACTCAATAAATACAATTGAATGAATATTATCTTTAAATCTGGAGGCAGGACATACACCCTGTGCTTTTACTGTATTTTCTCAACAATTAATAAATGTAATACACTCCCGTAGATGCCCAATAAATATCTTTATTACTACATATAGATTTGATTAGTTCTAACCTTTCAATGAAAAGCATTTAATAAGGAATAACAAATAGGTTTCATTCAAGTCCCAGATACTTATATTTTGAGAATCTTAATGCAAAAAAAGTCATACTGTGCATGGCCACATCACGATGTTTACAGATTGAAAGCTCACGTGGGAACAGAGCTCTTTATTTGTGAAGGAAGAACCAAAAACGAACAGCCTTCCTAAAGAGCTGCTGGTATTTTTTATTACAAAATCCACTCAACATATCACTTCTGACAAGATTCACACAGAACAAATGAACCTCTTTGCTTTGTTATTCAAACTAATGGACTCCTTTTGAATATGCCTACTTCTGGAGAATTTTGTCATAAATACAGAAATTATAGCCACTAAACCATTTGTACCTGGGAGGGCTATATTGTGTCATCTCATTAAAAGTTCTGCAGTCTTTATTCAAGCAAATTCCCAGTAAGAACTCACCCAGATTGTGCTTGGTATTTTGAATAGTATTTCAACCTGTAACCACATAAAAGAGAGAATATGTAATTTTGTAGCACGGTAATGGTAGTTCAGTGACTAAAACACATTCACCCAAAGTACTCTTAAGTGTCATTAAATATCTCAGTCATATGAAAAAGTATATTACTAATAGCTTTATATTATCAATGATTATAAAAAAATCAGATATTAAAGGGATGGGAACAGAAATAATCAAGACATAGAAGCATAATCCTGATGGTATATGTGCATATTCCTTGAATGAATGTTCACTCACTACTGTAAAAAAGAAAAAAAAATTCTTACAATAGTGTACCCTCATTTCTGGTTTCCCTTCAATTTTTTTCATTGCCACTTTATTGCATACTTAGGTTTTTTCACATTTGCAAATACTTCAAAGAAGAAGGTAGGTATATTTCTGTTGAGATTCAGTAGGTTGATGCCAAACTTGATTGAGCTCCAAGTCTCCTGTCACTTGTTTCATGGACAACCAAAGAGTCAAAATCAGGTAGATGGCTTCAGTTGGTTCCCTGAGTGAATACACATTCAAATTCCTGCTGCATATATTAACTTCTTTGGTGAATAGTCATTATTTTTCAATTTAGGAACCTCATTCCCTAGGGTTATGGATGTTATGCTTCGATCATTTTATTAGTACAGTCTTTTTTTTTTTACCTGAATACCATTTGAGTACCCTGAATTAGGTAGGTATGGTCCCTGAAGGATCCTGAAATAAGCCTCTTTCCAGTGTAACCCTGAGTGAAAGCTCCAGGAAATCCTACTGTCTTTCCATCTCGAAATCTACTTCTCCTTGCTCCCAGCATGCCCTATGAACTCCAGATTATGAGTGATTTAAACAGAAGAATTTTGCATCCTTCACAATTTTTAGTAGGACTCTATAGATCCCCCTTTCCTCTGTATTTGTTGGACTCTGCATTTTTTGGTTGTCTTTAACATTGTTTTATACTCATATTAGTCCATCTTTTCTTCTGTGGCTGTCATCAAATGATCCCCATCTCTATTTTTAGACTGGAGGGACCATGTTTAATTCTCACATGTATATTTTTCCCAGTACTTGGTACAGTTCTCTGTTCAGAGTAAATGCTTAATAAATATTAGTAGTACTAGCATTGCTACTCTTATTATGCTTCTTTTATTCTTTTTGTCTTCCAACATTAAATTTTATTATGATCACACAGGTGGGTGGGAAATATGGTCAATTAAACTCTGGAATGGGTAATATCAGTTGGTGTTATGGACATGGCCACTAAGCTGAGCATTGAAGCAGTATTGAATATAACACAGTTTGTATTTAAACATTGGTTTAACTCTGGCAACTCGTGGGTAGATAAGGGAACAATTATCTATTACTTGTATTACAATGCTCCTTACTCATGAAGGAATAACATTTGAAGAAGCACGTTAACTCTCAGTGTATTGCAACTATCTAAAATTCAACTCTCTCTTTTCTTAAACCAGGTCATTGCAATAGTAATGGATATATTTACAGACGTGGACATCTTCAAAGAGATCATTGAGGCCTCAACTAGAGGGATTTCAGTCTATCTTCTGCTTGATGATTCCAACTTCAGTCACTTTCTAGGCATGGCTGAAAAACAGGGATGTCAAATTCAGAGACTCAGGGTAAGGACATCTGTTCTTTAAATTCAGTATGCTATTGTGTTATTATTCATCAGAACTGCAGGGAATGTTTCTACCAACTCTGTTGTATTGTATTCTCTTAACTCAATCAATCAATCAATCGTATTTATTGAGTGCTTACTGTGTGCAGAGCACTGTACTAAGCGCTTGGGAAGTACAAGTTGGCAACATATTGAGACAGTCCCTACCCAACAGTAGGCTCACAGTCTAGAAGGGGGAGACAGAGAACAAAACAAAACATATTAACAAAATAAAATAAATAGAATAGATTTGTACAAGTAAAATAAATAAATAAATAGAGTAATAAATATGAACAAACATATATACATATATACAGGTGCTGTGGGGAAGGGAAGGAGGTAAGGCGGGGGGGATGGAGAGGGGGAGGAGGGGGAGAGGAAGGAGGGGGCTCAGTCTGGGAAGGCCTCCTGGAGGAGGTGAGCTCTCAGTAGGGCCTTGAAGGGAGGAAGAGAGCTAGCTTGGCGAATGTGGGGAGGGAGGGCATTCCAGGCCAGGGGGATGACGTAGGCCGGGGGTTGATGGCGGGACAGGTGAGAATGAGGCACGGTGAGGAGATTAGCGGCAGAGGAGTGGAGGGTGCGAGCTGGACTGTAGAAGGAGAGAAGGGAGGTGAGGTAGGAGGGGGCGAGGTGATGGAGAGCCTTGAAGCCAAGGGTGAGGCGTTTCTGCCTGATGCGTAGGTTGATTGGTAGCCACTGGAGATTTTTGAGAAGGGGAGTAATATGCCCGGAGCGTTTCTGGACAAAGATGATCCGGGCAGCGGCTTGAAGTATGGATTGAAGTGGGGAGAGACAAGAGGATGGGAGATCGGAGAGGAGGTTGATACAGTAACAAAACAAATCATATTAACAAAATAACTCCTTAGTTCAGTGTTCTACACACAATATGTACTAAATAAACACCGATGATGTCAACAGTGATGGCAGCCATGTTTGGTTGTACCCATTGCTCACATGTCCATTTACTTTTAAAAAGTTAAATTAAGACAAATGAAAGCAAAGGAGATTTGTATCTCCAACATTTGAAGGTTGGATATGCCAAAATATAAGGGAATGATTGTCACAGAATAGGTGGTCTGGCTGTAATTTAGAGGTGGAGCAGCCAGAGCTCATTTGTCCAACTGTAAATTGCAATCTGTAGTGGGATGCTGCATATTCTTTAACTTTGTGTGTGGATCACATTAAGAAAAATAATTATTTCAAGGGGAAAATGTATGGTTCTGCTGTAGAAAGCAAGTATAAGTAGCATTTTAATGTTCTGGGCTTTCTTTCATGATGGCTATTTTGTAAGGAAATTTCACATTTTGATCAACAATTGCAGTTTCCAAGAGTTTTGGGGGATTATTGCTCTATTAACCTAGTAAAAATTTGTGAAATGGTTTCCTAATATCACCTCTAAGAGTATATATTTTTGTTTTGAAGACCTGACCTGTGAACAGACTGCTCCAATGAATGAAACCACGTGCCTTGTTAAACATGCATATGTTTGCAATTAAATTTGCATGAACTAGTTGGGAAAACAGTAGCATAAAGCTGTACTTTTATAAAATGGGTAAATAAATCCCATTTTGTTATATTTTGATTAAAGGAGACTGATTTTTCAATTCATATTGATATGAGTTAGGAATCTTCAGGGTCCTCTTTCAATGTTAGGAACAACCAGTACCTTAATGCTGACTATAAAGGTGTCTTATTCAGACTCAGAGATATCATTATATTCATCATTCATGAATAAGTGTCTCAAAAGGCAATGATTAAAATATTCCAGTGTAGGAGTGTGATTTTTGTTCTGTAGAATTAAAATCCATTCTTCTGAGTTCATTCTGTCCTATTTTGTTAGTCCTAACTACCTCATTTTGGAAAAAACAAAACAAAATACAATACTGGTCCAGAACACCTTGTTAACATCCTTTGTGGAATTGCTACAGGGTTTCGGTACTCATAAGTAGATGGCTATATTCTAGATTCAAATTTGTGCATTAGTGTTCTTTTACGCATTGACTGTAAATATAGTGGCGGTTAAAAAACGGGTTAGAAATTTTAATGTCTTGATTTGGACTTTAATTTGAAGAGCAAATGTGTCACACTCCTCTTCATATATCATGGTATCTTAATGATCTTTTTAAGGGTACAACATAAAAGACTCCTACACAGCTTGCATAGGGGCATGATTCAAGCCCATGTGATCTTCTGTGTTGTTACCTCTCCTCATTCTGTATTGGCACAGCTATTTAGAGAATGGAATGGTTGAGCGAGCTTGTTTCTGAAAGGACACTTGAAAGCTAATGTTTAAGCTAGTTTTCTTTTAAATTGGATTGATACCCTGACATGTACTACTTCTTCTTTTTTTGTATTTTTTCCCCTCAAAGGCATAGCTTTCAAAGGAAATTTTCAGCTATACCAGAATAAAATATATGTTAATAGTTTTTCTACAACCATGATTTATTTGGGGAGATATATAATCTAATCCTTCCTGAGGGCTAAATTATACCTTGCAGGTATTTCAGCACTTGGTAAAGTTAGGGATCCTCTCTACCAACTGTATTGTATTGTTCTCTCAAACATTTAATAAAGTGCTCTGCACACAGTAAGCACTCAATAAATACCATTTGCAGACCAATAGGGTCTGGTGAATAAATTCTACTCCCAATTAAATTAGTCTTACTGAACACGAACTGTGTGTAGAGCAGTGTAGTAAGCACTTGGGAAACAATACAACAGAGTTGGTAAATGTGATCCCTGGCCACAAGGAGCTTACAGTCTATTCCCTTAAGAAGAAGTGTGACAGTGTATAAAATAATCAATAATAATAATAATAACAATATTAATGATATTTGTTAGGTGCTTACTATGTGCCAGTACTGACACATATGCCCCTTGGATGGTGCCTATTTTATCTAAAGGAATAATGTATGCCTGGGAAGGCTCCTTTTAGCATTTGTTCATTTCTTAGAATCACCAGCTCACTAGCATTCCAAATAAATACAATTTGACTATGTGTTGATGTTTGCAGATGAAGTGGATTCTTTTCTAGCCTCTTTTCAGTGTTTAATCACCCATGGTAAGCTTAATCAGGAATTTCATTCATTCATTCATTCAATCGTATTTATTGAGCACTTACCGTGTGCAGAGCACTGTACTAAGCTCTTGGGAAGTACAAGTTGGCAACATATAGAGACAGTCCCTACCCAACAGTGGGCTCACAGTCTAGAAGGGGGAGATGTGAAGATGATTTCATGTAGTACTGTATAGAGTCTCAAAGAGGGAAAACAAACTCAAATTGCAACATTACTGGATTAGCAGTGATCTTTGCATCAGGTTGCATTTTTGTTGATATTTGTCCTGTAAATGAAACAGGTTTGCTAATATTTTTCAAGACGTAAGGCATTTCCACTTAAATTATATTTCATGTTGATGACTCAACATGGATCAGGGTGTGTGATGAGAGATGTGGGTCTGGAACATGTTTTTTCATGAAAGGCAATGACAAGCCTGATGCTTCTTTGTGCTATGAAAAGCCTTTCAAGCATTAGGCAGCCACACAACACCACACCTTAGGGTGCTGCCATGCAAGATGGAATTAACTGGCTGGGTCACTTTTGTTTGAAATTGTTAATTTAGCTTATTTTATGGACCAGAATGAAGTTTGTAAACCAAAAGAAATAGAAGTCAAGTACCTACAACCAAATGATATTAAGACTCCTGTGTTCATGGGTCTAGTGTCATTTGTTGAGCACCTTCTTTGTGCTATACTATGAACTATAATGGAACAGTAAAGAAAAAAAACTTGTTTAGAAACATCTTTGAGATTTTTTTTAGGTAAAGACCTGTCCTCCCATACCAGCTATACAAATCTTTCATAATTGAAAATCTTTCATAATTTTGGATTTATGATTTGGAGATATATTATACACATTTCTAACTCCTAGTAGAAATGGTAAATTAATGGTAGTTTTATGAGTGCTCACTGTGTACAGAGCACTGTACTGAGCACTTGGGAAATACAAAACAATGGAGTTGGTAAATTGGATCCTTGCCCACATGAAGTTGGTTTAGAAACCAACAACAACAAAAAGTTACGGATAGGGGAAATAGTAGAGTATAAGATTATGTACCTAAGTGGTATGGGGCTGGACTATCGGAGTGCTTAAGGGGTACAAACTGGATTTTGGGAGGGATTCCTATCTAGGTATGCTTTCTTCTTGTGCTTTTTTATTACTATTATTATCATTATTTAACATTATTAATTTATTATTAATTTATCATATAATTCATTATTAATACTTATAACAGTGATAATAATAATAATAACGGTGGTGTTTGTTCTTCTTGATGGTATTTGTTAAGCACCAGGCACTGTACTAAGAACTAGCATAGATACAAGCTTATCAAGTCTGACACAGTTCATGTTAGAGAAGCAGTGTGGCTCAGTGGAAAGAGCCCGGGCTTTGGAGTCAGGGGTTATGGGTTCAAATCTAGGCTCCGCCAATTGTCAGCTGTGTGACTTTGGGCAAGTCACTTAACTTCTCTGGGCCTCAGTTCCCTCATCTGTAAAATAGGAATTAATACTGTGAGCTCCCTGTGGGACAACCTGATCACCTTGTAACCTCTCCAGCACTTAGAACAGTGCTTTGCACATAATAAGTGCTTAATAAATGCCATTATTATTATGTTCCACTGGAGGCTCACAGTTCTAAATCCACTTCACAGATAAGCTGAGACACAGAGAGGTTCAGTGACTTTCTCAAAGTCAAACAGCAGACAAATTGTGGAGCCAAGATTAGAACCCAGGTTCCTCTCACTTCCAGGCTCGGACTGTATCTACTGGGCTACACTGCTTTTCAAATAAGTATTAAGCACTTACTATATGCCAAGCACTGTACTAAGCACTGGGGCATATATAAGATAATCAGGTGAGACACTGTCCCTATCCTATACAGGACTCATAGTCTAAGTAGGAGGAAGAACAGTTCCCTATTTTATGGCTGAGAAAACTGAAGCACAGAGAAGTTAAGTGACTTACCCAAGGCCACATGGAAGGCAAATGATAGACACAAGAGAGAAGAAGGAAAAGGAAGAAAGAAGCAGAATGGAGAAAATCTGGTGGAGCAAAAGAATGAACTGGTGACAAAGAAGAGGGAGCGTTTCTACCATTTCTCAAATAGAGAAACAGGGACAGGTGCAAAAACACAG
The DNA here is from genome assembly GCF_015852505.1 of Tachyglossus aculeatus. Lineage (NCBI taxonomy): Eukaryota > Metazoa > Chordata > Mammalia > Monotremata > Tachyglossidae > Tachyglossus > Tachyglossus aculeatus. The sequence continues at coordinate 134,473,802 of NC_052066.1, read as the reverse complement.
GCTGGGAGGAGACATGATTGAAGTTTACAAATAAATGAAGGGTGTGGATGGGGTAAATGCAGAATTGCTGTTTAGCTAGTCCCACATCATCCTGGTGAGTGAGAACTGATTAAAGGTGATGGGTTCAAATTAAATAAAAAGGAAACAGCTTCTCACAGCAGGTGCAAAACATGCAGCTATCCTTTCGACTTGAACCTGGGAGAGCCATACGAATCAGTAGGTTTGAGAGAAATTTGAAAAAATTCAGGGATGAGAGGATTACAGTGGTCTATTAGAGGGTAAGTGAGTGAGGTAGAGGGAAAAGTTAGGCAAGTAGGATGGCACATCCTTAAATATGAGGATGGATGTCCAAGAGGGCAACCATCATATGACTCTTCCAAGTATGCTGTTGCCATTTTTGGAAACAACATTTTTTTGTTGGTGAACCATTCGTCTGATCATGAAATGGCCACGCTTGCATTCATAGGTTCTTAAGAAGGAAGAAAGAAGGGAAAGAGGATAGCACTTGTTGGAAAAGAGAAATAGGCAAATAGGCAAAATGTTAGAGCGGGCAGACCAAGGTGGTGGAACCATAAGCCAATAAACCTTTACTAAAACCAGTGTAGTGTTTAGTTCTCCATTTTTTAAATAAAAATTCCACTGACACCCATTTTATAATTCAAAATGTATTTCTCTAGTGACAGCCAAATTTGCCTTTGCATTATCTTTTTATTTTTTAATTTTTCCAGAACATCAGAGTGCGGACAGTGAAAGGCCAAGATTATCTTTCAAAAACAGGAGCAAAGTTTCATGGGAAAATGCAGCAGAAGTTTCTTCTAGTTGACTGTCAGAAAGTAATGTATGGCTCCTACAGGTAAATTCAGCACTGTTGTTTTTATTTCTTTTAAAAAAAGTCTTTATTTCGATTCCATTCTTTCTCTGTTCCCCAAAGGGAATATTTTGATTTTTATGAAGGATATCTCAATGGTATTATTCATTTTTAAAGATAACATAGTATAAGTATTTTGTGGGCAATTAACATATCACAATATTTGTGCTCCAGCACTTAGAACAGTGCTCTAGCGCTTAGAACAGTGCTTTGCACATAGTAAGCGCTTAATAAATGTCATTATTATTATTAATAACCCCAGTTTTTACAGTGGGGAAAATCCCCAAAACATTGAACTCGTTCATTCAGTGGTATATGAGTGCTTACTATGTGTTGAACACTGTTTTAAGCACTTGGGAGAGTACATTGCCCCCTTCAAAGACTGTCCTTAGAAGATCCCCACCCTTTATGAATTCATTCATTCATATTTTTGAGCACCTTCATTGTGGAGAGCACTGTAGAAAGAATTTGAAAGAGTGTAATAAAAGTAAAATCACTTTCATTTATTGAGTACCTACTGCAAGCAAACCACTATACTAAGTACTTCTGTCTATCGTATTTACTGAGCACTTACTCTGTGCAGAGCACTGTACTAAGTGCTTGTATACTTGAGAGTATACAGTAAAAATATGTTGGATCCTGCAGGAAACCAGAGGAAGCATAAATGTAGTTATGCAGTGGTTGATGCCTTTGACCCAATCTGTGTACTTCCTCATCTTGAAATTGCAAATTTGCTTTATGTAGTAGTTTTAATAACACCTTATCATTATAATGATAATAATAATAATAATGGCATTTATTAAGCACTTACTATGTGCAAAGCACTGTTCTAAGCACTGGGGAGGTTACAAGGAGATCAGGTTGTCCCACGGTGGCCTCACAGTCTTAATCCTCATTGTACAGATGAGGTAACTGAGGCACAGAGAAGTTGTGACTTGCCCAAAGTCACACAGCTGACAAGTGGCGGAGGATTAGAACCTATAACCTCTGACTCCCAAGCCCGGGCTCTTTCCACTGAGCCGATTGTGTGCTCTAACACTTATTTATATCCTCCTTAGCACTCATGTATATATGTGTGATCAATGTATTTTGTCCATTCTAGTTGCAAATATGTCTCTGTGATCAGGGAATTTGCTGATTGTTTATTCTATAGTTCACAAGCATCTAATACAGTGCAGCACATCAAGTGAGTGCTCAATAAATGCTACTACTATTAGTGCTACTCAAGGACAGAGACCGTGCATTTTACTTCTACTTTCCTCTTCTGAAACCTTAGTATAGTATTCTACATATAGTAGGTTTTCAGCAAATGCTAAGTTGATTTAATACTTGGAACCTATTCGTAAAGGCTGCAGGTTTACAAAACTCAAGAGTTAATGGTTTGTTGGTCATATTAATAAACTGAAGTTTAAAATGTGTTAGATAATGCATTCACTGCTATTTTGCTTTATCTATATTCACTGTCAAATTTTAGTTTTTACGGGTAAATACTAAGAGAAGAATGTGGTGCCCATAAAGTGAGAGTCTTGTGGCATTGCTCAGGAAAATGTAATTTGTCAAAGGAACACAAAGCATGTATTATGGGATTGCCTGGTTTGCACAAAGAGGATGTTAAAAATGAACACTGACAGCTTTAAACAGACACTGTAGGCAACCGTACAAGGTTCTTCTCTTTATCCATCACTATACTTGCTTTTCAGAAAGTAATTGGAAAGTTGGGTTTAAATGTGCCTGTGAAACCTAGAATTTGAGTGGAAGTGCTTAAGCATTTAATCTTGAGAAATATTTAATACAGTTCAGATATAAGATAGTTGTGAATAATAGGCAATATCTGAATTTGTCAATCATTTCCCCAAACTCAATAGAGCTATTAAAGTTAATTTGAACATCCATTATTAAATCTGCCCAATTTCTCATTAGGTATATATTCTCCAAGGATAAAATTCCCTCTTCTTTCAGTAGGAGCTCTGTGCACAGAGATAGATGAGAAAAGCCAAATTATATTTTGGAGAAGCCTATATCATTACCCTTCCTATTAAAAGATGTAGATGGCGTTGCTGCCTGTAAATTTGATTGTACCTGAAATGATAAATATATGACCATTTTGACATGCTCATGTGCACTGTATTTTGCCAACTAAGGGATGATAGTCCATGACCTTGAGAGAGGTTTCTATTTTGTCAGGCTCTGAGTCTTACAGAGCCAGCAAGATAATTTTGCACAAACTGATATACTTCATCTCTGACTACTGAAAGAAATCTGGCACTCTTTCTGAAGCAAGCTGTAGTATGTGGAGAGGCAAGATGCCATGTAAGCCATCCCCATTGAGATCACCATATGGAGTGCTGTTCTAATGTCTTTAGTTTTCTTTGACACCATCCAAAATAATTTCAGGGGTCCTTGAACCCAGTACATTATTTTATATTCAAAGCATGAATATTGAACTAAGAGTTGCTAAGTTCTATTTTGCTAGAATGCATGACATCTGCCACATCAATTACCACAAGGACATATTTGCTATACTAATTACTATAGTGAAAAATCAAGAAAAAGTGCCTTTTTTACTCAAGAAACCAAACGAAATGATCTTTTTAATTATTATTTTTTTAATTTTCATAACATGATACTTGTTAAATTCTTACTTTGTGCATAGCAGCACTGTAGCGAGTGTTGAGGAACTTCATTTAGGCATAATGCCTGGCATGGAGGTCTAAAATCTAAGAGGCGAAAAGTAAGACACACTGGAAAGGGGCTGGGAAAATTCCATAAAAAAACAGCACTTGGGTAACATCTGTAAACTCTCTGAAGTCAGAAATCATCTCTACTAATTCTTTTGTACCTCCCCAAGCACTTAGCAAAGTGCTCTGTATAGAGTAAATGCTTAGTATACTATTGATTGGTCAACTTATTGCTTTATCAACTGCATAGCCTAGTAGAATGAATGTGGGGCTTTGAGTGAGACCCAGCTGTGTCACTTTAGTAAAGACTGTCAGCCCTGGGTGGGGTCTGAGATAGGTCCAATATGACTCTCCTGAATCAACAACACTCCAGAGTTTAGTACAGTGCCTCCAGTGCTTAGTACAGTACCTCCAGCATTTAGTACAGTGCCTGGCACATAGCAAGTATTTAACAAATGCCATAATAATTATTACTGTTATCAAATGCTTGGCCATCATAGGTAATGCTCTGCATACAGTAAGCACTTAATAAATATGATTGACTGACTGCATCCTATGTCAAAGCGATCATGTATATTTTTTTCTAAATAAGCTTTTATTTTGAGTTGTGCTTTAGATGACAACTAATTGTGATTTTTCTCTCCATATTTTCAGCTATATGTGGTCATTTGAAAAAGCCCATCTCAGCATGGTTCAGATCATCACTGGACAGTTGGTTGAATCCTTCGATGAAGAGTTCAGAACCCTCTATGCCAGATCCTGCATTCCTACTCCTTTTGCTCAAGAAGAATCTGTGAGAGTGAAAAATGGCAAGAGGCTCTGGGAGAATGGCACCTACCAGCGTTCAGTATCATCCTTGGCCTCCGTTTGTAGCCAGAGAAACCTTTTCAGCCGGCCAGACAACTTTCATAAGCTGGACTCCGGTTACTTAAAAAATCGAGGCATCTATGCAGGAAATGAATACGATAAATTTCACATGAGAGGTCACGGCTACAAGCCCCATTTTGTTCCAAACTTTAATGGCCCGCAAAAAATCCGCCAGTATCAGCCCAGTGGAAAAAATGAAAATTGGAAGAGACACAGCTATGCTGGAGAACAGCCGGAAACAACTCCATATCTGCTTCTCAACAGGGCCCTCAATCGTGCCAATAATCCATCAAGCCACTGGAAAATGCCCTCGGACAGCCTAAGCGTTGCCTCATCAACCCGAGGAGGCTATGTGAACCACCATCGTGACCCTGTGCAGAGTTTCGCTGATCGGCTCGCCCAGAGAAGGACGACAAATCTTGTAGAAAGAAATTCCAATGTAAGAAGGTCTTTTAATGGCACAGATAACCACATCCGCTACTTGCAGCAGAGGATGCCAACTCTAGAGCACACGACAAAATCCTTTCTACGCAACTGGCGAATTGAATCCTACTTAAATGACCATTCAGAAACACCCCCTGACTCAAATGGATCAACTCTAGGTGACAGGTTTGAAGGCTACGATGGATCAGAGAGCATCAAGGCAAGCGCCCTTTACTCCCATGCTCGACTTCGTTCATCTATTGTGTTCAAACCAACCTTACCAGAGCAGCAGGAAGTTAACAGTTGTACAACAGGCTCTTCAAATTCAACCATAATTGGCTCTCAGGGAAGTGAGACACCAAAAGAGGCATCAGGTAATCAGGAAAGCATCAACCACTCCAAGGACCAATCTGCGTCAGATTTGGACGCACAAGTAGAGTCCCAGGCAGATGCCCTCACAAGAAATAACCTTCAAGTTCCTGAAGACCACAGTGTTTCAAATCATTACACCAATGGCAATATAGGCTCTGACAAGCACGAGCACACAAGCTCCAGTGGAAACCGACAGACAGAAAATCTGAATCTTCCTCAAAATGAGACTACCTTGAAACGGCGAAGTTTCCCAATATTTGACAACTCAGTGACCAATCCAGATAATGAAGGTAGCAAGCATTACGTATATAGTACTTTGACTAGGAATAGGGTTAGACAACCAGAAAGTCAGCAGGCCAAAGACGATTTCCTGAAAGGCTCTAAAAGTATGCACAATGTTGCCAACAACTTAGAAGATGAAGATAAAACTAGTAAGGGAGACTCTCAAAATGGACCAACCACCAAGTCAATTTCTATTGCAGCTCTCCTTGATGTCAACAAAGAGGAGCCCAGCAAAGAGCTGTGTTTAAAGAAAGAAAATAAAGGCTCCCCAAGTTTTTTGAAAAAGGGATCCCAAAAACTGAGGTCCCTGCTCAGTCTCACTCCCGAAAAGAAAGAAAATTTAGCAAAAAACAAAGCCCCTGCTTTCTATAGACTATGCAGTAGTTCCGACACTTTAGTTTCTGAAGGTGAAGAGAATCAAAAGCCCAAAAAATCTGAACCCAAGGTAGATTCCTCTCCAAGACAGAAGCACTCATCCTCATCTAATTCTCAAGGGAGTGTCCACAAGAATAAAGAGGACATAGCCATCAGCCCACCTCCGATGCCAAAGCCCCCATCTGATGACATCACTCAGGTAGGACCTTCTGTGTGTCCTGTTGAAAACAAGTTCCTGGAAAGTGCCGGAGACGCCTCTGCTCCAAGATTCAATACGGAACAGATTCAGTACCAAGATGTGAAAGCAATGAAAACACCTGTGCCTCCTGAAAGGAGACCACCTGCTCCGTCGTCTCCCAGGCCAAAACCCAGTGAGCTAATCCGATCTCGCTCCACTGACAGAAGGGTTTACAGCCGTTTTGAACCCTTCTGTAAAATAGAAAGCACGATTCATCCAACTAACAACGTGCCAAATGCCAGTATACATCTCTCCGAAATGAAAAGCACAAATTTGGTTAATAATTATGGCCGCTCTAGTACAATGCTTAATTACAATTCTCCTGTATACCGCTCTTTTCAGCCAAATGAAAACAAATTTCGAGGCTTCATGCAAAAATTTGGGAACTTTATACATAAAAACAAATGAGGAACTATATCATTCCAGATTCACCCAGAAATTTCTAAAATCATCATAGCTGTAAATACTTAACTGGAGAAGACTTTGGACAGTTCTTGTAAATTGTCAATTGGTTTCTTTTAGGTGACAACATTTTGGAGTTAATGTATATATCTACCAGTGCATTTTGCCCCCTGTACATAAAGGATTCACTTTTATGGAATAAAGTTAGAGTTGTATTTAGCCACTGCAGATACAATTTGTCTAGAAAATGTTTTTAAAACAATGTTAATGTTGGTAATATTAATGAAAAAAATACATTTTTCTCTAGTAAGAGAAAGTTTCTAGAAAGATATGTAACCTAAAGGGGGTAAATATGTTTTAGCCACAAACTAATGTTGTTTAATTTTTTTTTGGAAAGTGGCCTTTCAGTATATGCAATTTTCTGGCATTTATGTATCCCCAGAAAGAAAATAGCAAAAAAAAAGTCACAACTTATTAAGTCTCCTTAATTAGTTTTGAAAATATCTGCTACAGGGTGGGTTGTTACATTTTATTTGCATGTTTTTCGTTCTCCTGCAAAGCATATCTAACTGGTTTGGCAGCAAATAGACAATCTAACTTATATACCTCACTGCATATTTCATTTTGCCAGAGGTATTTTAAAAATATCAGTTTCCTGGTGGAGGATTTCATTTCAGTGTCTGAAATGAAAATGATAATAATTTAACTCCTTTTACCCCTGGTCAAGGTAGCGAAACTTCACTAATTCACACTGCGGCTCTTCGGGCTTTCCTGAGGCCTAACAGCTAATGAAGTCAGTAGGCATTTAGGAGTGGTTTACAAAACTTTACTTTTTATTTTTTCCTGAATGTAAAATTTCAAGGCTTTTGGAAAAAAAATGACCGCATGGATTTCCATTACATGCAAATATGGTGCTACTACATGCTTTACTTTTAATGGCCTTGCTCTTCTCTGAGCACAAATATACACGATTTAGTAATGGAGTCCGGTAGAAGGAACAGTGGGCTGATGTTCCCAGCTGAGCCCTATACTGTGCGTATGACTTTGGGCAGGTCTCTAACCCCTTCGGCCCTCAGTTTCCCAGACTGTAAATTGGGGGATAATAGTGCACATCCCATCCTACTTCACAGGGATGTTGTGAGGATTAGTACAGTGCTCTGCACACAGTAAGCGCTCAATAAATATGATTGATTACGTGAGATAACAGATGTGAGAGGTTTGGAAGTAAACAAAATTTACAAATGCAATGCTCATCTTGGTGTTTCTTAGTTCACTGATTTGCAAGGCATCAACATAACATTAAGGAGAAAACTCCTAAAACCCATTCTTTATATTTTCTCAATCATGTTAAGGATCAAGACAATGGAAAAAAAAATCCCTGTTCAAAGTAACTTATGTAACCAGCCTTTCCTCTAGACACGGAATTAAACTGAATAGGGCAAGACTGATTAGCAGCCTGCCTACATTAGCATATTTGAGAAATTAAAAATTAGCTATCTCTTTTTAGCAAATAAGGAAAAAAGCCTTCCCCTTGTTAGCACATAAGTAGCATTTTGTAAGTACAGACATGAAATCCAGACAGCCAGAAATGAATGTTGCATCATTCATAAAACAATGTTTTAAACCCTTGCTGTTAAAGTCTTCATCATGGCATTATCATCTTATTTTGTTTTTGGAGAGTTACCCTGGGACATATGCTCAATTCTCTGGGAAAACAATGTTCCATGGCTTAGATATTTGACTTGGTGCAATACAACAAAACAGTTTCTAAGAAAAATTAGTGTTTTCGGAAATGCACTGGTTATTCACTCAGGGAACATCCTTGGTGTGCCCCAAGGATAATTTTTTGAAAACTACCAATGGGACTATGCTGTGGAAAGCTGAGCACAAAATTTTCCTGCACAAAATTCAAGTTGGTCAACAAGGACCATTTCCACATTTTCAGAGTTATTGAAGAGATTGGACTCACTGCCAATATGGACAAATTAATCATTTTAATAGTAAAAAGAACCAAGGTATCCTGTAAGTTACTAAAGTTGTTGCCTTACCAAAGTTACCTCCATGGTTAAATATTTCCCACTTTGGTAAAATATTCCCCACTTTATTATCCATGAATCAGGTTTTATCCCATTGATTGGATGAAATGAGTTCTTCACAAGTTGGAAAAAGATAAAAACTAATGACTGTCAAGCAGGACAAGTACAATGAAACATTGACTACACAATGTCTTAATTATTTATTCCTTCCCAACATCATCAAAAATAACAGTAGTAGCTTCAGATCATATATTTGTGGAGACACACAAAAATAACATGAGATATGAAACCCTACTTTCAAGGGAAGCAGCATGGCTTAGTGGAAAGAGAACAGGCCTGGGAGTCAGAATTTGAGCTCCCTAAAATCACCTTTGCCCCTCCTCATTCCCTCCCCCTTCTGGTCCCCTCTTCATCTCTCCCATCCTTCCCAGCAGTATCTCTAGAGGTGAGTTCCTGCCTCCTCTCAAAATCCAACCCCTTCACCTGCACATCTGCCCGCATTCCTTTGCACCTTAACAAAACTTTTGCCCCTTCCCTTCTTCCCTCCCTAACAGCATCTTCAACTGTTTGCTCTCCAAAGGCTTCTTCCCTACTGCTTTCAAACATGTCCATGTCTCCCCTATCCTAAAAAAGCCCTCCCTTGACCCCACAGCTCCTTCCAGTCATTGCCCCATCTCCCTCCTACCATTCCTCTCCTAACTCCTTGAGTGAGTTGTCCATACCTGCTGTCTCAAATTCCTCTACTCCAATTCTCTCGACCCCCTCCAATCCAGCTTCCATCCCTTTCACTCCACAGAAACCACCCTCTCAAAGGTCACCAGTGTTGTCCTTCTTGTCAAATCCAATGGCCTATACTCCATCCTAGTCCTCTTCAATCTCTCAGCTTCCTTCAAAACTGTGGACCACCCCCTTCTGGAAACATTATCCAACCTAGTGTTTACTGACTGTGTCCTTTCCTGGTTCTCGTCTTATCTCTCTGGCCATTCACTCTCATTCTCCTTCACTAGCTCATCCACTGCAACACACCCCCTAACTGTGGGTGTCCCTCAGAGTTCAGTTCTGGGTCCCCTTATGTTCTCCATCTACACACCCTCCCTTGAAGAACTCATTTGCACCCATAGCTTCAACTACCACCTCTGTGTGGGTGACACCCAAATCTACATCTCCAGCCCTGATCTCCCTCCCTCTCTGTAGTCTCTCATTTCCTTTTGCCTTCAATATATCTCTTCCTGGATGTCCTCCCATCACCTCAAACTTAACATGTCCAAAACAAAACTCCTTATCTTTCAAAACAAAACCTATCCTCCCCCTGACTTTCCCGTCACTGTAAATAGCACCTCTATCCTTCCTGTCTCACAAGCCCGTAAGCTCGGCTATATCCTTGACTCTTCTCTCTCCTTCAATCAATCACTAAATCCTGTCAGTCCCACCTTCACAACATCGCTAAAATCTGCCCTTTCCACTCCATCCGAACTACTACCACATTAATACAATCAGTCATCCTATCCCACCTGGATTACTGCATCAGCCTCCTTGCTGACCTCCCAACCTCCTGCCTCTTCCCATTCCAGTCCATATTTCACTCTGCTGCCCAGATCAGTTTTCTACAAAACTGTTCTGGACATGTCTCCCCACTCCTCAAAAAACTCTTGCAGTTGCTCATCCACCTCTGCATCTAACAAAAACTCCTCACCATTGGCTTTAAATACTCCATCACCTTGCCCCTCACGCATATATCTGTAATTTATTTATATTGTCTGTCTCCCTCCCTCTCCTGCCCCCCCCCCCACCAGAATGTAAGCTCATTGTGGGCAGGGAATGTGTTTATTGTTGTATTGTACTCTTCCAAATGCTTAGTACAGTGCTCTGAACACAGTAAGCATTCAATCAATATGCTTGAAAGAACGAGTGAAAGACCCATAGTCTAATCCCGACTTCACCACAGATTTGCAGTTTGACTTTGGGCAGGACACTTAACTTCTCTGTGCCTCAGTTACCACATTTGTAAAATGGGGATTTAATACTGTGAGCCCCATGTGGGACAGGGACTGTGTCCAACCTGATTAATGTGGCTCCACCCTAGTGCTTAGAACACTGTTTGGCATGTGGTAAGCACTACTAATCAAATACCATAATTGTTCTTAAGTAGCTTACACTTACATAAGGAAAATAAGCAGACCTACTTTGAGGAACATGGAGGAATTAATCAATCAATGGCATTTATAGCATGTTTATCATGTGCAGAGCACTGTATTAAGTCCTTGGGAATGTACGATTCAATAGAATTGAAAAAGCATGAAATAATAATAATAATGATGGTATTTGTTAAGCACTTACTATGTGTAAAGCACTGTTCTAAGCACTGGGGGGATACAAGGAGATAAGGTTGTCACACATGGGGCTCACAGTCTTAATCCCCATTTCCCAGATGAGGTAACTGAGGCACAGAGAAGTTAAGTGGCTTGCCCAAGGTCACACAGCAGACAAGTGGCAGAGCCGGGTGGATATAAGCCAAAGAGGATAAATAGATCAATACCAAAATAATAGTTGAGTATAGTAGAGTGATGAGATGGCAGGATTGTGTTACCTAGAAGTTAAATTGGAGAGTATTTCCAGGAGGAGATGGCATTTTAGAACAGCTACAAAGGCGAGGAAGAATTGGTTAGTTGGAGTTGACTGGGGAGAGCATTCCAGTCATGGGGTAAAGCGTGGAGTGTCTTATTATTTATTTAATTGTGTAATCATTCCTAATCATGATAATTGTGATAATTGTGGCATTTGTTAAGTGTGTACTATGTGCCAGGTACTGGACTAAGTGCTAGGGTGGATACAAGCAAATTGGGCTGGACAAAATCACAATTTTACAGGTGAGGTAACTGAAGCACAGAGAAGTGAAGTGACTTACCTGAGGCCACACAGCAGACAACTGGCAGAGCCGGGATTAGAACCAATGACCTTCTGACTTCCAGCTCCATGCTCTTTTCACTACACCATGCTGCTTTCTAGTTCAGTTCCAACTGAATGCTTGCCGTCCTTCCCTTCCCAATAGTCTGCTCTGCCACCCTGAAGGCAAAATGACAAAACAGACTTGTGATAATAGATGCAGGCTACCCAGCAGCCACTGAGCCTTGCGAATCGAAAGTCGTGAAGCATGGGAGACTCATTTGTTTACACACCAGCTTTTGGACAGCTCATCCATCTAACTAGGGCAGCTAGTGCATTGCAGAGCAGATTCATTCTCTTTTTTTTTCTTGACTTCTCTCTTTCTAACTCTCAGAATAAGCTAGCCTGACCCAGAGCCACTAAGCACAGCCTCATAAAAACTGCCAGACTCAGAAGTTATTACTTGATGGGCTGTCACTGATAGAGTTCTGGCTACTTTTTTCACTTCAGTCATTGGGTATGTCCAAAACTCACAGATTTAATTACAAGAATGACAGATGTTTTACAGCTGTATTTCGATTTGTTAAAATGATTTTTTTCAATATTCCATTCCACAAAAAACTGTTACTAGACCATGTCTTCTGTTATGAGCTAATACAAATATTTACTTTATACCTATCACAAATTAGGAATTTTATAGACTACCTGGATAGTTTTACATGAAAAAATGCACTAAGGCCAGTTGTCAGTGTGTCTCAACTGAATCTCTCTAAAATTGCTGAAGAGCTGACATTAATAGATTGGGAAGTAGGAGTAGATTGTGCTTCATAGTGATATGCTGACCTTGGGTAGGTTTCAGGTATTCGTTTCAGAATGTAGCATTTTGGCTTGAAACTTTTACTTTCTTTTAATTACTCAATCAAGCAATGCAGATGTGGGTCATCTCAAAATATCTATTTGTTTATCAGTGTTCATCTCCTGAAGATGATAGGTGTTGAAAATCAAATTGGACTGTTTCTTAGAGTGAATATATTTTATTGTAATCAATAATGCCCCCAAATCTAAAAGGCTTTGTCCATTCTGCCATTAATATTCCAGATGTGGGATTATTTTCTTGTATAATTATGGACTGTTTTAACTCCTAATTGCTGTTAGATTTATGGGATTTTGAAAAGGACATTAAGTATCTCATTCAAAGTATGAGATGGTAAAACTCAAGACAGAGAGGGTCTGTGTCCAATTCCTTGAAATGGAGAGAATTAGTAAAGGCACATTTCTTTCAGATTAGCTCTTGTCATTATCACAGTGAAAGAGTATTAAATGATTTTATGCTAAATATCAATATTTTGTAAGTTATTGGGATCACATTTTATATATGGGGCTCAATTTAGATTAATTTAACATAAATTATTCAATGGAGAATGAATCAATTGTATTTATTGAGCACTTACTGTGTTTAGAGTACTGTACGAAGCACTTGAAAGAGCACAAAACAAAAATATAACAGACATTTTTCCTCCACACAATGGGCTTAGAGTCTAGAGGGGGAGATAAACATTAATATAAATAAATTAGAAATGAATAAATAAATTATGGAAATAATAATAATAATAATAATGGCATTTGTTTAGCACTTACTGTGTGCCAAGCACTGTTATAAGCGCTGGGGTAGATACAGGGTAATCAGGTTGTCCCACGTGGGGCTCACAGTCTTAATCCCCATTTTACAGATGAGGTAACTGAGGCACAGAGAAGTTAAGTGACTTGCCCAAGGTCACACAGCAGACAAGTGGCAGAGCCGGCATTAGAACCCTCATCCTCTGACATACATATATATATATATGCATAAGTGCTGTGGAGAGAAGTATTCTTCAACAAAACATGGTAAATTCCATTTTCATATTTGAGATTGCATTCATCTAAAAATAAATTCATCTGGATTTACTGTTCACTAGCCATAATTTCTTTCACTTTCTCCCAGTCATATACATCAACCAATCAATCAATGATATTTACTGAGTGTTTACTGTTTGCAGAGCACTGTACTAAACACTTGGGAAAGTGCAATTCAAAGAGTTGGTAGGCATGATCCCTGCCCACAAGGAGCGTATAGTCTACAGGGGGATGCATACATTAAAATATATTAGATAGGGGAAATAGGAAAGTATAAGGATATGTACACTATGCAATGTGGAGCTGGAGTGAGTTTCAGCATCCTTAAGGGGCCAAATGCATAGTCAGTACAGAGGGGAGGGTGGATAGGAGAAATGAAGGAACTAATCAGGGAAGGAATTTGGGAGGAGATGTGAATTTAAGAAGACTTTGAAGTCAGGAAAGTGGTATACTGTTGGATATGAAGGGAGAGGGAGATTCAGGCCTGAAGGAGGTTGTTGGCAAGGGGACAGTAGAAAGAGAGACAAGAGTGAGGTACAGAATGCCAAGTTGGAGAAATACTGTAATATGTCATGTCTGTCTTTATATGACTGTTTTGAGAAATAATCAGATTTTCTATATAAAGCATGACCTTGTGATCTGTCATGATGGATGTGCCTCAAAAATTGGGAACCTTTGAATTCATTTACATTTCCAGCAAGGCTGAGTGAAGACAAATTCTACAGAAAAATAAAAATGGTAAATCTATTGTGACCAAGGTTAACAAAGTGAGTTTCTTTGAAGGCCAAGTCTATGCTAGACTCCTAACTTACTTGTGGGGATCTCAAGTCACTTGTTTCGTTCTACAGTCCATCAAGACAATAGGATTTATTCATGAGTAGGTATGAATTATGCCTGAATAGGAACATAGGGTTGGGGATTTGTTTATAGTGCCAAAATGAGTTTTCCTGAGGCATTGTGAGAAATACTGAAAAAACATTAAAAATGTGGCCCGTCATTCTCTGGAGGTTTGGTGGAAGTTAGGTTCACCAATCTTCTCACAAAATTAGCACTGCAAATTATATGATAGGTAGTTATTCATTTTTTAAATAAATCTGATTTTTAGGTCACTCATGATGTCACTGCCAAGAGCTAAAATTATTTTTATTCTTATTATCACATACATTTTAGCACACAAATATGAGTTGGCCTGTACGTTTTCTCCAAAGTGCACCAATTTTGGAACTTAAAATTCTAAAAATATTTTTCTAAGAGATTCTTTAGGTTACTTTCAGGGAAGATTGAATTTTGGCAAAAAAGGTGAGTAGAATGATCTTTTCATCTGTTTTGTTTATTCAAGTGTGAAAAGTGTGTTTTGCCCTTTGCAGAACACCCTCTTTTGCTATATTTTCATGCAACAGAGAAAACTCAAAGCGAAGAAGACATAAGTGTACTACATTCCAAATTTTAAACATTGAGCTTCCTCCACTGAAATGAATTTCAATTTGAATAGAAGTAGGAACAGACTGGATGGAGGCATGAAAATCTCAGTTTCCAGCTAATTCTTTTTTGACTATTCACCTATCCAGGCTCTATTCTTAGAAAAGTGCTTGGCACATAGTAAGTGCCTAGCAAATGCCATTATCATTATTATTACTATTATTATTATTCTAACAAATTAGAATGCTAATACCTTCCCCATTACTCAATAATTATGGTATTTGTTAAGCACTTACTATGTGCTAAGCACTGTTCTATGCGCTGGGGTAGATACAAGGTAATCAGGTTGTCCCACAGGGGGCTCACAGTTTTAATCCCCATTTTACTGATGAGGTAACTGAGGCAAAGAGAAGTTTAGCTGCTTGCCCAAGTTCATACAGCAGACAAACGGTGAAGCTGGAATTAGAACCCATGTCCTCAGACCCAAGCCCGTGCTTTTTCCACTAAGCTTTGCTGTGTAAGTATTGCTTAAAGGAATGCTTCCACAGTGATTTGAAATTGATAGATGAAAGTTTCTATAGGAAAACAAAGTAGTATTTTCAGTACTAGTATTATTTAAAATGCTTAAGTCTTCATTGATTAGATAACTATATAATTCAGTGAACTCTAAACTTATGCTTGCTGTTAGTCCACCATCATGGCCAAAGTATATACAGATGGCTCTCTGCGTATATCCCCTCTGAAATGCAAGTAGTTTTATACCCTCCAGTTCCTTAAAGACATCCATTAAGAAAGCGAGCAACTGATTCTCAGTAGTGGAAGCACGGTATGAAGTCTCTTAGCTCCCATTAGATCTGGAAAATGAACATCATAAATCTTTTCCATCTTCATTAAATCCTCGATTAGCACATTTTGTTCTTATTATTGTTATTGTTATGCATATCATTATCATCACCATTATATCGGTTAAAGCCCTTACTGTGTGATAAGCTCTATTCTAAGTGCTGGAGTATAGATACAGGTTAGTCAGGTGGACAGAGTCCCTATCTCATATGGGGCTCATAGTCTAAGTTGGAGGGAAAACATGCATTGAATCCCCATTTTACAGATATCTCCTTGATGATACCCTGGATTCATCTTTATCCTCTCTTCCACCTAACTTTCCCAGAAGAGACAATGCCACCATTCTCTCTGTTTCTGAAGTCCAGAATCAATTAATCAATGAAGTGTATTTATGAAGCACTTACTGTGTGCCTATCACTGTACTAGGTCTTGTTTTGTCTTATGCTGTTGAGTCATCTCTGACCCATAGCGACACCATTCATTCATTCATTCATTCAATCATATTTATTGAGTGCTTACTGTGTGCAAAGCACTGTACTAAGCGCTTGGGAAGTACAAGTTGGCAACATATAGAGACAATCCCTACCCAACAACGGGTTCACAGTCTAGAAGGGGGAGACAGACAACAAGACAAAACATGTGGAAGGGTGTCAAGTCATCAGAACAAATAGAATTAAAGTTAAATGCACATCATTAATAAAATAAATAGAATAGTAAATATGTACAAGTAAAATAGAGTAATAAATCTGTACAAACATATATATAGGTACTGTGGGGAGGGGAAGGGGTAGGTAGGGTGGGGGGGGATGGGGAGGAGGAGAGGAAAAATGGGGCTCAGTCTGGGAAGGACTCTTGGAGGAGGTGAGCTCTCAGTAGGGCTTTGAAGGAAGGAAGAGAGCTAGCTTGGCAGATGTGTGGAGGGAGGGAATTCCAGGCCAGGGGGAGGATGTGGGCCAGGGGCTGATGGCGGGACAGCCAAGAACGAGATACAGTGAGGAGGTTAGCAGCAGAGGAGCAGAGGGTGCGGGTTGGACTGTAGAAGGAGAGATGGGATCTCTCCCAGAACACCCCACCTCCATCTGCAATTGTTCTGGTAGGGGATCCATAGATTTTTCTTGGTAAAAATGCATTAGTGGTAAACTTGAGTCCACACCCTCGAGTCTCTCCCATGCTGCTGTTGTCCAGCACAGGGGAGTTTTGACTTGTAGCAGATTGCCTTCTACTCTCTAGCCACTGCCCAAGATAAGAACGGAATGGGTATGGCTCTGCTTGATTCTCCCTCCGTAGTTGAGACTCGTAGAATATTGGAAACTCTCCAGGTGTGACCATGTGAGGGGACTGTACTAAGTGCTTAGGAGAATAGAGTATAACAGAGTTGGTAGACATGTGCCCTCCCACAACAAACTTACAGTCTAGAGGAGAATACAGACATTAGTATAAACAAATGAATTACAGATATGTACGTAAGTGCTGTGGGGCTGAGGGAAGGGTGAATAAAGTGTACACAGGCAACAAATAAAGGAGTGGGATAAAAGGAAACGGGCTTAGAGAAAGGCCTCTTAGGCCTCTTATTGCTTTCAATGAGGCTTTGAAAGCGGGGAGCATGATCACCTGTCAGATATGAAAAGAGAGGGAATTTCAGGCCAGAGGCAGGATATGGACTAGAGGTCAGTGGTGAGATAGATGAGATCAAGGTACAGTGAACAAGTTAGCCATAGAGTGAAATGAGTGCTTTGGTTTATAGCAGGAAATCAGGAAGGCAAAGTATGAGGAGGCAAGGTGATTGAGTGCTTTAAAGGCTATGGTAAAGAGTTTCTGTTTGATGCAGAGGTGGATGGGCAACAACTGGAATTTCTTTAGGAGCAGGGAAACATGGACTGAATGTTTTTGTAGAAAAATGATCCAGGTGGCAGAGTGAAATATGTCCTTGTGTGGGGAGAAACAGGAGGCAGGAAAGTCAGCAAGGAGGCTGATGCAATAATCAAGGTAGGATAGGATAAGTGCTTGGATTAACATGGTAGAAGTTTGGAGGGAGAGGAAAGGGTGGATTTTAATGATGTGAAGGTTGAACTAACAGGATTTGATGTCAAATTAAATGTGAGTTTGTTGCGGGCAGGGAATGTGATGTTATATTGTACTTTCCCAAGTGTTTAGTACAGTGCTTTGCACACAATAACCACTCAATAAATATGATTATTAATAATATTAATAATATGTGGGTTGAATTCATTCAATCATATTTATTGAGAATTTACTGTGTGCAGAGCACTGTACTACTACTAATAATAATGATGGCATTTATTAAGTGCTATGTGTAAAGCACTGTACTAAGCACTGAGTGAGAGGAGCTGAGTATACCACCAAGGTTACAGTCCTGTGAGACAAGGAAGCATGAAGCAGCATGGTCTAGTGGATAGAGTCAGACCTGGGAGTCAGAAGGACCTGGGTTCTAATTCCAGCTCTTACACTTGTCTGCTGTGTGACCTTGGACAAGTCATTTACCTTCTCTGGGCCTCAGTTACCTCATTTGTAAAATAGAGATTAAGACTGTGAGCCCTGTGTGCACAGGGACTGCATCCAACCTGATTATCTTGTATTTCCCCGGGCACTTAGTACAGTGCCTGGCACACAGTAAACCCTGAACAAGTACCATAATTATTATTATTACCATTATTGTTATTACGGAGGGTGGTGGTGCTGTCTACAGTGATGGGAAACTCATGGGGAGAACAGGGTTTGGATGAGAAGGTAAGGAGTTCTGTTTTGGACATGTTAAGTTTGAGGTGTCAGCCGATATGTCCTGAAGTCAAGGGGAAATGTTAAACTGCATTGCAGGAGAGAGATCAGAGCTGGAGATGTAGATTTGTAAATCTTCTGCATAGAGGTGGTAGTTGAAGCCATGGGAATGAATGAGTTCTCCAAAGGAGTGGGTGTAGATGGGCACCCTGACTTGCTCCCTTTCATTCACCCTCCCTCTCATCCCCACAGCAGATATGTACATATCTGTAATTTATTTATTTATTTACTGTTTGATATTAATGTCTGTCTCCCACTCTAAGACTGTGAGCTCATTTGGGCAGGGATGTGTCTATTGCTATATTGTACTCTCCCAAGTACTTAATACAGTGCTTTGCACACAGTAAGTGCTCAGTAAGTACGATTGTATGACTGAATGAAGGAAATAAAAGAATAGAATAGAGAACAGAATGCCCAGAACCACGGCATTATTCCAAACTCCTGCTCTTTCAACTCTCATATTCAGCATTCCACTTCTGTCAGTTTTTTCTCCAGAAACATTTCCCATGTCCAGTAGAGAATCAATCAATCGTATTTATTGAGTGCTTACTGTGTGCAGAGCACTGTACTAAGCGCTTGGGAAGTCCAAGTTGGCAACATATACAGTCCCTACCCAACAGTGGGTTCACAGTCTAAAAGGGGGAGACAGAGAACAAAACCAAACATACTAACAAAATAAAATAAATGGAATAGATATGTACAAGTAAAATAAATAAATGAGTAAATAGAGTAATAAATATATACAAATATATATACAGGTGCTGTGGGGAAGGGAAGGAGGTAAGAAGCAGCATGGCTCAGTGGAAAGAGCACGGGCTGTGGAGTCAGAGTTCATGGGTTCAAATCCTGGCCCCACCAATTGTCAGCTGTGTGACTTTGGGTGAGTCACAACTTCTCTGTGCCTCAGTTACCTCCTCTGTAAAATGGGGATTAAGACTGTGAGCCCCCCGATCACCTTGTAACCTCCCCAGCACTTAGAACAGTGCTTTGCACATAGTAAGTGCTTAATAAATGCCATCATTATTATTATTTCTTTCCATTCAAATGGCCAACATCCTGGTCAGTCAATCATCGAATACTT